>NC_044057.1:19745125-19777445 GCF_902167405.1 Gadus morhua
CTAGGATCATGCTGACGTCGTTGGCCCCGTCCCCGATGGACAGCGTGATGGGGCTTCCTTTAGAGCACTTCACCATCTTCACGATCTGCGCACACAACAGGTTGCACAAAGTGACATTGGATTTAATTTTCAATTGCAAATATCCTATTTTCTTTTAGAAATATTATGAATTTTTTACATGCTTTGATAATGTACATGTATGTGCAAAATCCTTTGAATTGAATTGAGGAAGAGACTTTTCCATCATCTTCACGGCAGAATGGGAGAAAACCAAAGTATGGGTATCTTTGGGTTTAGCTCGCTAGTGTGCTAAATATGTTAGCAACACGCGCAGGTTAGATTCCAACCTGCCGTCCTATGCTGCCATCAACAGTGACAACTGACCTGTGCCTTCTGCAGAGGAGCCATTCGACAGCAGAGCACCGTGGTGCAGTTCTGACAGATCTGCAGGAAGAGGTTCTTGTAGTGGCTAGAGCTGGACTCTGAGGAGTTGAACACCATGGAGAGCGAGGCGCCGTCTATGATGAAGCCGAAGTCCTGGCTCGGCTTAGACCAACCCCTTCAAAGACACACACACACACACACACACACACAGTAGAGGACAATGGACTTGATCCTAAAATACACAAACGCTTCAAACAGAAACATCAAATGCATTTGTGTTCATTGTGAGAAAAACAAACCAAAAATAGATGTGTACTTCATTCAACCCAGAGGGTAAATTAAGGTTTTACAGCAGCGCAAATAAACATGCACATACAACACAACACAAGAGTGATCATAATAAAAAGTAAAAGAATGCAATTTAAATTATATTAAATGTATTTACAAGTTAACCAACAAGTTAATGAAAATGTAGGTATGACTCTTTAAAATACCCTTTAAAATGGTTAAATGTGCAATTAAATAAATGTTGAAATTATACAATAAGGACAGCATGTACCGTGTGTCTGACTGTAACCACCCCCAAAGAGCCAGCAGGAGGAGTAAATAGCTATTTTAGACCTCCTTAGTGCAATGCGGTTGCAAGGCTGTTGCTGATTTACATCCACTTGAGCTTCTCTCCTCCGTTCAATAAACAAAACATTTGAAGTCCATACCCTCAATTAAGACTAAGAGTTAGGCTGCTATTTTCTATTATTTAGCAGAACCTTTTATCTAAAGGGTACTGCAGTGATATCAGAGGCGGGTCAATCAGGGGTCGGTAGGGGTTGGGCTTTTCGCTCAAGGCTGCAGGTACTGAATACATAAGGGATTAGACCAACTACCTTTCAGATGGGATCAAACGCCCTACACTAGCCTATCCTTCCTCCTCGGGCATTATATCCATCATCCATGTATTGTGACCTTCTATTAGAAAGGAGAACCAAGCCCTAGACTGCGCCATGAGGAAATGCTTTCAGGTTGTTTTTCCATTGTGGCTCGAGTGTAAAAGCCCCTTCGGTTCAGTTTCACAGCGGAGGGCGGCTGTCTCACGACAAGGGTTCGACCCGTGGGGTTTTTGGGGTTTTGGTTCAAGTCACATTTTATTTTTTCACTTTTAAATGTCAATCAGAGGCAACTTCCTGATGATAAATACCTGTCATCTGACCTGCTCCATCTGGTTCTACGTTGCATGCCTTTCCCTCACTAGATGGGCCCGATGATTTCCGGTATTTTGAGGGAACCGGTTTTTGTTTGTGCTCAATACTTGTTGCGGTGCTGCCACCAAGGATTCGGGAGAACGATGCAACTTGTCGTTGATAACATAATAATCATTTAATTTAAAAGCGCCTTTTCTCAGACTAAAGGACACTGCACATATGGGCGTCACGGAGCAAAAAAAAAACAAAACACATTCAACACAGTAAGGGGCGTAAAGTGGGTGGGTTTAACTAATTAATAACTCTGAATTTTCTACAGACGCTATGGACCGATCAGCGAGGGTCGTACCTGCTGCCGCCGGGCTTGGTGGGCGGGACGTCCTGCACGGCCTTCTTGTGGTACTCCAGCAGCAGGTCGTGCAGCCGCTCCTCCCTCTTGCGCACGCCATCCTCCAGCGTGCGCACCGTGAGCTCCAGCAGCTCCGTGCCCCGCTGGAACAGGCGGCAGGCGTAGCACGTGGACTTGGCCGTCTCCATCTTGTCGCCCGTCAGCACCCACACCTTGATGCCCGCGCCCTGCAGCGCCTCCATGGTCTCTGCTGCCTCCTCCTGGAGCCTGGGGGGGGGGGGGGGGGGGGGGAGGAGAGGGGAGACAAAGAGAGAGGGAGAGAGGAAACAATGAGTGGACGGGGGAGATAGAGACGGAGAGAGAGTGGGTGAGGTGACGGGGAGAGCACGAGTGAGAAAGGGTTGGAGTGAGTTAGAGTGAGAGAGAGGTAGTTAGAGTAAGCGAGGGAGTTAGAGTGAGCGATTGAGCGAGAACAAGAGAGAAAGAAAACCACTCGTTATTCAAACTTGAAGTAGAACTGTTCAAAATTGAAGTAGAGCTGTTTAAAACCTTGTTTTACCTTTCCCATGCGTTGGGAACGTAAAACAAAGGTGAGGTCAATAAAACCCTTTGAGTCGAGAGAGAGAGAGGGCAAGAGCAATGAGAGAGCGCTTTCTACGGTGAGTCAACACCATCATAACATCAAACTCATGGAGGGGTTGCTCCCATCCCCGCGCTCTCCTCCTCCACCTCCTCCTCCACCAGCACCACCACCACCACCACCACCACCACCAGCACCACCACCACCACCAGCACCACCACCCACCTGTCCTCCACGGCCGTGGCTCCTATCAGCGTCATCCCCGCCTCCACCTGGTTGTACACGGCGATGAGCTTCTCCTCGCGGTCCTGCAGGGCCAGCCGGGCCGCCTGCAGGTCTGCGTCGGCCCGGGCGTACTCCTCCGGGCTCAGCTTCTTGTAGGCCACACACAGGGTCCGGTAGCCCTCCTGTAGCCCCGGGGCAGGTCAGGGGGAGCAGGGACACACGGGGTTAACACACGGCACCTCCGGAGTGGGCCGGCTGCACAGGTGCAACGCCCAGGCGCTCGTGAATCAAAACGCATACACGTTGAATGATTAATAATTGTGCGTCCGAGGTCACCCGGGAAAAACGTTGTGGCAGTTAATTTCAAAAACACACCTATGTCCCCCCCCGGAATTAAAAAATCATTTCGTGATCGATTAATAAACAATGACCAACAATGATATTTATTTATTTCCAGACGTGAAATGCTGAATCTATAATAAAACATACCAAAACCAAACTAAGGTTTATTTACAGCAACACCGCTCGCTCACTAGGGGAGCCGACAGAAAAAGGGGCTGAAGATAAGAGGCTAAACCCTACCAGTGCTCCACCCCCTTATAAACAGGCCCCGCCCCTTCCCAACGCGGTTAAGCCCTTGCCTTCAGCGCACAACTATACACAATGCATGAACACATAACGTCACCCAGAACTTGGAGTGTGTTGGTCACCCACCGTAGCGTTGCGCTCCACATGCACGCGGATCTTCTCCACCTCCTCCTGCCGGACGCGGGGGAAGATGGACGAGTCCGCCCCTTTACAGAACAGCAGCGCATCACCTGAGGGACGGACGCACACGCACACACACACACACACACACACACACACACACACATTCCCCGCCAGGGTTAAAACTGTGTTGTCTTCACCAAATACAGTGGTACAGCTCAAGACGTCTTTGAGTGTCTAGAAAAGCGCTAAATAAATTCAATGAATTATTATTATTAATACAGTCAATTAATAGTCAACACTACTTCAACTCAGACTGACCTGATTTGGATCTGACTATCACACTCATTCTCCGTCGCACTGGATCAAAATTCAACACGTGAAGCAGGTCATACCTACGGGCAAAAAGATATTCAATAAGTCCAACATTTTAAAAAAAAAGTAAACAATGCATGTTAACAATAACATACACATTGTGGGGTTGATTCTGACTCACGTTTCAATGGCGTTGCTTCTGTTCATGATTTTCATCTTCTTGCTCTCCATTCCAAGAAATGTGAAGCCATACCTGTAGGTGGAGACAAAGCACCAGGAATAAGTGACTCCACCAAACAGGAAACACCATTTACATTGCAACTTGATACACTTGGCAGAGACAAAGTATCCTCCACTGGCTGTTCCACTGCACAGTTCAGCCTAAATCCAAGAAGGTATTATTACACAGGTTTCTGCATGTTTTATGGTACCTGGATTTGAGGTATTCTATTGACGTCTTATAGTCCTATTTTCAGTATGCATTTTGATAAAGGTCACACAGAAACCTGACCTGGAGGCGGTAATGGGCAAGCATGTGTCACGCATTTACTTTTTTGTGTGACTGAGAATATAAACTGCGAAAAATGAGCGAATCAAAGTGGGGGAGTGTTTTTTGTGGGTGTTGAGTGATTTCAACAAGCTCATCAGCACAAACAGGTTTTAGTATTCATCTTTAAATGTGAAGATCAGAGCGAGCACGAATAAACACGCACCTGACCTTCACACAAATCTGTAACACCATTGGGTATACCCACCAAAGTGTGTGTGTGTTATGTGCTTTGTGGTTTGCGTGTCGAGTTAAAACCGTGACTTCATATTTTATGAAAAAATATATATTTGCTGACTTTTCGCCCTGGCTAAACAGCTAAGATAGCAGGATAACCAGACTATAACCTTCCAGATATCCAGATTCAATCCCGACCTGAAGCCCCAGGCTTTTCTCGTCCCTCTCTTTTCCCTCCATCCTCTATCCTCTCCATGAAGGCCAAAAAACCCATAAAAACCAATGTATATAAATTCAATTTGACTGTTCACTGGTTCACCGTTTTAATGCATCAGCCCCCCCCCCCCCTCCACGGCGCACCGCCTCCCAGCCCTCACCTCATGGCCCCCTTGACCAGCGCCACCTCGTCAGGGGAGGAGGCGATGAAGCCCGTCTGCTCGTGGGGCGGGGGACAGCCCTCCATGCCGTCCACGCCCGCCATGCTGTCCGTGTGGTCCTGACCCCGGCCCGTGGGCTCCTTCACCTGCACCGTGTGGCACAGACACAGCGCGCGCAGGAACAGCTCCTCACGCTCCTGGTGGGTCCACAGGAAGACAACAGTTAGCTGGAGATACACGCCCTGGCATTAAACGGCCCTTTGGAATCCGATATCATCTCCAGAAGAAAAGTTTTTTTTCCTTTAAGTAAATAAAATAATACAAAATGTACCAAATTATTAGATGTATGCATGTATCCTTGATACATACATTATAGACTCAAGGATTAGCGAGTATGAAGGGATATAATATTAGCGGGCCAATGAGGTTCATTGAGACTATTTGTAAGTAAGGGAAATACACTTATATACATTGGAATGGACTTGACCCATGAAGAAAAGGGAAAGTGTGAGAAGGAAGGTTCAGACAAAAGGTGATCATGGCCATGCACGGTAGCTAGTGTGAAGATAAACGCGTTGGGGCGTTTATCTCAAGCAAGGTCTTATCAGAGCAATCAATTAATGTTTAACAGCTTGTAAAACCTTATCAGTAATACCAGCAGAGTATTAATGGCCTTCCCGACAGAGAGAGAGCGAGAGAGAGAATAAAGTGGCACAAACCATATATACAGACATATAGATATACAGTACACACACACACAGTCAGTGCATGTATTCGGAGAGCAGAGATTACAGCAAGGGAAGCCTTCCCCAGCAGGGGGTCTGTATAACACCCATGTGTGTTTATTTGTATGTAGTACGTGTGTGTCTTTATGCATGTGTACGTGTGTGTGTGTGTGTACATAAATAGTTTCACACCAGATGGAGGGACCCAACAACACCACACCTTGCCAGCCTACGCACAGCGCTAGGTGTAAGTGTACAAAACAATAGCACGCTTACAAAAAGACACGTTTGCATATTCAACAACATTTCAAGGAAAGGCAATTACGTAACAGAATTACACAAAATAAATTGGTTTAAGAAGAAGGATCACCTTGAATTAAAAGGGATCGTGTTGCAAGGCAAAGCGACGCCGATCTGTCTGTGTGTGTGTGTTAGGGTGAGTGTCAATGTGAGTGTGTGATAGTGTGACTGTGAGTGTGCAAATATTTCCACACCATCTGGAGGGACACCACCTCATACCTTGCCAGCCTTCTCTTGCAGCTTGCTCACGGGTCCGTCGGTAGCGCTGAACCCGTCCAGCTCCGACACCGCGTCTCTGTATTTGTACTGGAAGCCGTCGATGCAGCACTCGATGAACTCCATGTTGTTCTGGGTGAGCGTGCCGGTCTTGTCCGTGAACACGTACTCCACCTGCAGGTGAGAAGGGACAACTACATGTTCACGGCCTGATCCCCAGCAATAAAAGAGGAAATAACAGCAGACTAATAGCACACAGAAAAAACTGTCGCGGAATGAAGAAGGCTCAACAACAAGAGATTGAATTGTGGACGTTTCATCAAAAGAATAATCTTTGCTTAAGGGTAGCGGCCTTCAAAACCGAGTGTTGCCAACTTGCCAATCGATGTTTACGCTGTTTTGATGCAGGGAAAAACACTCACGGACAGGCACCAACCCAATATGTTTAATTAAGAAGGGGCCGGGACTTATTACGGGATATTACCAGAATGAAAAAGAAAAATATATCAGCTTCCTGGATAATAAATCATCTGCCATCAATCAGACGACACAAAGTTGTTTACACCACACGACAAACGGTATGAAACGGTTGACGGACGCCCTCTCTCCTAACCTGGCCCAGCTCCTCGTTGAGGTCTGAGGTGTTGACCAGCGCCCCCTCCTGGATCTCCGGGTCGTAGAAGTCCCGGTCCCAGGTGATGAAGAACGAGCCAAGGAACTTCTGCATCTCCACGGTGACGTACATGGAGACGGGGATGATGAAGTTGAAGAGCACCATGAAGGACAGGAAGTCCGTGAACATCTTCAGGTACTGAGGGTCAAAACAAAAAGGAGTGAGGTAACTTTTACATTCAACCAAGAGTTCCACTTTAATTTTCATACTGTTAAATAACTCTAGTATTGTATTTTTTGAGAACTTTTCTTTAATTAAAGTCGCCCTTTAATCTGTATGTCACAATATAACTTGTATTAACTTTGTACATGTGTGTTAAGGTGCTGCTTCAATCTATATACCGCTGTAGAGAAAGGGATAATATTTGGACGTTTTTTGTCCAAAAGCGCATATGTTCGTAATTGTCCTCTTGCAAAGGTGTTTACTCATTTCTCCATTCGATTTTATCTGTTTACTCTTTCTTAGTTATTCTTCAGCCATTGTAAAAACGATTTCCTGTTATTTACAGCGTTACTACGCATAAAGAATCACCCTGCACCCAGTTAGAATGCTTTCAACCAGATTCCTCAGTGAGCCTGGATTCCCCTCTGACCTTCTCCGAACATCCCTTTCCTGTTACGCCACCACTAGGAGGGGGAGAGAAGAGGGGGAGAGGAGAGGGCCACGACGGTGACTCACCAGGTTTGTCTCCTTCTCTCTCTGGGTCTTCTGGTTGTACCAGGGCTCGTCCTGGCCCGGCTTACTCTGCCACACGTACTTGAGCGTGGTGCACACCAGGGCCTTGCTCACCAGGATGCACAGGTACACCAGCAGAAAGGCATTGATGGACCTAGGTGAAAGCCATAACACAAGTCAACGCCTGAATGGATATAAGCCTTTCCTTTATCATGTCTTCGGCACGGACTCCTGTCTGAACGTACTTTTCTACCGCAGAGCGCTTTTGTGATTTGCCTTGGTAGTTGAGGGCCATTTTTGTCTCCATGCCAGTGTAAACAGCCACTCCTAGAATGGGCAGGGAGAAAGATATTACGGGGGAGTTGGGGATTCAAGGACTTCACTTTTTGAAATATCGGTTCATGCAAAACATAAAAGAAAGAAAGAAACAACAAACCCCCGAAAGCATTACTCATTACTTAAAGTCACTTAGGCGAACCCCATGACTCACCACAGATCCTCTGAGTGTTCTTCAGAGTGGCCCCTTTCAAGAGAAGGTTTTCTGGACCCAGAGACCTGGACAATCACACCATCAAACAAATAATGTCAGCAAATCCATACGCTACAAGATATGGACCCACCCCAATGCCGCCTTTGCTTCAACCGGATTACTGGCAGGCCTATTGGCATGGGACACCACTTGGCATATAGAGACGCCCAGTTGCCCAAGAGTTGAATGCAGTCTTGTGGGGGTGCTTTCTTTTTTTCAGTCTTGACGTTATTGAGGAGGACACAAGGACATTTTTGTTTTGGCCCTCAAGAAGCAGGTAATGATGAATGCCTTCTAAAGAAACTTGGGATGGGGTCGATAATACTGTGCCAGTATTAAAAGGAATGTTTTTATTCAGAGTTATGGACCCATAAAAAAATTATTTGATGGGAAAGCCAATAATTAAAAGAAGTTCCTTGAGCCAACTGAATTCCCCCCGGATCTTCTTTTCTTAAACCAGTCACAGGTCATCACAGGAGAAACGGCTCACCTTATTTCAGGCTCCCGATCAGTTTTGTATATGTGCATACGGCCAACGAACCTGGAACAGAAACAAAGTGTACATATTTATTATAATAATTTAACAATTAGCGGTCAATCACACACAGTGAATTTTACACACGTGACATTAAGAAGCAGATGGGAATTAATAGGAACATTGCAAAAATGTCCATATGCAGACAGACCCCAGAAACACCCTTCAACCAGCTGATACATTAGCTGATATTTCCCTGCCAATTAAGTCCTCTTGCACGTGGCTGGGACTGAGTGTTGGCATCTTCATCGCTGTTTTAAACCAGCGAGAGCTCATCATCGCATCGTCTAAATGAAGGGCCTCTCAGGGCCTCCGTCTGCCCATCACAGAGAATTCACTGGAGGGGAGACACGGGGCAAGGAAGCTACCCTAATTACTGGTGGTTGGCCAGCGGTCTTCTGCCAGTGGGCCTGTTGTTTTTATTGACTCTGAATAGTCAGCATCTGGCACCGGGACTTCCTTATCACGCCTAAAACCCCAGCGAGATGTCTTGCTAAATGGCGCTGTGGTTCCCCTGTCCCACCCATAGGGGGAGCTGCAAGCCTTCGCTCACCGAGAACCTAGGTCACCTTTAAATGAAGAATCGCTTAAGGAGGTGGACAGGTCACCCTGACCTATTGAGCGTCCTCTTAGCGGGCCATTAAACCTCCCAGGCATGCATTATCCCAAACATAAACCTGGAACATTTTTCAGTGGCCTCATAATTTACAAAAAAAACTGTTTATTTTTTGTTATATTTTTACATCATGGTGTTGACACTGTTGTCCATTAGCAAATTGTAAATTGGCTGGTGGATAGGAGCGCTGCGGCCCTAAGGAGCATAGGCATCGCACAACGCCGTCAGTGTGTATCCCCTGAGGTGGGAGCGACGAGTGCCTACTTGTAGAGGTCAGGCTGGGGCTGCTCACACTCGATGGTGGCACTGAGAGAGTCCAGATCCTTCTCCGTGTCTGGCACTGTGTAATGTGTCTGGAGACATGGAGAGAGACAGACACACAGACACAGAGACAGAGACAGAGACAGAGACAGAGAGAGAGAGAGAGAGAGAGGTCATGTGGTCTTCTGCATCGCCAGTTTATCGTTCTTGGAGAACAGTAAAAAACCCAAAACTGTGAGTCACACATTAGTGTGAAAAGACACACACACACACACACACACACACACACACACACACACACACACACACACACACACACACACACACACACACACACACACACACACACACACACACACACACACACACACACACACTGGAGTGCAGCCCAGAGTTCTACGCGCAAAAAGGGAGAGTTGGACGTGTTACTCAAACAAGTTGGTTTTGTTTACTGTCGAGAGCACACACCCACAAGATCCCCAGTAAACAAAAATCCCCCCAGATTCTTCCTCGGTGGTGGTGGATGTTTGCTGTTGGTTTGTGTATGAACCCAGTCCTTTAAAGCGCTACCTTGTGGTTGGACTCTCCATCCAGGCTAGCTGTGGTGACGAAGCAGGTGTCGTCGTCCCTGGTAGACTGCAGCAGAATCAGGTCACAGGGAAAGGTCTCGTCCTCATTCACCTCCACCACGTCTCCCACCTGCACCAACGTCAGCCAGTAAGTCACAGGTACGCTTGTGTATATTAGTCGCTCAGCAGCGTTCGTACGCAATCGTACGCAAAATGGCGCTTTGCAATAACACTTTATCTGGGTCTTTTTGTGATTATGCCTAGGTCGGGTTGACCAGAATGAGTCAACACAAGTGGGTTGACACGCGAGGGCCTTGAAGATGTTTCGGCTATGTCTCCACACTGGTATCACTCTCATCAACATGCAAAGATTATTCAAAAGGACAAAGAGGCGATTTGCAAACATCCCATTGTTTAGACAAATAGCAACTGTCAAAAGAGAACCCAGAGAACTTTCACACTCACAGTTCGAGTGTGAAAGCCGTGTACTTTCGAATCGCTTGAACATCACACAACACATCTCTAACAGGATATATATATATATATATATATATATATATATATATATTTATTGGGACCACTTATTCCAAATCCATGTGTCAAGATGCCGAGGCGTACCTTGATCTTCTCGCTCTCCGTGCCCATTCTGCGGCCATTTTCCAGTACCGTCACCGGGTACTTGTTCACCTCGTTATCCGCCTTGTGCCGCAACCAGTCCTCATAACCCTGAGGGTGAAGACATTGCAACCGCCGTAAGCTTAATCGAATGATGTATATACAGTGTAGTAGTCAATGCACCTCCGTAGGACAGGGTGCCAATCAAACCTGGTGATGTCGTTCCCCCACTCTTTCAAAGCCCATAAAACATAAATACATTGGTCGGACTACGTCTGCAATATTGGTGCAGGGGACAGAAAATGTGCATGGTAATCTAATAAAAACGAATGTTGACAGTTGACACACATACAGTACAATAGCAGGGCTTCAGACCGCACATTCTTTACGTGCGGACACGGCGCTAGTAATTGTGTGGAAAACAATCAGTAGATTGTCCGTGAATCTTAGCCGATTAGTTCTGGCAGCGGGCCATGGTACGGTGTTTAGCAGCTGTGGAGGAGGGTGGGAGGACAATTATGACCCAACTAGGACGACAAAAGGCTGCATTCATATGCCGGTTGGGGGGGGGAGGGGGGGCGATGAGAGGGGCTGTGTAACCCCGGGTTACACTGGTGACACAGGGTGCCACCTCTTGGGGTGACGAGATGAAACCGCCGCACCAGTTGCGACGCGACACGGGGAGAAAACATAAGGGGGCGGGGTTAAAAACAGCTGATAAGTGGGGCGCGGAAGACCGAGTCCGTGGGGTTTAATTCAATCTGAGTTTAAGCTGATCTTGGCGTAGCTACAATAGACCCGAGTAAAGGCACCCCCCTGCTGTCTCACATTAAAGCCCAGCGAGGGGAAGTGTCCCGCTAGCGTTGAAGCCTGTGCATTGTTGGTAGGCGGACTGCACGTCTATTGTGTCTTTTAAAAGGCCCTGCAGGGGGCAAAATAAGAAAACAAATAGGTGGTGCTAAAATAATGCATCAAAAGCCGGGGTCGCGCTGCAGGATAACAAGGGGGAAGAGACACTCCCCTTGATTTAAATTATCTTTGCATGCTAGACTCATTATATGCACATGGTATCCCTGTGGTTTACTCCCCGAAACGGAATTCACAGACGGAAAGTGTTAAGGCCCGGCCCGAGAGACCATGAGTTCGCTGACTACCCTGATAACCTCGGGGCAAGGCAGCCATGGAGGGAGGTTGGGAAGCCTTGGGGGGGGGGGGGGGGTTGAGGTTGAAGCATTGGGTAATGCTAAAAGAGCAAGGGAGCACGTGAGGACAAGAGGCAAGAGTTCAGTGGTGTCTTTGATCCGAAGTCTGTCGACGCTTCTTTTGGATTCCCGTTTACACGAGAAGACCCCTGCAGAGCTTACCTGCTTGATGGCTGTGACGGTGATGACAAAAAATAAAGGCAGGCCACTGGTGACTGGGCTGGTGGGCGTGTCCACTATCACCTATCGAGAGGTAGAAGAAGAAAGAAAAACAACAACATTGCATGTTTTATTATGAACATCCATGAGCAATAGAATACAATCGTGGCCAATGCAGACGAGAGCCGCTTTCTCTTTGGTGCAGTTCTATGCATGCAGCGAATAACTAGGGCATGTGACTGCAACGTGACTGGGAGGAATTTCAGAGCGGGCAAATCATAGTTATGTCTACCACAAGCAGGCCAGTCCCTTAACTACTGGGTGTAGTCTTTGCGTGAGCGTGTCGAGTGTGTGAGTGAGATTCTCTTCCTTCTATGTTGTTTTGCTAGAACTTTATCAAGACGGATCTGCCAATGGTGGATTGGCTGAGTATCGGATCATCTGAAGATGTGATCCGGGAAGGGAAAAGGGTCTGAAAAAGGTGAAACATGAGAAGACTCAAACATGCACCAACAGTGCTCTGTCTGTCTGTCGGTCTGTCTCTCTGTGAACGTTGTACGATTTCCTGTGTTACCGATACGTTCAGGCAAATGAGTGCTAAATCCAGACTAATAATACAACATATGTCAAGGCCTGGGAACACACATCAGGTGACCGTTCACGTTGACTGGGTATGCATATTGATGTCTACTCTGCGGTTGATGTAATGTCATTTCCACACAGGACCCGACAGATCGTATACATTCAATGGACCAGTCTGTGTGGTACTGCGGAGATGTATTGTGGTGAGAAAACAAGTGGCAATGTTTTCCTTTTTGCACACAAGTGAAATATCCCGAAGCCTAAACTACAACCTACTTTAATTTTAAATGATGTTAAAAAAAATAAACGCAACATACAAACATCAAAATATACCCAACAAACTAGGCAATGTGGAAACCGAAGCTATAAACACATAATTAACAATACAAGGATTCTCGGTAGTGTGCCTCTATTCTGTGCAACGTTAATGAGCAAAGCCCTCAGCAGTCATTTAGATCAGGCTACTTATTAGGTTATTTTGACTTTAAAGTTTCATTGCAAAATAAAAAGAAATACGTTGACTACTTGATTATTATTCTTTTGAAACTGCTTCAGCAATGAAACTATTAAATGTGACTCTGTTCGTCTTGTGCATCAATGTGATTCTTTCAATCTGTAATAAATGATAGCGCTTTCACTCCTATTGTTCATTAAAACATTAGTGTACATCGTTTTAAATATTGAAGGTACACGGCATAGCTAGAGTAGCCTATGCAACGAGTACAAATATTACAAATACAAGATGTCAGAAATTAACTCAATGTAATAACAGGGCTGGGTATTGCCAGGTACCTCACAATTAAAACTCAATTTGATTCTTTAGGTCTTCATTCGAGTCGATATCGATTCGATTAGATATTGATCCAATTGTTTCGATATCGATTCAATAATACGTGCAGATGACAAAAATACCGAAATATTATTTAGAATTAACCTTTTCATAATGAATTAAGCATTTCATTGTGCTTTAACTAGCAAAAGGGGAATACAACATTGTATAGTATTGTTCCTAAGCTAAACTTGCAGCATAAAAGTAATAATCATAACATGGAAAAATGTAAAAGGGCATGTACATTCAGGCATACTCGCTTCTAGATTACAATGACAGAGTATGCTTCTTTTCTTCTTTTGGAAATAATCGATTTCAAAAAAATTCTGAATTGAAATTGAATCGAGAACAAATAAATTGCAGTGCATTGATGAATCTATATTTTTACCCAGCCCTAATAATCTGTCTGGCTGATTAAATCTAATTTAACGCCCTGTTTAGTTTAAGGAAGGAAAACCTTGGGTTGTACGAACGTTTAATCGGCTGTAACATTTGATTATAGATTTTTTTACATAGGCAGACTATTATCAGTTGGCATTAGACGAAACTCAAAGTCCCATGTTCCGCCAGTAGCACAGTTAACTTCATAGAACCCTCCTACTCTCACAGAGCTGCTGACAGTCTCACGAAATATCTTCAAGGATCTTTGGTTTTTATACAATTACCCATAAGGACCCATCACAAATGAATATCTTCTTTAATATTGGGGAGGCAAACACAAATCATCATCAAAGATTTTTCAAATTAGGTATAACTGACTCCTTGACTTTGATGTACGTGGAACGATCAAGCTTTCAGTCATGCATAGTCACTCTCAAAAGGCTAGGAAAAACTCTGATGGGGCTGTGGTGAATCAGGGAACACATTTTGACTGATAAGACCGAATCAGGGAGAGAACGAGGGTGTCAGCGTCACCACTCCAAGAGTTTTCCCAACAAAACGGCAACCTATTCAAAAGTTACGCTTCCGTTTTAGAACCCCTAAAACCCCCAAATATGTTTAAGGGGTTCAAAATGCCTGACTAGTGTGGACGTTTAGGGTAAATATGGCAAAAAAATAAGTGCATAAACTATGCATTTTAAAAATAAATCATACAAGTGCGGACGTGGCATAAAGCGTAGCCTATTGCCTACATCAGCGAGCTGTGTTGATGCTAAACATAACTTGTATTGTGTCGCATCTTTTGATTACCCTGCACGTAAGCTACCACTTTATTCCATCCTCATTTGTTAGTGAATAATTTATTTATAGAGGACATTTTGAAATACCAGCATGAGATCTGACTCTTAAAACTTGGATATTCAGAAAGAGGAACAATGTGTGTTGCTCAATGGCCTTGGTCATTGTTTGTGCTGCTGCGGACTTTCTACCGGCGTATAGATGCAACTCTTTATATCCTTCCTTTCAAGAGCTGTGTCTTGGCCGTGAGTGTGCTATGTGGTAAAGATCGTAATCCCACTTCGATTCAGTGTTTGGCTTATTATCTAACCGGTTTGAAAAATGCCCAACCCTTATTTGTGCAACATTGATGACGAAAGAAGTGTGGGAACAATGTACCCCCAAACATGAAAAAACACGTACCAACAGAGTGTGAGTGTGTGTGTGATAAATTGAGAGCCAACTGTACCACCATTAGTTATGATACCTTCTGGCAAATGAAGGCTAAATCCACACGAACATTACACCATATTTCACACATCACGTGATCATTCAGGTACCCTCGCAATGTGCCTCCTGATGTAAACAGGAAAGAGAAGGTCTAGGCTGTGGTTGCTGACTTAATGGCAGAAAAAAGTACCGATAAAGAAGTGCAATGGCAAAATAAGACCTGATATTTATTTGCTTGGACCGAAGACTACATAGTCGTAGTTGGTGATGTTGTTTGTTTTCTTCCGGATAAGGGTATTGTAATAGGGCAGGGTCTTTGGCTGGCAAGCACAGAAGAAGAACGTACTAATGATCTTGTGTTATTTCGAGATGCGTTTGCTGACTGTTGTGTGAAAACAAAATGTATCTGGGAAAGATACATTTTCTGAACTTCGAAGACCCCTAAAGAGGTTAGGGGTTCCAAAATGCCTGACTCGTGTGGACTTTGGGGGTAAAAATAGCATAAGTTATGCATTTCAAAAATATAACGTATTAGTGTGGACGTGGCATAAAGCATAGCCTATTGCATACATCAGCGAGTTGTGTTGATGCTAAACATAACTTGTATTGCATCGCATCTTTTGATAACCCTGCGAGAAGGCTTTACACTGCCCTTGCGTGTGCCCTTGTGCTTTTGTGTATGTGCATGCGTACAGGTAAAGGGGGATATGCATGTTGCAGCATGTCTTTAATAATGTCCCAACATTGCCACACACTAACACACTGACGAACACACACGCACACGCACACACACACACACACACACACCTAGTTGTCTTTCTGTCCACGAGTGCTGCTAACTGTCAGATAGACATCAACACCACCAGGAGCAGGGGACGTTTAGATACTGCCTGGTGTTTTCCCTCACCTGTGCTCTGACTGAGAATGAGAAAGTCGCTACGCTCCCGCTGTACTCAAACGGCACAAATCAGCACACACAGCATATCCATAGACACACACCACACCACTCAATTACACACACACACACACACACGTCTATAGAAGCACACGCAAGCACACACACATACGTCTTGAAGAAACTCAATCACAGAGACCCACGCTCACTTCTACAGAAACACACTCAGACACAATCGCTTCTACAGAAACAATGCCTGCGCACAAACGCACACAACTCAATTACAAAAACTCAGGCCTATAGGAGTACACGCACGCAGACACGCACACGCACACGGAGAAGGAAACGGTGCAATCTAGTAGCCTATCCGAGCTTTTGCTGTGATTACAATTAACTGGGGGATAAATCAATTAGAAGGCAGTGCTGGACCAGTGCACAGCGAACCATTAGGAGGAATGCAGAAACAGGGAGTAGAAGAGGAGGAGGAGCAGCAAGGAGGAGGAGCGAGGAAAGCCTGCATTGTATCTGTAGTAGTAGTAGCAGCCAACCAATCCTGTCAGGGCAGGAGCAGAAATAATAGCTTCGCTGCAGCAGTGTGTGGGACTGTGTGGGACTGTGTGGGACGTGGGGCTCCGACGCACCAGAACGGTACACTAGGAGAACCAGCCCGGCAATCTAAGAGCCTCCACCACCCACTTGTTAAAGCCCCATTACACCGGGAACGCAGCCCGCGGGACGCGTCAGCTGGGGAATATTTAACCGCTACTTGATGGTGATAGCCTATATATTGTCGACTAATAAAAATATACTTCTACCGTAGCTGGGGGGTCTATAGGAGGGCGCCCTGCAAGGGGAGCAGGTGGATGAAGCTTTAGACACACACACACACACACACACACACACACACACACACACACACACACAAACAAGCATACACACTCACAAAAACAGACACACACAACATACACACACTCTGCTGTACAGCTTGCTGGTCGAGAAATTGGGCGAGTGTAAACGAGCGACTGTATTGAGGACAGCTTGTCCCCGGGATACACTGCCCACCCTGCCAAGCTCTGCAGGGGGGGGGGGGGGGGGGGGGGCTGCACTGCAGAGAGCCTACTCTAGAAGGAGTGATGCTTTGAGAGTGATTGATGCCCATGCCATTTATGTTGAAATGAATAAAAATGAAGTTAAGGGGGCGGAGAGGTGGAAGTGACTTGAAGCTGCATCTGCAGATGAACGCCGGAGCCCCCCAGGGTGGGTGATGTTGGTGCCAATCTCCCCCACATTACGGCGTTTTCGGAGCGGTTGCCGCAAAGTCATATTCTTTCCGATACTTTACTTTGGTGACACAGTATTTCGCAAAGCCCAGCTGTAGTGAATGGTGGGTTTTAGTTTCTTGTTTTTCGGCCGAAGGGCGATTGGTGCGTCATTGTTGTAAAATACTGCAGTAAAATGTACGTCCCGCACTATACCTTCACGTTGCCCCACTTGTTTGGATTTGGAATCCTGTATTTTGGTCCTGCACCTACTTCCTCTCACATCATCCACACATTCAATCAAACGCCCCCCCACCCCCCGCTACCCACAATACACCCCCAACATCCCGCCTATACACCCACACATCTTCACCTCCTCTGCACCAAAACAGGAAAACGTCTGAAATGGCAGCCGGGAGTCAGCTGTGTGTTACTGATGTGCGGGTAGGATGATCGGGCACAGGCACGTGTACGGGAGGAACCGAGAGGTGTGCTACGACAGAGTGGAGCCCTACATCGGAGCAGGGAAGCATGTCAGAGAGAGAGAGCGACAGACAGCTGTTCCCTCAGGTCCCATCGCAGAACTGGGTGCTCTAGCATCCTCGCTTCCGTCCTGTAAGGTAGGGTGCTCTCCCTCCCTCCCTCTCTCCCATCAAACCACCTCCTTTTCTTTGGACTAATCTTTCCTAGACTCACCCCTGAGCTCCGCTCCCATTCAATCGGGGCCCAGCATAGGCATACAGGGCTATTAATAGGAGAGTGGTGCTTTTTATACACCAGCCCTGTGTCTATTTGTGGCGCGGTGAAGTACAGAGGGCTTCCTGGCTGCTGACGTCAGCGGTGCAGCGCTGCAGAGGGATGGAGAGAGATGGAGCCAGAGCAGGAGGGAGTGAGGGAGGAAGTTAGAGGGAGGGGGACAAACGTAGAGAGGGAAAAACAGGGGGGCACGGAGTAAGAGAATTTTTGGAGACAGAGCGAGAGTGAGAGAGAGAATGAAAAAACAGAGGTGTAGAGGAGAGAGGAGAGAGAGTGAAAGCGGTTGAGGGGGTTAAGGGAGCGTGCAAAGGTTCGCTGGAAGGCAGAAACGTCACAGAGAAGCCACACGGGGAAGAGAATGGATCTATTTCTGTCTGTGTGATGTGAAAGCAGACTGTAGCGCTCTATTGCGCGTGTCCCCCTCTCTCTCTCTCTCTCTCTCTCTCTTCCTTCCTTCCACCCCCCACCCCCCACCCCTCTCTCCCACCCTCTGTGATATGATGGTGAAGGGGTAGCTTGAGGGTGGGGGCAGTGGTTAGGATAAGAAGACCCCTCTGGGGACACTGGATTAGTGGAGAAATGCCAACCTCGTGGCAGCCAGGGTAAACACTGTCACACACACACACACACACACACACACACACACACACACACACACACACACACACACACACACACACACACACACACACACACACACACACACACACACACACACACTACATCTGCATGCATACAGCGTGGCACAGGTATTGCGTAAGGAAGGTAGTGTTTGAAGAAGGCAGCATTCGTGGGTGTTGTGTTGGATTAACCGCATATTATAAACCTCTTGGTGTGAACCCAGGGAAACACACGCCATCACTTCTGAGTCATGTGGGGATAAAGGAATTGAATGTGATGAGTGCCAATGTATTCCACTGAATTTGCCCCAACCCCCTTCTACTGGAAAATGGGATCCATCAAGTTACCGAAAACCACGTGGCAAACATTACACACGCACACACACACACACACACACTGATGTTCCCTGGTATGTGTTCCACTGAAATTAACCCCCTATTCCCCCCAAACAGTTACCCAAGACCATGTGGAAAAACTGATGTGGAACAGACAGACACAGACACAATAGCCAACATTAAATTCCATGAATAGCTTTGGTCAAATACAAATACAGCAGATAAAAGACTAAGATCCCCACTAATCAAGCCCCTAATGACTTGAACGTCTCGTGACACTACACCACTGCTTAATTTAGCACACGGCTAAGCCACGGTCTCTCTGCAGGGACCCATTTGGGTCTGAATGCAAACGGTGGCACGGATACCGCACCTGAGGGGTGCACCCGTTTATACTGGACACTAGACTGTTTAGGTAAGAAGGAGAGAGAAAGAGCGAGGGGGAGAGAGAGAGAAAGAGCTAGGGGAAAGAGAGAGAGAGCACACTAACGAGAGTGGGAGAAAGAGAGCGAGGTGACTAGAAAGCGCTAGAGTGAGAGGGCTGGGGCAGGTGAGGGAGAGAGAGAGAGAGAGAGCGCCAGAGGGAGGGACACTGAGAAAGCCACAGAGAGAGTGAACTGCAGCGGGAGGGCGATCACGAAGAGAATGGGAAAGCGAGGATGGATGCGGGCACAGGAACCTGTTTCTGCAGTCTCCCTCTCCATCAGTGCCAGCCACATTCCCGGGGGAGGATGGGGAGAGGAGGGGAAGGAGGGCGAGGAGAGAGCAGTGGAGAGAGGAGGAAAGACGGGAGAAGGAGAGGAGAGGGATAGTGGGGGAACAGCAGAGAGGAGAGTGCACCTGTGTGCATTCCACTGATCCTTCCATCAAATGCCTGTTGGCGGGCTCCGCCGATACCTGCCACCCCTCTTTCAACGTTGCCCATCTATTATTCACACGCTCATAAAGGAGGAGACACGCAAACGCTTCTTTTTTTGTTTCAAGAACACGCTGGAGACAAGGGGAACAGAGGAGCTATACGACAAGGGGATATTTAAAGAATAGAGAATGGAGAGCTATGCAGCGCGTGGTGACCTTTCTATTGGTGATTAATGAAGGGGGCAGGATACTGTATGGGCTGGGCTGCTCCAGAGGGACGCTCCTTGGATAAAAACCCTTTGTTGAACGACTACATGAGGATGAACAAAAAACGACGACGAGGGATGTTAAACAGACAAAATAATTCAAAGCTACGTGGAAATAGTAATAGTGGTAAAAGTCGTTTTTCTTCACAGGCCTCAATGCAAGCAGGATGCAGGCTCCAACACAAATGAACTGGGGAATGAAACACACCTATCCACTGAGCCGCCGTGCCCCTGTCCGGCCACAGCCTCCGCCACTAGGCGCCTACCACATGCAAATGCCCCATTTGCACTTACATCAATTCATGCTCACATAAACTCACCTGTGGAGCAGGTGAGTTTGATGCCCGGGCACACATACAGACAAACAACACACACACACACACACACACACACACACACACACACACACACACACACACACACACACACACACACACACACACACACACACACACACACACACACACACACACACACACACACACACACACACACACACACTTACCTGCACCAGGAAGATGATAAGGAAGTAGAAATTTGCAATCCGTCTGAACTGTTCAAACAGGTTCTTTGGCAGGAAGTTCCACACTGTGTACTGCGGCGGGAGAGAGAGAGAGTTAGGAGAGTTAAAGAGGGCAAGATTAATGCAGCAGGAGTACGTCTCCACCAGACAGCGTGTGTGCGTGTGCGCGCGTGTGTGTGTGTGTGCGTGTGCAAAGTACATGCACACGCCTCATCGCAGTGCTCATTTCAGATCGGTGTCTCCCCGACCTCGTTTCAAGGTAGTAAAGGTTAGAGGAGAGGAATTTCAAGGGGAGAGGGATTAGTGGCGTTCAATATGCACCACGACTTTGCACGTGGCTAGTCCTCTCTAGAGGGGAAGCTGTGTGAAGGAGGGGAGGGGGGGGGGGGACAACTTCAAAGCTGGCTGCCTATTGGCTCAGAAATCCAGCCCAACCGTAGGGTAACGGCAGGTAGCCCATTGATTCGGATTAGCGACTTATCTGACTCATTTAACGAGCCCCCGATGGAGTGAAGATTACATGATCATGTTGGAAACTAAAACGTTTAAAGAGTATTTAAAAGTACCCCCGCCCCCCCAAATTTGATGACTTTCTCACATTCTTAATAAAAAGTGAGAAATGGTGATACTCTGAAGTGCTAAATAAAGTGACATAACAAACTTCTGATACACGCATGCATCACAAGCAGTGGAACACTGCAGTGTAGGCAACACCCAATAGACAAACAAAAGGTTTGCTAATGTTCACGATGTGGCCTTGACCAATGCACCAGCAGGAGACCTGGAGCTGGTCCCTGGGCACTGTACTGCAGCTGCCCACTGTGCTGCAGCTAGTGCTGGGTCAAATGCTGCTAGTGATGGGTCAAATGCTGCTAGTGATGGGTCAAATGCTGCTAGTGATGGGTCAAATGCTGCTAGTGATGGGTCAAATGCTGCTAGTGATGGGTCAAATGCTGCTAGTGATGGGTCAAATGCTGCTAGTGATGGGTCAAATGCTGCTAGTGCTGCAGCTAGTGATGGGTCAAATGCTGCTAGTGATGGGTGAAATGCTGCTAGTGCTGCAGCTAGTGATGGGTCAAATGCTGCTAGTGATGGGTCAAATGCTAGTGGTGCTGCAGCGAGCGATGGTAAATGCAGTGATCTAATTTTGTTGTGCATGACATATGCAATGCATGCGCACAACGACAAATAAAGATTATTCTTGCAGGAGTTATCCAAAAAAGGGAGGGTGGAGCAGGGAGTGGCGCACACTGGTGCACTCGTATGACGGTGGCGCAGCGAGGCAACGGAGTGAGAGTGGTGGTTGGCGGCAGCCGGGGCAGCAGGATGATGGAAGGTGCGAGAGCATGCGGGAGCATAAACCCTGCAGCCGGGGTAATTAAAGGCTGTTTACACTGACACACTGCAGGGAGCCAATAGATCGGGCCTGTCCTCTCTGGGCTCCCCCTGCACCACTATAAATCCCCCCCCCCGCTGCCTCCCGTCTGCCTGGCGTTCGAAGGGGGAAGCGGCGCCCCGCATCACCTTCACCTTCCGGATCTGACACAGGGCTCCTCCTCCCAGCCACTGCTCCCCTCCCTCCCTCCCTCCCTCCCTCCCTCCCTCCCGCCCTCTCTCATGACGAGGCTTTGCAGGGGGGGGGGGGGGGGGGGGGGGGGGGGAGAGAGAGGGAGAATAACGAGCGCAAGTGGGTGAAATATGGAATGGCCTGCGCATTCATGGTTCTTGTTTTAATGCCATGTGCAGAGTGCTGACGCACAAAACAAATAATGGCCATTGGTGTGAGGGGGGAGGGGGGGGGGGGGGGGGGGGGGGGGGGGGGGGGGAAACAGGTGGAACACACTGAGCAGATTGTGTGACCGCCTGCAGAAAACCACAGAGGAGTTCAAATAAAGGATTTGACGAGAGTGTTGGAATGGGACGGGGGGGAGGAGGAGAGATGAAGAGGAGTTCTAACGGAGAGAGAGGGGGTAAGTGAGTGAGTGAGTGTGTGTTCTCTTACCTTGGAGGACACAATCCTATTGTCGCAGAACTTGGGCGGGATGAAGGCCTCAGTGGTCGACGGCCGATGGCCAACATAGATGGTCCTGCTGTCTACTCTGCTCTCGTCACCTCCAAGCTGGGAGAACAAGAAGGGGGAGAGAGGGGGAGAGAGAAAGACGGGGAGATTAACACGGGGAAAGGACCAGAGAGGGAAAGTAGCGGATATGATTATTATTAGCCTAAATCGTTTTTCGCCACTTTTCCTACAAACCACAGAGGAGGTTAGAGATGGGCTCATAATAGACTGGAGGAATATCATGATCCTGCAGAAAATAATGAAGAAACAGGGAAAATGTGCCTCACAAGCATAACAGAAACCTCAAGCATAACTTAAAGCTAAGTGAATATTTGACCCAACATCTGAGGCACGCAGGGCTCTGCTGGATAAACCCCAGGAAAGAATAGAGCCGTTGTTATGGCCGGGCTCGCTGAATCTGATGATCGGGAAATCTGTTGCGCAGGCTCTACAAAAAAGAAATCCACTTAATGAGGCCTGAAGTCTGTCAATGGAGGAGGGGACACAGCTTGTGTGCGTGTGTGTGTATGGGTATGCGTCTGTCCTAAATTGTGAGGATATTCACTGGGCTGAGGATGATTAATACGCCTTCAAAGCTGTGGCACTCAAGTGAAAAACTTTCCAGCGGCCGCAAATGTTTGCAAGCGCTGTAGGGAGGGGGGAGGGGGGAGGGGGAGGGGGGAGGGGGAGGGGGGGGGGGTCAGCTAGAGAACAGTGGAGCCTTAAGTCCATCGTCACATCGGAGGTGGATCAGATAGTCGACGAGCCCGTCAACGGACCAAATGTCAAACAAACAAGTAGCATCTGCAATAGGATGATTCGACACATGTTTCGACAGACCCCGAGGAGGGCGCTTGCAATCGCACGCCCCAAAATGACTTAACCGATCACTCTGGAGATGGGGGGGGGGGGGGGGGGGGGGGGGAATGAAAAAACAGATGATCCATTAAAATATCAACCTGGGGAGATGTTACAGGCCTTCGAGTGAGGTAGCCAGGACATTCCTCACCCTTAAAAGGCAGGCAGGGTGAAGCCAGAGGGACGAGCTAAGAGGACACGCGGTCTGTTGTACTCGTCGAGTCCCCTGGCAGCAGCCGACACGTCCCTAATCCCCCCGTAGAAACGGACACCATGGTCCAAACAAGGGGAGAGAGAACAGGCGCCTGCTGCTCCTACGCTGGTGGAAATGCTGAGTAGAATTTATCAGGGATCCTTCACATGGGGTCAATCTAATATCAATTTAAAAACCGCTGAACACACACACACACACACACACTGCACTCACACCACCACACACACACACACACTCTTCCGGAGAGCACAGATTGCCCTCCGTGGCCCTTTGGGTTTCCTTCCTGACTGCGGCCGGCGGACACAGAAGGAGCAGGGTTGTTCTGGCCGGACAGCCACAGGGCCGGCACCATGAAAGGAGCCAAGATAACCTCCCCCCCTGATGGTCCACCAGCTGCTACCGTCTCCCCCTTCCGTCCCGCCCTGTCCTCCTCCTCAGAGGCAAAACTCCTTCAACAGTTCAACGGTCCTCCGTCGCCTTTCACTGGGGCCATCCTCGTTGTTACGAAGTTGTTTGGATGTTCCTTTTTCTTATTTTTTTACTCACAGTGAATACATGAGATTACAGTGCGGGTGAACCCACTGCTTTCTACTTGGATTTGAACACTATGAGATCGTTAAAAAAAACATGTGTGGGGCCAAGGACTCGAAGAAACGAGTGGGATGCCCATGTTGCAACCAATGGCAACTTGGGGTTCGCTTTTCCTTAAGTTGGTGGCGTCGCTGCACACCAACGCTACAAGGAAATCCGCCCAACACTGCTCATGCTTCAAGAGCAGTTGCTCTGCACACAATTCAGAATCATCACACGGCACATGACACAGTCTTCCCTCAGAATTCTAACTAACTGCACGCCTCAGCCTCCAAGTCGTTGAGCATGCACATAACGAGTTAACGCCGAAATTAAAATACCTAGACACGGGAGTTCGTATGGGCATACCCATGTTGAGTGACCCACGATACAGCTGTGGTTTGGGGGTGTGGCTTAGAGTCGGCCTCAGACGGGGTGTCTCAACAGGGGGAGCAGACGCAGCTGTAGGAGGTGATATATATATATATAAATACAATGTGGCCTTGTTCTCTCTCCCTCTTACAGTGAGGTCTGGTCCTGCTTCGCGGGGACGGAAACAAATCGATCGGGTCTTTTTTTTGTATACTTTGAAAGCGTGTTTGTGTAGCTGGCTTCCTGTGTGCCTCCGAAATGGTTTGAAGCAGAAGCATCAAACTATTTCCGAGAATTGATAGGCATTGTCACATTGGCGCCTGAACAGGGACTCAAAGGAAGCACACAGAGATGGCGGATAGGCTTTTATTAAGTGGCGGAGGGGACACCGATTTCCCAACCTCCACGGATCGGCCTTGGCTACAAACACGCGTTCAGAGTATACACTCAAAAAGGGACTTCAGACTGTGAAGCAGGAACAGACCTCACTGTAAGAGAGAGACACATCAGTATTTACATCCTCTTTCATTATGATGCTCTCCCTCTACAGCTGCACCTGTGCCCCCCCACCCCCAGTTATAGACGCTAATTCACGCACCCCACAGAGCACCACAGCTATGGGAGCTGCTCAACACTTGGATTTAGGATATAGTTGATATAGTCGTAAACTGCCAAGTTTCAGAAGGCCCCTACACAAAAAGTGGAACAGTTTCAAATCTTTACATAGACAACTTTAACAATTAAGCTGTGGGTCCTTACCGGCCAAATCCTCAATCCAATCTTTCAAACATGGGGACATAAACGATGGCATAAACATCGTACATTGCTTTGTTTTTAAATGATCAGTCAAACACATAATCGGAACGGACGTGTGAATTCTACTACGCTACTCGTGTCTCTTGTGGTCTGTAAATGTTCTGAAGTCTCATCTCCCATTCAAGTGAGACCCCCCCCCCCTCGCCACAGTGCCTAAATGCATCGGTATGCTCCCGTAAAGTAGGGCTTGTACAGGCCATTACTGTGCCTGTGAATTATTAAGTCGTTGTGGGAAGAGAATCTGTTACATCTCATTCAACGGGCCAGAGTCGTCTCACGTAGAGGCACAAAAAGCCGTTTGAAGACTCTGCGGACAGCCCAGAGCTGGACAAGTGCCAAGAGAAGGTGTAAAAAAAGGCCACCTGGACTCAGACCCACGCAGGTTGGACTCAGATTAATGTGGCGCTAGAACTGAATAACCGGGAAGCTTCCGCCTTCCTCTGCTTCTCATTAACCCAAAAAATACCAAAACAAGGCTTCAGCATTAACTTCCTCGCCTTCATTTCTCACTCACCGATCCATTCCCAGAGGGAACGCCGAGTCGGTTAATCTTACATAACGCTCCGTCATGCGCAAACACCGGCGCTCACACCTCAGTGTGGCGTCAAATCTGGCACCCCGCGACCCACGCAACTACAGCCACCCCCACCTTCACACCGCCGCCGCCGCAACCCGCAGAGACGTCTGGACGGCCACCCAGCCTGCAAGCGCACGAAGGCCCGGTTGGTTCTGGTGGTGGTGATCGGAGGGGGCTGGGGGGGAATTACAACAGGATGGAAGGATACGAACACATGCAGGATTTCCATATCAAAGCAGGCCCCAGGTTGAGCCCCAAGTCAACAGCAGTGTCGCCGACTCCCTTTGTCAAACTCCTGCTGGTTTTGGCAGGTATGCAGATCTACAGGTATGCAGATTTGCAGGTATGCAGACGAGGCCTCACATAACAATGGTTCAACAGCGCTAGTTTAACTCTGCATTGTTGGGCAATCAGGAAGATATATCTCACATTCTTTAAATGACAACCTTGCCAGAAAGGGCGTTGATATAATTTAACTTTTTCCCTATGCAAATGAAGAATGATTTCCTAAACAAATGAGGCACCAGCTACGAGACTTGGAAGTTTCTTCATGAAAGGGCGAGCTCTCTCATGAAAATGTTGCAACTAATATTTACACACCTCTACTACTAGCCGTTGGCTATGAGCTACGTTATTGCAATGCAGCCAAAAGTAAGGCTCTAGGTACATAAAAACACAGAAGTTCATGCGGCCAAAACCTCCAGTTCATACAGCCAAAACCTCTTCAAAAGCTGCTACCTTTAGCACAGTTCAACAAATATCGTTAGTTGTAGACTAAAATGGAGAAAATTAAAAAATACTTTTTGAAGGTGCTCATGGTCTAGGGGTGCCAAAGGATAAGCATTGCACTCTTGAAGGTCTATTGATTTAAATGCAGAATTCACTGTTAAATAATAAGGGTCAGACCACGGGCTCACGATTCATTTCTGAACCGTAACGTGATCACGATATTCATCTATTCAGACAGCGCGATCGGGGGCCGGGCAACAAGAAATGCTGGTGTAAGGCGAAGAGGAACTGATTGCATTACCTTTGCCTCATTGTCAAAAGGTCAGACGATGCAGCTCAAAGCCAACGACGCTAAATGGTCAACTAAAAGCGCTCCGGAGCCAGGTGCCACTCGTAATCTTTAACACTAGATTTGCTAGGAGGTAATGTATTAGCCACTGGACGTAGGTGGGAGATCAATAAAGTAAACATTCAACGCTCAATTGAGCCGGAACGCAAGTGCTCCGTCAGGAATAAACGGTGCATTAGAGGAATGACGGAGCCTGAAACTTTACATTAAATTACACTGTAAATGAAATTATGCACACACTGTAAACCGAGCCCCGTACTGAGTCAGGGGAGTCTGGGGTTGGGGGGAGGTGGGTGGTGGGGTTGTACAAGGCATTGTGCGGCAGGGCAGGGTGCATAAAGCCGCATTCAGCCACTGCCAGACCCTTGACGGATGACTTTGGTCCAGTGACACAGTCCGGTCGCACCATCTCACCACCACCAGCGGGTCACACATCGTCGCAGCCTGTCGTCTTCACTCGTCTACACAGTAAAGAAACAACGCTTTGTTTTTTCATTCCCCACTCCATCACGATGAGTAATCTGGGTTCTGTCTACGCCGACTAAAAGACACCGGGGCTTAACGGTGCCAGAATCATATAGGAACTAGTAATTACACATGGCAGTTGTTCACTTTCGATTTGAGTTTTAAGCGTGACGTAAAAAAAAAAGTTCAACAGTTACACAAGGGGGGAGAACATTCTCAAAACCATCAAGCAGTACCACTACTTTTGTATAATTATTGCATTGTATAACTAAACACCGCAGACCGAGCATCTAACAAAACCAGGACCCAAATAGATCAGCGGAAACTCCCATGGAGTCCCAAAATGCTAACCAGCTTGTTTTTCCTTGAATCACACCTTGTTCACCAAGACCAAGGGGATAACCTTGTCTCAAAACGAATGGTTTAGACACCAGTATCCCCACTGCTCCACAGGACACTGTAGTCCGACTGTAAACACAGACTATTAGTGATTGAGTTGGGTCAACATTGAGTGGTTGATAATCGTCTGCAGATAATACCACTGTTTGGATAACCCACTTAATCTGCAGTACTTTATGACCTCTATCTCCCCCCTGTAGAGATACGAAGGCCGATCAGGAGGCAATACCATCAACTTCAATGAGGAAGAAGATTTGGACGGTAATGCTTATAGAAATAGCCCGGTTCCTATATCCATTCAGCCTTACTTGAAGAGAATTGAGTTAAAGTGAGCGTGACCACGGCTAATGGAGGAACATAGGAGGAAAAAATAAAACCGTTGGGAAAGTTACAAGCTTACTCAAAACACAAATACAAAATGGCCAATAGACGTTTAGCGTGAAAACTAAATTTGTGTTGACTCCCTGTTTCGTTGGGCAAAATCAAACATTTTTAAGGCTGAATGTTCTGTCAAGGAGCATGGAGGTAGATGCTGAAGTGAGGCAGAAGTATCAATGAGTCGGGGCCGATAGGACGCATGGTATTGGGCACAGGTGAGGTGACTGGCTTTGACAAGAGTGTCTTGGGGAAAAGGGGCAAAGAATGACATGGCGTTACACCATGTATCACAAACAAATGGCCTTGTGGCTACAGCGGCAAAGTTATCCCGCCTGACACAAATAGATTTAGTGGTTGAACAAGCGACTCTTTCAGCAAATGTGTCAGACATCCAGGGTCGACAATCCTAAGAGAATATGTTTACGTTAAGGCTTAAAAAAAATGAATAGGGTCCTTTCTTTTAGGCTTTTGTAACTCGAGTATGAAAAAAAACAACACTAATCTAGTTCTGCGCAGAGCAAATGAGGCTGTGTGTGTGTGTCCAAGTCACACTTCATGAGATGCAAGAGTGTGTGTGGGAGGAGGGAATGGAATGGACTGAGGGTCGAGCAAATAACACCTGCTGATGACCAAAATGGCAGGATGGGAAAGCGCAGCAATATTTACCCTCTGAACTTTGTTCTCCAACGTTTGTCTAAAGTGGGAGGAAAAACAGTAGCATTCTGCATTGTTTGGACGGGTGTGTCTGAGAGAGCGAGAGAGAACTAGAGTTAGCATGTTTTCATGCAGGTGAGTGAATGTCTATATCAATAGCTAACTATTTTACTGCTTCCTGCAACCCAGTGAACCCCTGCTGGCCGGTCTTCCTCAACCTTCACACAGTCCCTGCAAGGGTTAAGCTATAAAGCAGGCGTTCAAGTCGACCTTCAGCTGGGGAGTTTGACTGCTTTTTGTCTGCTGCTGGCTCATTTCCCCGCTGTGTATACAGTCATGAAAAACTAGACGGCGCAAGGCCCCCGTAAAGAGGATCCAAAGTGATAAAAGTCAAATATACAACGTTCCTAAAATGAACCAGAAAGCCCATTACTCAAACATCCCCCAAGATAAGGACATCTTCAACAAGAAAATATACCAACTAGTAAGTTTTACTGCATTAAGGAGGGAAGAAGTGAATGCCAAGGTACAGCCAAGATCACAACTTCTGAAACCAAATCAGAAAAACGCTGACATCAGCAAAAGAAAAGAAAAAAAAAAAACTCTGAACAACAGACTTTCTATTGGTATAGTATGACAGCCTACCTGTTATCGTATTAGTATGAAGAGTAGGCGGGAGCAGCTGAGGGATGAATACTCTGGCACAAGAGGCAAGGCGGAGAGACAATATAGTTTGTCACTGCCACAGTCCAACATCTAGCCCTCCCTTGTTGTTTCATAGTTTAGGTCAGCTTTGCTGCATTGTAACAGATGAGGTGTACCTATACCACCAAAGAGAGTTTGGCTTAACAACATGCTAGCTCTGGACCTAGCCCGGATAGGCGTTACTGTAGTTCTTTATTTGTGCCCGAGCCCAATTTTTAGCTATGAAATTACAACAGTGCAGCTGCTTAAAGCTAAGGAATTCTAAGTAAGTACAAACTACACGAAGCAGGGATTAACACCAAACCCCTACAAACCATGTACTGTAGGGTCCTTCCAAAACAGATTTCATCAGCTGATTTTGGATTCTATGTTAATATTCCCTGACACTCTCCATACAAGATGTTCAGCAGGTGTCAGGTAGACACGTCCCTCTGTGATATGCAATGGTTATTTTAATTTTTTTTAGATCCTTCAATTGTATGGGTAAAAGGATTTCACAACGAGCAAGGTTGTCTCTGATTATTCATAATATTCTGAGTTCAAAAAGGAGTATACCCTTTAGGTCAATCCACTCAAGCCAACTCCAAAGATTCCAACAGTAATTAATTCATGATTTTCATAAATATGTTGAAGTTATAACATGTGTTTTCTATGAGTAGTTATTTCTTGACAAAACTGGTAACAGGTGGTTAGATCATGATATTTGAGTATTCTGTTCTGCACCATGTTCTGAAAGAAATCTGCACAAGCTCTATATTTAGTTATCAGGTCTTGCAGCAATAAATTCAAAGAAGAGTGACTAAATAGCTTACAATATAATCCAATACACTATAGTTGCAATACAGGACAATAAATCAGCCATATGGGTTTAGTGAAGTTGATTCTATAAATGTCAAAAGATAAATTGCATGGCTTCGTTTGCATTAAATAAATGATTCCAACAGAAATCTCATGCATGCATGGGTGCTTAGAACTTTATTTATGCTTATAATTTAGGGGCCAGTGAAGTATCATCAAACGCTATTGATACGGCACTTACCGCTGCATGCGGGTTGAGCCGTTGTTAACAATTGCTGCTGCTTATAGCCTGCGTGTTCGTGTGCGTGTGCTACCACCATTGTATTATGATGAAACAAGAGTAAACGTTGCTACAAAGAGTGTGTAGAACTTCAAACAGTGTCCTGCTTTTACGGAAGGCCTCCCACAGAAGGAACAATGAATTACAACAGATTGTTGTTACACAATCCATAAACAACATCTGGTGTGTTACCTCCATCCTGAGATCACCCCCAAACGCCTACTGTCCCCCTACTCATTCGCCAAATGGGATGGGATTGGGCCTTAGGCTCCATCCCATTTCTACTCATTTCTTCCCATTTCTGACTCAAGGACTGATCTCGAGGAGCTGTTGTCAAAGGCAAAGGCTTATTGTTTCCAGAAGCTCCCGTGCAGCTGTGCGAGACACAGAATGCTCTGTACCACGGTGCCGGTACTGGCCTACATATCACCGGGTCTCTTGACACTGGGGAGGCATGGATGAAAAAAAAATGAGACAAAGCCTCATCGAGGGACCCCACACTGGGAGGGCTCTGCCACTTCAATCATCTGCCGTGCTCAAATAAGACCACTGACAGACGCTGCTGAAGATGCCTTCGACGTTCCCACCCGTTACTCAATTATTGGCAAATGTGGAGGGAATAACAGGTGGCCTGTTACAACAAGTTCCTTTTCCCCTGAATAAATATAGACATCTCTGTGATAATCAGTCTGCATTGGGTGCAAAATTGTATACACAAGTAGATTTACAGAACTATTTGAGGTGGAGCTGAAAACAGGCTTGTGTGCCTGAGGCATTGACGTAAAGAAAAAGGCACATGAGGACAAGAGATGCTAGCGTTGTGGCCAACAATCACATGTCTGAAACAGGAAATGTCTCAGCAAATCACATAATGCGGACAAGGGTATGTCGTCGCAACAATGATGTTTGTGGCTTTTTTCTCTCTCCATTGCCCAGCATCTATGGAAAACCATGTGTACTATCAAAATACCATTGATCAACATATGCCAACTTGTTTTTTTTAATTTACAAATTAGTTGTTGTTTCCAACAGATGAATTCTCTTTGGTAAGGATGTACAATTGGCATATGTTGAATGTACTATATATAAATATATACACAGCGTATAGGTTGATCTTAAGTCCCAAGGAAGCGCTTCTTGCTCTGCCAGCTGGCACCCTACACACTAAACAGAGAGGATTAATTATTTCCTAAGTCTTGGAGAGAAAATCCAGACACTTTATATTTAAAGACCGTGAAAAGTGAGTGTTTGCGCGTTCCTCTATTTGTGTCGAGGAACCAGAAGAACATTTTAATCTATATTCAAGGTGATTAAGAGCAGGACCAAACATCTATGGATGTTGCGGCTGGGGGTTGGTACATATGCACACACGCACACACACACACACAAAAACACAAACACACACACACAGGGGGGGGGGGGGGGGGGGGGGGGGGGGGGGGCAGAAGATCATGATGCTTCTACTGGGTACTGTGGGTCTCCCGGCCTGCGTGAATCACATGGGCCTGTGACAAAACTAATCTCCAGCCCGACAGCCAGATAGGGCTTTTATCCCATCGCATCATGTCTGGCAAGTAGAGAAGAAGAGACCTCCAGATAGTGCTGAGCAGGAAAGACCTAGGGAGAAAA
>NC_044057.1:19840415-19842915 GCF_902167405.1 Gadus morhua
CCTCTAGGAGAGCCAGCCTGACAAACGCACCATGGCAACTAATCAATAAGTGACAGAGTCAGTCAGAACTGAGCCGTAAGCTGGGGGTGCTTCACCTCCCCCATCTTCCCAGGGTTATGGTTCCCCCATAAGACCCCCCCCCCCCCCCCCCCCCCCCCCACCCAAATCCTCACATCTCACGCAACCCCCATCCCCCACCACACTGGCTTGAAAACCACACACACACACACAAACACACACACACACACACACACACACACACACACACACACACACACACACACACACACACACACACACACACACACACACACACACACACACACACACACTCACTGGTGATCATTCCAAAACTTTGTTGTTTGTAGTTTGTGTTTGCAAGATAACTTTTGCTTGTTACATATGGATGGTGTGTTAACAGGTTATAAGACACATACACACACACACATGCACACACACAAACACACACACACACAAACACACACACACATACACACACGCGACAACCAGGGTGACGTCATGGCGACGGTCTGAGGACACATGGCAGCCCCTTCACGGCATTGTGTATCTGTCAATTTGTGTTCCTTCTCACTGTCTGCCGCCAACAACTAATCAATAACTGTGGCCTAGATGAGAAGCCTAATCTTCCCACTGACACCCCCCCCCCCCCCCCCCCATCTTCAATCACGCCGTTCCCCCCCCCTTACCCCCACCCCCACCCCCCTGCCCGGCCCCCCTCTTGCTTTGTCTCTTTACAATCCCTCCGTGCTCAGCCCACTGTCCCTAGGCGTATATATGATGTATATGATGCTAGCCGGGGAGCTAGGCCACACGGGACAAACTTGGCCCCATTACCAACAGCGCCTCCAAGACGGGTCAGAAGTGAGGTCAGAACCTCTCACCACTCTGCTCTGTGTGCGCATTAAGAGGCGAGCATCATGCTCCAGTATGCCCAGACAAAGTACAGGCAGGATCTGGGGGAGAACCGAGGCCATCTGCGGCGGCGAACACGAGACAGGCATGCCTCGCGCCTGGGCTTCCCCTGGCTCTTACATTAGAGCCAGCCGTTTGGATGTAATTGCCCTTACAGGTTATTCAGGAGGAAGCTTCCAAAATCCTGTTTCCCTCTCGGCTGTGTCTGTGTGTGTGCGTGCACAGCTGCCTCTAACCACAATTACTGTAATTTCTCCAAAACAAGTTAATGCAAAAGCCTCTGTATTGTGTAACGCGAACAAAAAAAAAAGCGAAAATAAAAGTCAAAGGAAATGCCCGTCGGAGCTGCGCTGTGAAAACAGGGGAGAGGCGACCACAACACACAGCGGCGGCTCTGACGATTCAGCCATTTCTGACGTCCCGTGTTTGCTCTGCGCCCGGGGGACAAAGACGACCGCTAAGCCCGCTTCATATTTGCCCAGGCTCATATTCGCATGATGCACCTGCCCGGGACAAAGTCAACACCCACACACCAAAGACACCTCGCAGGCCCCATGTCCTTTGCTACCTCGGTGCCTCAGCTGGCTGAAGTCTGGGCCTAACCTGTAGCGGTGTTTGCGGTGACGTGTCCCCCCGCACAAGGGATCGGCCCCGGGTTTTGTGGCGCGGCTCGCTCAGGTCGTACGGCGTTCTCTCGGCCGCTCTGCTCTGTGAGTCAGGAGCGAGGGCGTGTTCGCACACGTCCGCGGGGCCGCCGTGCACGGCCCTGCACCGGCTCCTCCCTGGGTCGATAAAGAAAAACAAAAACAATGCAGCACTTTCGACGAAACGTATGTCAGAAAAAGAAAAGGGATTCCCTTGGCGTTTGTGTGATTCGATGCAGACGATTGGATTGCTGTGTGTCAGGTGTTGCCCTGGATCTAAGCCGTGCCGGGGTTGGCTCATGTTGGAGTCGGATCGTTTAGCCTGAATCAAAGAGCTATCATCCGGCCCTGCCCGTGCACTTGGCCCTCGATCTCATTTTGGAGTGATCTGATCCGTCTCAATCAAATATGTATGAGCAACAATTCCACATAACACGTCGAAAAAAACCCGAGCTTTGACTACCACGAAACATCGGCAGGCGTCGATACATAGTGTCGCAGAACGTGGGATAAAAATATTGTACGTGCGGTATGTCATCATAAAGTGTGTTTGACATGTGTAAAATATGTGTCATCCGTGCTGTTCTGATTTCAGGCCCCGCCCTTGTAGCTTGCGTGCCAGCGTCTGTGAGGCCTGTGAAGGCGGTTGGTTCCCACTAGTATCAATACAGGTAAGTAGCTACTGGGCTTACACAACTTAAAGAGCGGTGGTGCGTGGGCCTTCGACACGCTTCCCCCTCAGCATTCTTTGCGGTTGTGTAAGGAACAGCAATCTGGCCACAGCTATCATTACAGCGACTACTTCATTATGGAACAAGACTGCTGACGCTCATATAGATCCAGGCAAGCAGTTAAAATTAGTGGCCAAGGGTTACCCCCAGCGGTGAAGATCACAGAGATCAGAAACAACTCAAACACGCACT
>NC_044057.1:19847915-19852915 GCF_902167405.1 Gadus morhua
GTGTGTGTGTGTGTGTGTGTGTGTGTGTGTGTGTGTGTTTTGAGGGGTGCAAGCTCATATGTTTAGGTGTGAGAGTGAACATTTGGTAAATTTAAGCAAGTTTAATACCATAAACAGAATAGTGATTTCTGTTTAATGAAAGCGCCTTCATATTTGAGTTCCTTTACCAAGCGCTAAATGATTCTCTGACCAGTGAAGGTGGAATGAAGAGGAAAATGTGGAGCTGGCAAATTCCACATTGTAGAAAGTACCGAAATGATGGCATCAGCACACAGCCCAAAACTTTGAGTTGAAGTATAAAAGAGAAACGATTGAACCGTAGACCTTGGAGTGATAATAAATGAAATGTTTTTTGATCATCTTTTGTTTACAAGTTATTCCAGGTGAATGCTATTACACTTTGTTCGTTTTATGGAATTTTAGCAAATATGGTGTGCGTCAATAGTTATATTTGGTCGGGTTGGACTTTTTTTTCAATATTCTTTAAGTTGTATGATGTTTAAAAATGAGTGTCTGTGTTTGGAACATATATAATAAAATTAATGAACCCTTTATGCAACTTTTATGGGTGTATCGTTGTAACTATTCTATAATTATAATACTATCTGTTCAATGGTTCCTAATGAGATTCTCCATAAAATGTAATGCCTCATGTTGACCATGTGGTGTGGAATACTAACTTGATCACATCCAAAAATGTAATCCTGAATTCTCTTCATCATTTTGTATTTTGTGTGATTTTATTAGTGCATGCATATGTTTGCATGCCTTTAAATAGCAATGTTGGTGGTTGAGACCCATTGGATAAATATGTCCATTTTAGAAGAAACATGTGTTTTTAGGTCAAATAAAATAAATAGAAAAAATGAATTAACCTTTCCAATTCTGTTTAAACGATAACACACTTCCATGGAATAGATTTTTTTAAAGGCAGTAAATTATTCCGAGGCAAACCTGTTCCAATAGCGTGTTAAAGTTCCTCTTCACACGCCGTCTGACACATCGCCCGGATGATCACCTGGCTTTAATTTGACGCTTAACTCATTCCTGTTCAGCATCTACAAATCATAATCACATTTAAGCAATCAGAAATAATCTGCCCACCTGACCCGAGTGCCAACCCTCCTACAGCTAAATGAGCAGAAGAAAGAGAAGAAAGGAGTCATAAATTGTGTTTCGTACAAATTTATTTTAAGAATAGAGGATGGTCTTGAAATAAGTAGAAACAGTCAGTTTAAATAAAACCTTTTCATGGATGATATGAGTAAACGGGACACCATCATCACACGACAGAAAACTTCACAAAACAAAATAGAATATTTTCACGTGACAAACAAATAGGGTCAAACAAGCTCCAAAACATCTTACTATAAATAAAACGCATATGCTTGCGACCGGCACAGTCTTAACATTTCATCATCAAACCCAGAGGTGGGATGGGGGGAGGGGGGAGGGGGGTGCGGGGAGAAAACTACACAATTTGGGACACAGCCAGGACACAACAAACATTCTACAAATTAAGTGTAAACATTTATGAATATGAAGCAACACTCCATCCATCTGTTTCTGAAATACAACAGCCTCGTCACGAGGCCACATGCCCTTCTTTTCATACAGAGAAAATATGGCATTATTTAAAATATAGAAGTCCAATTCTTCTACACAAAGTGGATTGCTTTCTACTCATGATAAAAAGCCTCGCCATGCCGTCTACTAGTGGCCTTAACGTTCAGTCTCAGACCATGATATGTCTTAAAATGCTTTTCAACTTTACAACTTATTCAGATCAAATGAAAAATCGTTTCTCCAACCAAACTACCGAACGTCGGTTCTTTAGCAACCAAAAAAAAGTTCAAGTATCCGAAGTACTTTTTTATTTCTTTTTTAGTTTCAAAGTCTTTCTCTATTTCTATTTTTATTGTGTATGTGGTGCGTGTGTATATGTATGTGTGTATGTGTGCGATGTGGCAGAGAGTTCTTCAGATGTGGGTCAGCGGTAGCGTCCCGTTGACTCCCGTGCCGGCCGTCTGGTAGTGCGGGTGTACGCTGTGTAACCGGCTACCCTGCAGGGAGGAGTGCTCCGCGCTGCTGTCTCCGCCGGGCGGCAGGTACATGCTGATCATGTCCCTCAGGTCCCCCAAACACGCCCGCTGAGAGTGGGACGTGATGGCCGGCGGCGGGGAGCTGGGCTCCGTCTTGCACACGCCCGACATGGAGCCCAGGCCCATGGCGCCGGAGCCCTGCTGCGTGTACGCCGGGGACATGCTGTACGTGGACGCCGCGTTCATGTAGCTCTGGGCTGAGGACATCATGGGGTACTGGAGTCCGGCCATCTCGTAGCGGTGCATCTGCTGGATCTGCGGGCTGTTCATGCTGTGGTGCTGCGGGTAGGCCAGCTGGTCCTGCATGAGGGAGTACGCGCTGTTCGTCCAGCCGTTCATGTGCGCGTAACTGTCCATGCGCTGGCCCACCGACACGGCGTTGTTGACCACGTTGGAGCCGGGCGCCAGGAGCCCCCCGGGCAAAGAATACTTGTCTTTCTTGAGCAGGGTCTTGGTCTTCCTGCGGGGACGGTATTTGTAATCCGGATGTTCCTTCATGTGCATGGCGCGCAGGCGCTTGGCCTCGTCGATGAACGGCCTCTTCTCGGCGTCCGTCAAAAGTTTCCAGTCGGCTCCGAGGCGCTTGCTGATCTCCGAGTTGTGCATTTTGGGGTTCTCCTGCGCCATCTTTCTGCGCTGCCCGCGGGACCACACCATGAAGGCGTTCATGGGTCGCTTCACCCGGTCCTGGTCGTTGGCACTGTTGTTCTTGGAGCCCGCGGAGCCCGAGTTGGACTGCGGCAGCGGGGTCTTCAGCTCGGTTTCCATCATGTTATACATTTTTTAAATCTTCACTGAATCTTCACGCGTTATTAAGTAAAAGCGAAATACAAAAGTAAAAAAAAACACCACGATCAAGAGGTAGAGGAGTATATACTGACCAGTCTTATAAAGAAGAAGTTGCACCGACAATCAACAAAAAAGTTTTGCTATACGAATAAAGTGAAAGTCGTTTTTTCACGCAGGTGCCTCTTGGTTCGTCTGGTCCGCGCTCTGAGTTTGTAGCTCTGTCCCCACGGCTCTCAAAGACAACTCTGCAAACTTGTGAGCCAGCCCGGTGTGTTATTAGCGCGGAGCCATGTGATCCCGACTGACAGCATACCAATGAGCAGCGCCCCAGCCAATCAGGGAGCAGCTCCCATCCCAACCGCCTAACCAATTGAGTGGGACAGCACACACTCGGTGTTGTGGTTAAAGTAGTGGGCTGTAGCCCGGGCTGTAGATAGGAAAGCAACTCTAAACTTGTGATAATATAGAATTTTGGAAGCTAACGTGTAATTTTAAATAACGAAATGAGGGACGGGTTTTTTTACACACCATATAAGAAGGGATTTCAGTTTTATTGGGTAACAATCAAAAAGAGATACAGGGAGGGAGAGCTGTGATTCATATATTTTCTCAGTTGCTTTACCAATTGGAATTTATTATAAACTCATTACATTCAATCTAATCCGGATTAATTGTCATTAACGTGAACATTGATAGGTCAGTGGGTGAGGACACAGAGTTGTAATGTATGCGTGTCGAGTGATGAGAAGCCTAAACTATGAGCAAAACAAGCCACAAACCCCAACTGTGGGCTGTGGGGAAAATACTGACTCTTTTCGTCTTGCAAAACTCAAAGACACACCATTTCTGCAAAAAAAATATATTCAGTTGCCATAATTCAACCCAGAAACATTACATATTATTTTGTTTTCCTCTGTATTTTAAATATTGTTGTTATTATCGTTGCTGTCATTATTTATATTGTATTATTTTGTTCTGATGTTATTTGTGACGGGATGTAATAGTGTTTATATTTCAATTAATTCACTGGGGCTATATTCCTCTTACCTAAGGCAAACAAAATCGTCTGATAATAATATTTCAAGTATAATTCAAAACATAAATAATGTCGAAATATCTTTATCCCATTAAATACCTTATCTATTATCATCAATTAAAAGTGAGGAATTTATGAGTCCTAAATGTGACACAATAACAAAGATGGTTCAACATATCCCATTCATATCTTAACGTATTAATATAATTAGGCTATCTTATTCATGATAATTACATAGGCAAGGCATGGCACGGCACTTTTATTTATAAAGCACCCTTCAAACACAAAGGCCATTTCAAATATAGACCTAGCGCTTTAAAGGCAGGAATCCCGTTCTAAAAACATTTAAAGGACAATCACACAAAGACAATAAAAGACAATGTAGTTGTCTTTCGGCTAATATTGTCCACTATAAGAACTCCGCGGGTCTAAAAGCTCCCATGCAGGGGGACTTCAGAGTGGAGCTGTGGGACCATAGGGGCTGGGGTCCGCTGTGGACTCGCTGCAGTGGAAACTCTAATACATCAACGACCTCTTGTGGAGGCGGGCGGCTCCGTCCACGAGTCACCCACCCAGACACACACACACACACACACACACACACACACACACACACACACACACACACACACACACACACACACACACACACACACACACACACACACACACACACACACACACACACGGGACATTATTTCCAAGGGCCTGTACAAAAAGTGTAGTATTTTACCAACCCCTTTTTCTGTCTCTGTCACACCTAGCTGTCGAGCTACTGTCCGCTGAATCGTCTCTCCTCGCGGTGGTAATGGTTATTAAAATGATCTACTCTGAATGGCTCTTCGTTTGCATTTGACTATACTTACAAAACGACTCAAAACGCGCGACTCGTTTTGCATGTTGAAACCAATTCTCTAACAGTGTGCTGCCAGGATTCACACCTGCTAATGAGCGTAGCGCCCGCTCGACACTTAGTACATGCGCCGCCGTGCAGGCTGTAGGTAGGCCTGTATGGCCCTATACCCTTTCCTTACCAATGCCTGGTCAACATACATTTAAACATGGCTTTAATA
>NC_044057.1:19860415-19862915 GCF_902167405.1 Gadus morhua
GGATGCACATATCCACTAGTGACAGTGTTGGGTCATTAGCATATGCGCAGATGATTGCAGGCAGATATATGAGCGTGTGTCATGATACTTATGAACAAATGTATCCTGGGCATCCATTATTTAATAAATGCTTGCGTGCAGATGACTATTTTAGAATTCGGTCTTTGCATTATTTCACGTGCATGTCTTATATACCATTAGCATCGTCTCCTCTACTGTATATAATGAGAATTTGAGATAAATCTAATTCACATAGCCTATCAACATAGATGGAATTATAAAGTTATTTTATCAAAACATGTAGAACTACAACTGTAAGAACTGCAATGGAAATACACAATCAAACTAACAGGAACAGTAGAATACATTGAGGAGAGGCCTGACATGACATAATTTAGCAGTGAATTATTTCAAATAATTTGTAATGCTATATGTTTGCACAGACACACCTACGTCCACGTCCACGTCCACGCACGCACACATCCACGCACACACAAAAAAGAAAAACAAGAAGCTCCATACTCCGACACCCCCATTCCCTCCAACCCCCCCTCCTCTCCCCCCTCCCCCCCCCCCCCACCCCCCCCCCCCCCCCCCCCCTGCCTTCTTCCTGATCCACAAGCTCTCCTCCAGACACTCACCCTGTTCTGACTGGCTTCAGGACCGTTGCTCCCCCTTCTCTCTGTCAGTCAGTCAGTCAGTCCCACCAGAACCACCTCCAGCTGCTGGCTCCTAACCGGGGGGCCCGGGAGAGTAGAGAGGGCCCCTAATGAAAATCAACCCCCAAAAAAAAAACTGCTGGGGCCAGGACAAGGCACGGACATCCAATGCCCATGAGCCCACAGCCACACAGAGCCACGAGTGCTATCGCCATTTAGACACACACTACCACCACGGCCGCCCGGCAGAGGAATAAAAGAGGAGCGACGGGGAGAGAGAGAGAGAGCCGGCGTTGGCTACCAGCGTGGCAGTGCACACTGCAGCCCAGCGCTCCGTGCACTGGCACCCATCTCATTCAACCAAGATTGCTTCATACAAAAGTTGACAATGCAGCAGTGAAAGGCATTGTTGATATTCAACATTTTTTAAATAGCTCAACAGAATAGACAACATGGCAGTCCGCAAAACTTGGCAAGGCGACTGACCCGGAGCTTTTTTTTTTTATCCCCCGTTTGAAAGAGCTGGGGCGAGCGGGGAGAGAGAGGAGAGGAGAGAGAGAGGGAGAGAGAGGGAGAGAGAGGGAGAGAGAGAGACGGCGGGTGAAAGGGAGAGCTGGTGTGAAAGAGCTCAAAAAACAAAACATCTCCAATCCCGGGAGAATGGATCACAATGGCGTTCTGTGTGGCAGGAAGAGGACAATCACCTAGCACGGTCACAAGCGTATCTACGTTACCAAGAAAAAAGTAGAACAATGAAATCAGATCCATTTTCCTTTTTTACGCAAAAGCGTATTGAGTAGTTCAAACCGCAAAAGCACTTGCCGACTGCAAAAATCTAGAAAATTCTCTGTCACACATCTTAAGTCAACGAAGGGCTTTATTATATCTACGGATGGTGGAGCAGGTTTTCCAATTGGTCACAATATTTAATATTCATTATTTTACTACCTCTGTTAATGTCACGCAAATAGACACCAATTTTCCTAATGTTGTCCAGATGATAAGCGATACAAGCAGATGCAACCTGACAGTGGACAGTGTTTAGTTACTATTACATTGTCACCGTGACAACCCTGCAGATTGATATGGGCATTTAAGAAGCCTTTAATTCTTATCGGGGAAAAACACTAAAAGACTGTTGCTCGTGTGTGTGTGTTTGTGTGTGTGTGTGTCTGTGTTGGATGAGTGGGTGTATGTGTGTGTGGTGTGTGAAAGTGTCACATTATGATGATCTATGCCGTGCTCTTCTCATACCTCATAACCCCGTATTCAGTGAGCCCTGCAGCCTGAAGCGGTGTAGGGTTGCATGCTTGTGTGACTTGTGAGTGGAGTGAAGAGTAATACCCTTCAGGCCTGCCTGTGATTAATGTACACTGAATCACTGAATCCCCCCCCTGGAGGAGCAAGTACCTGAAACCAACAACCGTCAGCAAAGCAATGGCCCATCTACGTATTCATACCCGGGGGGGGCAGGACTCAACCGCTGAAGATGTTGAAGACGCTGCCAGGAATTTAACTTCAACAGCTTTTACAAACATAGTTCACTGTAATATACCATGTATGTTACAGTGTATATTAGGTATATTACTGCAAATCGTCTCTACCAAGCAATGCATGTCTTGTGTGTTATTACTTATTTTTAAGTAATAACAGACAATTATTATTTATAAATAATATGCTTACAAATTATTACTTATTTTTAAGCATATTATAGATAAATATATAATATGCTTATATATAATATACATAGTCATAAACAATATTGACCATACGGTGACAAGATACCTCACATGGTTCAGTGATCCACCTCTGGTAAATGAGAGCATACACTGAGTAACTTT
>NC_044057.1:19867915-19937915 GCF_902167405.1 Gadus morhua
AACAGGCGGAACAATCGCCCGTGTTACTGTTCAAAAGAAGGACACGCGATCCGAAGCCGTAACATCACTCGATACCAGTCTGCGTAGGTGACTTCTGTAAAAGGGTAAGATGGGGAACAGAAGCGTTGAACGTTTTTTAAGCTTCTTCCTTCCTTCTATTCTTTTTTTTTTTTTTGCACAGAGCTCAGATACGCGTGTCTCCTTTGCCAGCGAAGCCTCATGTTGGCCCAGGTTATTACCGCTGTCTGTCTTATGAAAGTAGCTAATATGGTGTAATCCCCCACTATCGCTCTCACCTTCCCCCTGGCACGTCTGCGGTCGGGGGGGCTGTGTTGCTTTAGCGTGAACCAGGCGCACAGCGGCACAGAGTTGGTCTTTTCTTGACTGCCTGATAATTGAATGAGCGATTATCCCTCCCATTAATAGACAATGATACAAAAAGCACTGCCATATGTACGGAATATTAATGAGTGGCTGCAGAGGCCTAGATAAGAGGAGCCACACGCCACAGCTGTAATAGGGGTTAAAACAATTTGCCAGGAGTGCCATAAACCCAGCCTCGCAATCACCCACCCCATCCAACACCACCACCCACTCCCCCAAGCTACCCCTGCCCGCCATGTCTCCCAGTCTCCAGCTATGCTAATCCACAGCAGTCCTCCACTAACTAGCTTACCTCAAGCACTGCCCCCTCCCACCCGCCGCGATGGCCTGGGCCTGTGCGCGGCTGTGACCTCTTCGGCAACATGGCAGAGTCTATAGGAGAGCACAAGCAAGGTCACCTGCAGGCGGCTACAGATGCTAGCAGGGAGGTTAGCCTCAACATTCATGTGAGAGAAGGTCAGTGTTTACACATTGTGTATGTGCTGTGTAATACGTATAATATTATATAGACCTAGTTGCTTTTTTTGCTGTGGCTCAAGTTGTTACCTTCACCATGTGTGTATGATTTTTGGCTTGATCGCTTGATTTTTTAAAATATTTATTATATATATATATATATATATATATATATATATATATATATATATATATATATATATATATATATATATATATATATATATATTACAATTTTGCGATTTAATGTCAGAAAAAAGTTAAGATGCACGATTCCTCCAGGCACATATCGAACTGACCGCCACGCTCATCCAATTTGACTTATATCATTATTTTTGCACAAAATGCAGAATATAGAGAAAGGTATGTGATGATAGCAGAGTTCATGAATCTTTACGGCGACAATATCCAACGTCTATAGGCACTGGAAACTAATATTTCCCCGTTTACCTTGCAAGGTTCTTAATGCCGAGAAGTACCGTAGCATAGGTCTGACGGCAAAAAGAAAGGCCAGTTACCATGGTGATCGTGAAAGCTATTGGTTTCCTTTTCAGGGGAATAATGAACTTCTCTCCTCTGTGTGTCAATCTTCCCCTCCACTCTCAGCCTCTCCGGTTAATTGGAGTCCACGCGTCCTTGAAATTCTTCAATTCTGCCTTATAATTCGCCCAACAAGAGAGGAACACAGATAGAAATGTTCAACGCTCAACATATGCGCCATTCTATTTAGGTCAGGCCAGGGGTTTGGACTTGCAGTGTAGCACATGTCTAGATAACCTATATGGCTAGTTTATTGTTTAATAACAAAATAATGGGATGGAGGCAAACTATATGAAATTGGGAGGTGTAAACACATTGGTTCCCATTTGCTAAACTTGACTAGAAATATATTTCAATTTAACTTGCCTTGACTTCATTGAGTCAAATCGATGGGTTAACAACCTAGTAAACAAGACGGACACTTGTTATGGTAAAAAAAAATTGGTATGAAATCGTTTTTATTTTATATTTAGGCCTACTTGTTTGTAGACCAGTGCATTTTTTGTAACAAGACCGTCAACCTCTGGGTTCTGTGATATCTTGCAGGCTAAATTGTGCGGAAGGAAGGACTTTTGGCATGTTCAAATAATAAATTACGCATTTTTCCCTTTAAGGAAATAGAATGTGATATCCGGCTAGTTTCACTTCGATACGTTTAGCCTAAAGGTAACCGTGGTTAAGTCAGAACAAATGTAACCGTAGAGCATAATTAAACTAGTTGGAATAACTTCTGAAGCCAAATGACGTAAACTTTGGTTATCTATTTCATTAAGATAATCAGGTTATCAATCTAGATTGAAAAATAAAGGTATCTTTTTTTAGACGGCATGTAAAGTAATTAGAGGTAGTAGTTCCATTCTTATTTCAAACAACATATTATGTAGCCTACATGTAGGCCTACCTACATAGTCGGCCGTTGCTTAATTTCAGAACGTTTGCATATTTGCAAATTATTTAATAAAATTAATAGAGTACAGGCAAAGTCAGTAAGAGTGGTGTTATAGCCTTATCCTACGTAGTTTTAGGCAATGCTTTAATTGATTAAAATGATTAATTCTGTCCATTTTACAAGTTCAACAGAAATCAATCACTCCACGTCCGACAATGAGCCATTATGACAAGACATGTAACTCAAAGAAGCTAAATAGCTCGTTTGGAAATTAAGGTAGCCTAAAATGTGCACAGCAGGCAGTTGTCAAACAATCATTTCACCACCATTGTGTCCCGCTTGAGGCGTAAATGACACCTGTTATTACGTTGTTGTCCCGAGGCCATTTGCAATTTGGCTATCCATCACTCCTACCTGTTACTGAAAAAGTAATTTGATGGTTGGGGTCTCTTGACGTAGCACGCTCGGCCACTTGGAGGCGCCCTTACGCTGACCTAAAAACCTTGACCCCGAGGAAAACAAGCGACAACGTGTCAATCATGAGGGGCAGCTAGAGTCTAATTGTTAAGCTTCTATTTCAGTAGTTTATTTATTAGCACTTATCTTTGAATCGCTAAAGTTTAGCCTTGTCATTGCCCTTACCGATGTGAAATGAATGTATGGCACAGTAGGTACAAAACCCAGTAGGGGAAACAATATTGAATTTGCCTTATACAAACATTTGGATAAACATTGCCGGAAAATAATAAAATAGAAAGCAAACAATAATAATAATTAAACTGAATGTATTTATGAAAATGTAAATTCAAATTATGTAAAATGTCAGCGTATAAGTGGCCCTTTGAGCGGGTCCCTGACATCCATTTCCTACAATTTTAGTAACAAATACAAATAATTTGAGTATTAAATGGTAACCACAAAACCGCAGGTAACACATATGTGCTATGTATTTAATAAACTAATTTCCTCCATAAGAACGGTTTAAACAATTAAATTAAAGGGACATGTCAAGATGGTAGGTCTAAGTGTGGTGTAGTTGGCGTTGCTTTATTTAACAAATTGAATTCAAACCCATTGTTATATTTGTATTCTATTTATGTATACACTTGGGTCCTTATCATAGAAATATATGAAATAAGCTAAAGTGCATCAACTACATGCCTGTTATATAGTAAGGGAAAATAGTTTCATTACCAAATGTTTAATTAATTATTCTACAAATTTTGAAAAAGTAAAATGAAACACAAAATCCACCTTCCTGTTACCTAATTAAATATGAGTCCTATAAAATATATGGAGAATTATTCCAGGGATTTATATAAATATGTATTATTAGTTTAACTCAAACTCATAATACCGTCCTAAATCCTTACTGCCTAAATTAAGGATGTAATGTTTACTGTGAAGGTTTCTTATATCCTGTATTATGTACCTTTGTAGCATGTAGGCCTATGACCTTACAGGGTAGGGGACAATAGGTCCTCTTGACAACCTTACATCTCTTCATGATTCTTCTTTCATAGGCCAGGGTTTTCTTGTGTCAAATAGAATATTACAAATTAATTAATCTACGTTCACACACACACACACACACACACACACACACACACACACACACACACACACACACACACACCTTAAATCACAAATACTTCATATATTTAGAAAAATCAATCATTGCATACCAACTATATGACAGTTAATATAGTTATAAATATACAAGTATATTGGTTTATATACCAAAAATGCTGAACCTCAAAACAGTTCACATAATTATACTTACAGAAAAACAATGCATCACAGACAGACAGATTCGACATATACAGCGAGTGTAGAAAACACATAGATCTTCCCAGCATTGTCCCCATACGGTGCCAAGATATTAGGAAATTGCGTAATAGTGGTTTCCAAAAAGAAAATAACCCCGATGCAACCAAATCGGTTCAACCACTAGAGGGCAGTGAAGGGAAAGCCCATTTATCCCCTCCAGGGGTTATCCAAAGAGGCGTGGGCTGTTCAGTATTTGTCCTTAGCCTCGGCCAGAACTAGTCTGGTTCCCAGCTCTCATTCAGCTCAAATGTAACAGCATGCAGATGCAAGAAGCAGCTGTTCATCCTAGGGACCAAATACTAACAGCTGGAGAAAGAGGCTCTGCAGGCTTTGGTTTGTTTATTCTTATTTTTAAGAGTTAATTATAATATAACCTCACATTACCTCATGTCTAACAATCATTTTAGACATAATAATATTACGAAACAGCTGGTCAGAGTCACGGTTCATAAACTGTGTATTTTACTTTCATTGCATGACAAACATTGTTATCGCACAACAGAACAGACAAAATTATATTTTTGGTATCACTTGAAAACATGTGTGCTCACTCAGCGCATTATATCCCACTATAGCAGGGTGCCTTCCAATAAAGGCATAATGCCATGTCACGCCCTGAAACCACAGTCCACAACACAATAGTGTTCATGACAGTGTTCTTTTGTGGTACCGCTTGGACCAGTCCCTGCAAAATATGTACCTCGAATATCTAGTGCTTGAACTAGAAACGTTCAATTCTCCATTCAAATGTACGTAGCCAGGCGATGAGCGCAATATACGTATATAAAACAAAAACATGTTCAATTCTATCCATCTCCACTGGGTTTGGAGTCAGCGTCCTTCAAGGCCAGCGGGATGGCCGGGTTGGCCTTGTTGTTGTTGTTGTTGCGTCTGGTCGCGGCGTGTCCCTCGGAGGGAATGGAGCTGATCACCCTTCTGTTCCCCGTGAGGGCAGACAACAGCTTGGAGCGGTACTTGTCGCCGGCCAGGAAGTACAGGACGGGGTCGATGCAGCTGTTGACGCTGGCCAGCGGCCGGGTGATCTTGTAGGCGAAGTTGATGATGTTCAGCAGGGTGCAGTCCAGGTGCAGCACGCGCGCCGCGTAGTACAGCGTGCGCGTGACGTGGAACGGCACGAAGCACAGGGCGAACACCGCCAGCACCACCACGATCATCCTGATGGACTTCTGCCGCGACGAGGATCCCTGCCGGCTCTGGGACAGCCCCTTCTTGGGCCGGCACAGCGCCCTGGCCATCAGGCAGTAGCACACCACGATGACCAGGAAGGGCACGCCGAAGAGGAGCACCATGACCACCGAGCTGTAGTCCACGTACTGGTCGAAGAACCCGTGGCTGGTGGTGTCGTGGCAAATAGTGTCGTTGTCGCGCCGCGAGGTGGTCACGAAGATGAAGTTGGGCACCAGGCAGATGGTCACCGCCAGCCACACCAGGCCGCACACCAGGTGGGCGTGGCGCGGCTTCACCAGCCGCAGCGCTTTGATAGGGTGGCAGATGCCGAAGTAACGGTGCACGCTGATGCAGGTGAGCAGGAGGATGCTGCAGTAGAGGTTGGCGTAGAAGAGGAAGCGGACGCTCTTGCAGGCAAACAGGCCGAAGGGCCAGTGGCTGCGGTTGGCGTAGTAGTAGATGAGCGTGGGCAGGGACAGGACGTACAGGAAGTCGGAGAGCGACAGGTGGAACATGAACACCGTGTTGGTGTTCCACGGGCGCATCTTGGTGATGAACACCCACAGGGCCATGGAGTTCAGCAGAAAGCCGAACACAAACACAAGGCTGTATGACACTGGCAGCAGAATGTATTTAAACTCCTCATCGAAGCGGCAATTAGAGTTAAAGTGTGTGCTGAATAACGTAGACCGGTTCAGTCCTTCTTGGGTGTTGAAAACATCATCCATGATATGATTGAAAATGGCACTTGGACTAAATTACAAAACCTATAAAATAATGGAGAAAATTAAGATCATTTAATTTAAATGTGGAATGTGATTAACAGCAAAAAAGCCATCCAGGCAGATTTAATTACTACATCCTCTATGGGGTTTACTTTCCAGGAGCAGACATCACCGAGACAGACTAAATTGTTGAACATCTGAAGGCTACACAAACACATAACTGAAAAAAGACTCGACATTAGGGTTGCTTATAGTGCAACATTACTGAGATTGAGTGCTTTATTGAGTTGTTACTTACCAACGGCGTTTCACAATGGAGGCGGTAAACTGGACTACTCCCGATTGTAGAGTTAAGAAAAAAAATGTTAAGTCGTACGCCGTATCCACGCTGTGCCTGCTCCGGAATGCCCTAATGGTCGAACCCAAATAGTATCTGCCTAACGATGGTATCTCCTACACCCCTCCAATCCAGTCAGGAAACCTTTTAGCCAGTCAGATTTCGAGGGATGTCACCGTTTACTCAACCGCTCGAACTGCAAGTGAAAAGGCTACCAAACCGTGACAGGGAGCCATGTGATTGAGATCTAGGAAGTGGAGTTGCTGAGGAGGGAATCATGCAGGATCCGATAGCAGAAACAAACCTATGGTGGTTTCACATCGGACATTTGACTCCGGCGTGGTTGAAAGTGTAGGCCAGGCGGGTAATTAGATTCAATATGCTTTTATAATATTATTCAAGACCAATCTAGACTTTCAGATGAATTTAGTTTTTGTTTGAAAACTCTGTTTTAGTTACTTTTTTCCAAATAAGTTTTAAGTTATTCTATTTGGCTATGTATATGTAATATATGTAAACTAAAACATGAACAATCTACCCGAATAGATTAAACTCATTTTAGAAATAACTTATTTTCACAGTAGGACTGACACAGGTGTAGCTCATAAAATTGATCAATGGGTCAAATATTGAAGCATGGCTGTGCAGCAAGTACAGACCAACCAATCAAGTCAACATGCGTTGGCCTTATGATGCTGCTGCGACACGCATCATATAACCTACCTCATTTCAAAAGGACAGGGACATGAAGCTACCTATTTGACTATTTAATAGTGATAAACTCACTAGAATTACACTTGTTTGGGTGCAAATACATGAAAACGAATTGCATTAATTGTATGTTTTTTGGTCTATATTGTGTTATTGAAGTAATTCAACTAATAATATACTGATAATGTATATTATAACATATCAGAAGAAGCTAATATGTTTCCATGACAGTCGGGTTGATTGTATACAGCTTTTGGGCATTGGGAATGCTGACTGCCGTAACAGTATATTTTCCAGAAGTAGCCTTGCCGGTGAATACCTGCTGTCAGGGATTTGTTGGCTCATGCCTTTAATAAGTAACTTCTACAAACAGACTCGAACTCTCTGTACTTTCACTCTAGCTCTCCGTCTCCCGTTAACGTATATAAATTAAGTCCCCCCCCCAACACACACACACACACACACGTTCAGTAAACAACTAACTTGTAAACTAAAAAAACATGGAATCAGGTCACAATAAAAGTGAGGTAAATGTACAACATGTGGTCAAGGTGTAAGAAAGAGATTGGAGAAGTATTTGGGTTGTTTGGTGGATTTATATCAAGTCAATATTAACATGCAAAGCAATTCAATCTGTTGCAACATTTGTTTCTCGGATTGGACCTTTCCAAAATGTGTGGTACATTATGTCATACATTAGCAGAAACATCACTTATTCCGGAATGAGAGAAGTACGATAACATGATTGTAAAGGTTAACCAAAATTCATTTCACCAGCCAAGTGCAATGATCTACGTCAGGGGTCCATGAACACGGAACATACATGAAGTGAATTTGCTTTGCTCGCTCGCCGTTGCATGGCAGCCTAAATGGACCTCATTGATTGTTCAGTCACAGGGAAAAGCTGCCTTAGGTCTCCCAGTTAAAACACGACACAGGCACAGATTAAGTGACAAGATAGCAATAGCAGCACAGTATCAGACGGTAAACAGGAGATCCTGAAGGTTGTCCCACCCCCGTCATCACGTTACAGCTATACTCCCATGTGGTTTCTAGACACCGTGACTGTAATTAACTCCCTCTTTTACAAGCAATGACAGTACAACAGAAAGAACATCCAGGAGGCGGTCCGTACCAATGTTAAACATCAGCCATGAATGAATGCATTCAAAGTGAGGCAGTGCGCTTTTTACAAAGTAATTTAACAAAACCTGCGTGGCCTCAAATCCATTATCAATATTTGAACATGTCACAGTATTAAACGAGACACATCTTGACACCACGATTTGAATAAACATCTCTCATGAGGAAGGTGGACCGCTTGACAGAGCGATGGGAATGTAATGGTGGCCTGAACGGACCCTGAACATCGTGTGTGTGCACGTGTGCAGACAGGGCCCGGTGACAGTATTTGCAGAGTGAATGTAGAGGTTTTTAACGAGGACCTCTGAACCTCGCTGTCTTTAGTCTCTTTTGTGATTCTGCAAAGGGTTTAGTTCCAGATGCTGGGAAGGTTCTCCAGGATCCGGGGCAGGTTTTCCAGGATCCTGCGGCGATGAGATGGGTTCAAGACCCCTGCGGCGCGCAAGTCCTCCTCCGTGATTCCACTATGGAGAATGAAAAGAAAAAAGACCAGCACGAGCAAAATTAAGTGTCAAGCAAGGAAGACTGGGTTTATTTTCCTCTCAAGTTTAAGAACAAAACCAGAGAACCAAGCATGTGTACATTAATTCACATATATGGTATGAAAGTTTTAGAACTATTTCTGGGTATTACGTACAGTATCACATTTCTATAATACATTAAGCTACAGCAAGGCAGGGTGAACAGACTCCCTGCACATGTGCAGTACATTGCTGGGCTCGCTGATGATTAACAGATGTTTCAGGGAATAGAATGATGTTCCTATGCATCATTGAGGAACGGTTCTGCATACCATAGCAGCAGGAAAACTGTGTGGTAGTTGGGACTTATGTGTGTCAAAACACCAAGCTATGTTTACATTTTTTTATCCTCCTGTTACAATGACTATCATGTGTGGAGACATACAGGAGGAATTCACACCAGCTATGATACCCAATAACTCCTTTTATTGGAGGTAGGCAACATTGCAAAGGTTGCATATTTAATTTGAGGGCTTATCCACGGCTGCCGTCTTCATTCTATGCATACACAAATAGGTCAGATATGTGAGCTGCTAAACCAGGGAAATATGATGGCCTGATGGCTTGTTTGCAATCAGATCCTCATGGTGACTTGATGTAGGCAGCCCTTCTTTTGCTTTAGTCGCTTCCTAACCTTACTTCTATTTGCATTCTTACATTATAATGATATATAAACCCCATGCAAAAGGAAGTGTGCAGACAGATCTCAGCACCTTAGACCTTGGTCGGTGTCTTACAACACCATGTAAGGGTGCACTCACACTTGGCCATCTGGCCGTGGCCGTGACCGTTTTCACACCTAACCGTGCTCAAATCTGCCAGTGTGAGTGTGGCCAGTCTGGCCAGGCCAGGCCAATTTGGCCACGGAGAGGTGTGCTGCTACGGTACGGGCCGCTACGGTACAGATGCTAATGAGCCGACACACGCACGGCTACGCAACCTGAGCTGGATGACATATAGTCCATGCGACGACCACGGACATAATAAAGGCGACAAGCCTTCTTTCCCATTAAACGGTAAACATGGCGTCAAGCAGTTCAACTGTTGGTGTGTTCTCTGTGTTGTTGTCCATTGTTGTTAAAACTCTGACTGGCGGCAGACTTTATTATGGTCCATGCAGCGGACGCTTGGTGATGACGTGCTACGACGTGATGACGTATGTACCTACCGTGGCCAGGCCACAGTTGCGACGGCCAACGGCCACGGCCAAATGGCCTAGTCTGAGTGCAGGCCAGAGAACAATGGGGCCATTTGAGCACGGTTAGGTGTGAAAACGGCCACGGCCAGATGGCCTAGTGTGAGTGCACCCTTAGTTATTGTCAACACAAATCATATTCTAAGTTTTTTTCATCTCCCATAGCAGTGTTTTAGTTTTCTTCCAAAACAAGCACATTCAAACGGCCCTTGCTAGGTCGTCTTCGCAAATTGTGCCCACAAACGAAAAATCCACAAGTTCTGATTCAGATTTTACGCGCCACTGCGCGGGCTGTGCATTTGGGCGGGCAGGTATAAATCTGTCCAGAGATTGTGGCTGTGTTTCAGGAAGGTGAATCATTCTGAATTCTTGAGTGCAGAGAAACATCTAAATATGTGGGAAAAATAATTATGTTGGCAAGTGTGGGAGGCCAGAACTTTGCACCTGGAGGGTCGAAGCAGTTCCACATCCACACATTCACACAAAAATCAAGTAGTTGCGCGTAAACAGAGTGGTTACGCTTTGTTAAGATCAGTTAAAAAACACACCCTTCCACACTTTAGATCAGATGCCAAGGTTGCGGTTGATTGATACAAACGCTTAGCCTCGTGAGACCATCAGGATATTCAAGTTTGCGGTTCATAATAATTGCTCTGGCCTTTACTGTGAAGCAATTGATTTCCACATATGGGCACAGCCTATCTTTCATCAAAAGTCAATCAGCTTAAATTAGGTAAACTAGGTGAGCCTGGTGATGTCTTCACTCTTGCCGAATCCGGCCGAAAGTAAAGCAATAAAATCTTCTAGTATGAGAGAAGCCTTCATCCAAATCTGTTGATCTTTTCACAGCACAATTCTATTCATTTTCAGATGAAAGATCAGACTGCACACTAGGGCTGTAACGATACACAAATTCACGATTCGGTTTGTATCACGATTTTTGACCCACGGTTCGATACATCCCGCGATTCTTTTAAATTTAAAAAGCATTTTATTTAAACAACACTTAAATACCAATTATCTTAATGTAACATTTAATAAAAAATAATTTGGAACACTGAACAGATTTGAACCGAAAGAATACTATTAAAGTATAGCTAAATTAATAAAGAAATAACCAAAGATTGCAGTTGGAGGATGCTTTTTGCTGGTAGGCATAATAGGGCCCCTTTAACTGTTTGGTTGGTTTATTCAAATATCCTTATTAGCGCTTCTTATTAGGCTATGTAGCTTAAATAATGACATAATCAGGCCGTATAGAATGCAACATGTTTAATAGCCTAACTTTCAATAGATGAGGAAAAACATGAACCTCGCAATACGAGGAATAGTGTTACGAGTAGCATATGTGTATGCGCGAGAATGGCAGTGTGCGTATGCGTGTGCCCCACTACCTGGGATGGCTGGGTCCGAAGCATACCCGCCAGTGGAAAAGTGCCATTAGGCAAATAGACACTTCCCTGCCCGACTCGATGGCCCCCCATTGATCACAACCTTCACCCCTCCACCACAGATCGGATGTTTCTCAGGATTGCTACTGTCTTGGCTCAATTCACCTGAAGTAATCGAGGTCGTCCCAGCCGTGCAGACTGAGTCCCAGTGTGTATTTCTGAAGGCCCAGCATCCCGAGAAGCTCCCGCACTGTCTCCGGCGCACCGCGGAGAACCGACACCTGCAAAATAAGGAAGGAAGTGAGCGGTCACCTCAAAGTCCAAATGAGCCATTATTCACCTCACAGCCATCTTGTTTCTAAACCAAGCTGCAACCATGACATCTGTTTGGGAAGCCCTGCTGGAAGCGGTTAACATGGAGTTCCTCTAATGGCCTACAGGCAGCACTCCTAACACAAAATGTACCGCTTCATAAAGGTTGTGTGTAAACCAATAAGGGATGTCACAGACACTACGTCCAGAATTTGCCTTCATACGGCCACATGGGTGAAGGAACCCATGTCCAAACCTCATTCTCCCTGCAGTAGCCCCTCTCCGCCGGCGTGCCGGGGCCGTTCCTCTGTCCCGACCTCTGCTGTGCTACATACTGGCTGCCCATGTCCGGGGGGAAGAAGTCCATCTCGCTGAGGGACTTGGCGATCTGCAGGGCGGTCAGGGAGTGGTCCCCCGCAGGTCTCGCTGCGTGTTGCTGGTGCTGCTGCTGCCGATGCTGCTGCTCCACCTTCCAGGGAGCGGAGGCCTTGCAGGCTAGTGGCAAGCGGGTAGAGGCGTAGGGGAACAGAGACGGGTGCTTCAGGCCCTGGAGAGGACCGGCCCTCTCTGGGGGAGGCATGGGAGGATCCCTCCTGGGGCTCTCCCTGGGGATGGCCGGGTGGTTGACGTACATGCTGGCCAGGTTCTTCCCCGGTGCGGGGGTGTGAGCCACCGTTGGAGCCACCCCCGGGCCCTTGGCTTTGGCCTGTGGAAGATGCTCGTGGGCGTGCGCGATGCTTTGACTCTGTGCCGGGGGTAGAGGAGGTGGGGATTTGGAGGGGAACAGCTGGTAGGAGTTGGAGGAGTTAGTGTGATGGTGCAGGTGGAGGTCATTGATTTGGGAGTAGGGCGACGGCGCGTTTGGGATCTCGATCTCGGTGAAGTTGGACCTGCGATCGGACTTCCTGTCTGGGGCGTTCCCGGCGGCGGTGAGTTTGGGAAGCTGCAGTGCCTCGTCCCCTGACCAGACCACCTGGGGGGCTCTTGGTTTGGGCGGGGGGTCCGCCGCCCTGGGGGCCACGGATATGCCCTCAAAGATGAAGTAGGCGGGGTTGGTGTAGCTGCTTGGCTTTGGATGGGAAGGACTTGCCGGAGACCAAAAGAGAAACCATACACAAAAAAAAAGGTCCTTTAAATAAATACGTCAAGGAAACATCCTCAAATCAAAAAAAAAAAAGGTAGCTTCACAATGACTTAAAATGTAAATCCTGGCACATTTGGTAATAGTATACAGCAGAATATCTTTAAGTGTACACATCCGCTTTAAGTCCTCAAAGTGTATACGTCTCTGTGTGTGAGTATGTGTGTGTTAGGAAGTGTTTGCGTTCAGCACAGATCAGTCAACAGGTTCTCACTTGTGGACGAGGGCCCGGATGGACGGCAGAGCCACTGGGGGACCCCTTCCTGGACCCTTGTCGTCCTTCTCAAAGCAGAAACACTCTGAAGAACAGCAAAAGGCAGAGAGGATTTTATTCCAATCATATAGTTCAACATCAGGAAGAAAACGTCAGTGTGTTTGTGTTTATAACGGCCAAAGCAGACTGAGGAGGTTCAGTGCGGTGGTGTCCGGAGAGGTTCTGACCAAGCGGGGAAGGGGGTTAAACACACTACCCCTATCCCCCAGTATCAGTGTAGGCTCAGGATGCATCTGGTTAGAGGACTGCCAAGCAGAAGCAGCCAAAAAAGCAGAAGCGGTCAAGGGACAGCAGCTAGACACAAAATAAGGTCAAGATGGAGGTTAATTCAGGAGACAAATAGAGGAAGCACTGAGGGTTTCACAAGAAAAAAGAGTCAGTTGGAAGCGGAAGTTTAGCAGAAAGTGATGGCACAGGGAGAGCTCTGGACCGGTGGCTTTCGTGGACCAACCGTAGATCTTTGACCTGGCTGCTCGTCTGTAGTCTGCGGGCACGTGAACTTTGACATGGCCTCTGATGGTGCCCATCTCCTCGCCCCGATGGCTCAGAAAGGTTTCAAATTGCTCCAGCGGGCCGCTCGGTGACCGCAGGGCCACACAGCATTCTCCTAGAGTACACAGGTTTCAACAAGACATCATGTTTTCAGCTTATGTTGTATCATGTTTTCCACTAATAATATCTAATGTTTCCTCTTTCCTGCTCGGTTCAGTCCTGAGGCCAATTTCAATGACCAGTTTAAGATATCTTTAAACTTAAACCTGAACTCTCGAGTGAACGTTTTCTTGCGTGAGGCTGCTCACTCAACTTTGACCGGTTTAACCTGAATAAAGCATGTTCATTACAGGCCTCAGAAGCCATTATCGAATTAACCCTAGTCTAGTTGACTATATAGAGTATATGTGTCTGTACTTGTGTCTGAGTATATGTGTCTGTACTTGTGTCTTTCCTGTCAACACCTGTGCTTGCCTAATCTGTCATCTGTGCTGTATCTCTGTGCTGTCATGTCATGTGTCATTTGTACTTGTTTACCTGAATGTCTTAAATGTTTTGAGGGGCCTTTTCAGGGACGCAAAATTAATTTCAGTTCCCTACTGACAAATAAAGTAGTATTGTATCATATCGTATCGTATAGTGAAATACTTTGAGCATGCATCAATTACAAAAGAATGATGATGAAACTATCAATCCCTGGGGGTTTATTGCTGTGATCCACAGCTTGGCGCATCAAAGACATACCCTAAGCCGGAACCAAAAAGCCTTCGTTGCTGCCTCAGACTTCCATAGGCTAGACTTCCTCTAGAAGTCTAGTGTCAATTGTTCAAGAAAGGAACTGCCCTACGATGTCAACCGCAGGTCGGACAAAGGGTCAAGCCATTATGTCACCGTTCAGAAGTGTCACATAAATCACTGCTTTAATATCCTACTGTATGCGTTTGTGGGGTTACTTTATAGGTCACTTTAAGCTTCTCTATGCCGATAAGCGGTAACTGCGGTTGTGGTATTTGACCTCACTTCCCAGAGGCCCAAACAGTGTTGCCTGTGTGACATCAGTCCGCTGACGGTTTGTTTACCCTCTGGTTCACTGGCAAAGCAGGCAGAGCCAGGAAACAAAACACTATGCCGCTTCACGCACAAGTGGGCTGAAGAGCATGTCTGTTGCTTCCCCCTCTCTGAACATCCCCTGCTGGGTGAGGAAAAATGTGTCACAAAATGAGTGCGGCTTGATTTTTCCTGGTAATGTTGCCGTCAACCTCCAGTTCCTAACATCGCTCATTCTGCGAGGGTTTTCATCAGAGGGGTATAGACTCAAGCACCATTTTGTGACCTCATTAGGAGATGGATAGTGAATTAACAGTCATTTATTGACCTGAAAATCTTGTCAGACTAACAAGTAAAAAAGACATTAGGCCTTGAAAAACAATAGTTTCGGATGTGACAAAATCAAGCGTTATCTTTATCATTATCTAGACCAATGAGACAATAGAAGTCGCCACAGCAGCAGTGAGCAGGGTTATGTCTGAGCTAACCTATGCTAGTTACGTCATGCTCACAGCATGAAGTAACTGAACTGATGGAGGTCTGATCTTGGTATCCAAAACTGAACATTCTGCCTTCAAATATCCCTTAAACTTGGAAATTCAGCATCTTCAAAGAGGGTCCTGTTCTAATAACATAGAAACATAGATTACTTAGGAATACTGCATATTCAAAAAGTTATGATAATTGATCACTTATCGCTAAGATAGATAAGGGCAACCACATTGCTATTGATAAGCTTTTGGAAATAGCGATGAGACAATGACCAACCATATGACTCAAAGCCATCACATGATTTGATGGACAACAGCAGGTGCTGATCTTGCAGATAGTCCACATCCGATGCAACAGGGAGCAGCTGTAAACACAAAGAGTACAGGTTTACTAGATAGACATCAGTTTACAATATGACATGTTGCAGCAGCTCGTGGATCTACAGTGGTTTACAAACTGTAGGGTCCGTCCCACAAGTGGGTCTGAGCAGAGGACCAGGTGGGTTGGTGGAAATGGAGATAAAAAAAATTATAAAAGAAAATAGAAATAATATAGATGCATGCCATGTCTACCATTTGATCATTAGGATGTTTAAAGACTGAGTGGGAGGATCCTATATTGAACAATTATTCACCGCAGGCGAAGTGAATGGTGGGGAATAGCCCCACCTCAGGCTTACTCACACAGACTGAGGTGAATAATTGTTTTAGTATATACTACATGTGAACACTCCAAAAATAAACAAGATAACACTTTTGGACGGGATTTATTTGTTTTTATTAGTGATTTGTTTTCATTAGCATGACGAGATGACCGCCACACAATATCCTATATCCTATAACCCTATCCCATATGCCAAATATCCCGAGATAGCGAACCAATCAAATTTCGTCATCTTACGAGGTTCGCGTGTAGCATATACTAATGTTGAATATACCTAGAGAACTGTTCATTAACACATCAACACTTTCCTTAACAACATATTTGATAGGCCCCACGCTAAATAAAACACACAGGTGTGTCAAGACAAGGTCTGCCAAAAAAGGTTTTGGCTCCCCCGAAGTCTGCAAGATCACCTTGTATCGGCTCAGATTCAGACAGGTATAGGCCCTAAGATGCATATCATCCCTTCTCTTTCGCCCCCCACTTCACCGCCCATAACATGCCTGGAACTTACCTTCGGCAGTTGCTTGGCTGACCAGCCGAGCTTGAGGAAACCGGGCACATCACAGCTCTGTGAGTCATTCTCACTAGACCGACGTGTCTCTGCAGGAGGCACACACAAACAAGCAGGCAAAGGTTAAGGCGGCTTAGAACCATAATGATGACTAGTGGTGTAACGGAAGGATAAGGGGGCTTCACACGCCATACCTTCCAGACAAGCGGAGTGAAACTCCACAAAGAACTTGGACTTGCTCGCAGTCTTCACGATGGCTTCCAGCCTCTCCAGCTCTATCCGGGCCCTCTCGGTGCTTGAGTTTTGGTCCGCTGTAGATAAACAGGCCGGAGCCGCTCACATAAACCACATGTCTGATTGTATCACTTTTGTATTTTTGTGAAGGGCTGAATTTTCATCGGAGCCAAACCAATGAGCTCACCTGTTTTTGAACCGGGCAATGATGACACCCCGACTTGGAATGTGCCGAACACAGGCGAATGGTCACTGGTGAAGATGTCGTCGGTACAACCTGGTTCAGGTGACATCATTGCATCATTATCATGGTCATCATGAGGCATCTTCATCTCTCAGACTCCTATAATTGCACTGGTGTGCATAATATGCTTACTGTTCATATACTTTCGTGAGCCTTATTTAGGACAAAACATCTCTCTCTCTCTCTCTCTCTCTCTCTCTCTCTCTCTCTCTCTCTCTCTCTCTCTCTCTCTCTCTCTCTCTCTCTCTCTCTCTCTCTCTCTCTCTCTCTCTCTCTCTCTCTCTCTCTCTCTCTCTCTCTCTAACTCTCTCTCTCTAAAATAATAATAATAGTCTGTATTTGTCCTCGCATGTGAACAAGCACTACACTATTAAATGAGACCTCTGCAGTTTACCCATCCCTAGCTGCAGAACTGGGATATTCCTCATATTATTTGTGCACACACAAACACACATTGTCCTTTCATAGCTACCTACACAGAGCCTAGAGGGCTCCATCTCCACATGGAAGCCCATGCGCATGTAGCCCTCTCCTGCTTCTCCACACTCCCACAGTTTCTCTTTGTTTCATTCCCACAGAAAAGATAACGATGATGTTGTTATCGTCTTATGGCCTTGGTACTCCCTACGAGTTCCCGTGTAGAACTGCTCCTCTCAGCGGCTCAGAGGTCTAAGGGTTTCTCACTAAGGGGTTTTCCCACTGTACGCTCCTGTAAAGATAATAACGTTTTCCTCAACCGAGGGTCAAGTGAGTTTTATTTGCATTTTTCATAATCTTTATATATCCTCAACCTGTGGTAAATTAATACACATTCGTTTTTGTAGTTTTGTGTGCCATAAATACATTAATCCAAACCAGTTATTTAGCATTAAAGCCGAACAGATACATACAGCAATCACTGTTGTTCATCTGGTGGATTCGAGACATTGTTTTGATGACCAATGTAAAAAAGGTTGTGTAAAGAAAATGTGTAAGAAAGGACAGGGGTCATTTTTGTACTGAAAGGGAACTATCAGCAGAAGTGATAGTCACATTTTCTGGTTTTGTTTTCTTACATGAATTCAATGAAAGGAAGTGACTCAGTTGGCCTCTTTATTGACCACAGATCAGGCAATGGTTCAATATTTTGATCAGAGGTATTGTTTTATGACAAAGCATTATACACCATCTGTTTATCTCTTAAAAAATACAAGTGTCATTAATTCATGTCATAAGTTCCGCCTTCATAAACAGTTTTTTGCCAAGAACACCTTTAGATTATTTTGACTCCGGTATTTACCATAAGAGGTGCAGTTAAGGTGAGCCTCTGGATAGGTCCTCCACAGAACCCGGTCACACCACGATGGCACGTTGACTCGCACCTGGAACAACCGAGTCACAATGGGGTTGTTCAAACAGGTCCACCCATTTTAAGAAACTGGTTTTAGTGTGTGGGCGTTGGCAAGGAAAACATACAAAATAAAGAAAAAAACATTTATGAAGTAAGTAACAAGTCATTATAAATATTTCCCAAATATTACAAAAATACAAAAAAAAACATGTAGATATAAAGTAGAAGAAAACTAAACATTTGTGTAGTCTAATAATACTTCAACCACTATTTTTAGTGGTGTTGGCAGCTGCTGTCGCGCTAGCTAGCCTTGCTGAGACCCATAAAAAGGATTAGCTTCCATGTAGAAATAGCCTTTACACTCAGCCAATGGTATACTTAGAATCTTTGGGTGAAGGGAAGCTTTTTTTAAACAAGCGCAGTGTATCTGCCTGTAATTTATCATCAATCCCGATACCAAAATGGTTTAGGGTTTCCATGGCACTAACAGCTCTTGTGAACAAAATGATGAAAATGATGATGAGGTTCTATTACATAATTGTTGATTATGTCAATATTTTTTTATTTTATTGCAGTTTTTTTTTTCTACATTTCTCCATTTCATCTGTTGAGCACTTTGTAACTGCCGTTTCGAAAAGTGCTCTTAAATAAAGATTCATATGATTCATTGAATATTCAATTTTCCGATTGCAGATAGGGACAGTAGGTAAGGTAAGGGAGGGGGGGGGGGGGGGGGGGGGGCAGTGTTTGGCTACCCACCCCTGACGTCTTGTACTTCTGCCACAGGTAGCAGCCCCTAGAGCCTCTCTCGTAACGGTATGTGGGTGGAAAGCAAATCTTCTCTTCCTCTTAACCATGTCAAAACATTAGAGAGAAGGGAGAGAGAGGGTAGTGAGAAAGGGATGGACGTTAATAAAAAGAACCCATTCGTAACGCATCGGACCTATCTATACCTTTCTATTAATTACACAAATGTTCTTGTCTTCCCATGTATAGCTACACGCCTTTAAGGTCTAAAGCAGCTACGAATGTTACAAAATTATATAAAATGGCTCATTGATATATGAATGGTTATTTTGAACACGCAACGTAGTCACAATATCTAGGACGGTGGTGCAGTTGAAGGAGGGAGAGAGAGAGAGAGAGAGAGAGAGAGAGAGAGAGAGAGAGAGAGAGAGAGAGAGAGAGAGAGAGAGAGAGAGCAACTCACTGAAGTTGAGGAAAGCCTTGTTCTTCTGTCTCTCTCTGGTAAGCTGGTCTGCACACATCAGCTCCTCAAACTCCCTCTTGGATACGTGCTTCAGAATGTCCTGGAGACCCCACCAACGTTGACTCCCCCAGAATCGATGAACCACCAGGGGAAGACAGAGGATAGGTTGAGCGGGTGCATCCACTCGGTTTACATTGTTTGTATCATTGTTACAGCACTGTCAATAATGGGACAACGTTCTAAATGTTCAACTTTACAATCTAAATTCTAATATGTTTAACTGGTTAAAATGGACATGACAAAAACAACATTATAAAACTAGGCATGAGCCACAAGCCAGAAGAAGAATTAAAAGAAATGTTCTTCCAGGTGGAGCAGAATTCCCCCTTAGGTAAACGCTGATGTTAGGGATGTTAGGAAAGGAAAAGCAGATACCTGAGCTGAACTTCATCGCCTGGAGAAAAGCTCTCCAGGAGAATGTTTCATCTCAAATTCAGAGAAAGTTGGTTGGTAAAGAAAAAAGATGTACAGAGAGAAACAATGTTTATATTTAGCTATTTTGCTTGTTACATGACTTTTGAGACCAATTTCATTGTGTTTCAGTTGTGCTATTCACACACTCATAACTACCGATCGACTCCATGACGGAATTCTGTATAAACACCCATGTCCGACCTGCACGTCCAGGTCCAGTCGGTAGTTGAGGTCGCCGCACCAGAAGAGATGGGTGAAGCGCAGGCTGATGTCGAAGGCGTTGAGCTGTTTGTCTCCCAGCGAGAGCAGCCGGAGAATGTCCACAAAGTTCTGGTTCCTCCTACATTATTCATATACATTCATAATAAGATGCTCGGTCTGTCTTTCCAACCACAAGGGCTGTATTTCAGGGCACTCAGGGTCTGCAATTTGGGGCCCTGAACTTCCTGTGGGAAGTATAAGTTATTGTTTTTACTGGCAAACCCCTAAAAGTGTATTTATTTTACCTTATTACTTTCTCACTGCCAGAGGACAGATGGCAGTTGACAAAGCCAAAAGATGTTCCATTGAAATGGAAGGAGACCCCAACGGCTCCCTTGTTTCCTGAAACAGAAAAAGCAAAAACACTTTTGTTCTTGGCTGATCACCCACTGATGTTTTTGGCTGTTAGCCATTGGGCAGTACTTTTCCGGTATTTATTTTGCCTAATTATTATGTGCACTGGTGCTGATGGAAATGGCATGCAGGAAGGGCAGCTCACCCAGTGTGTTTCCCAGGCCGGTCTTCACACTGGCCGTGTTCACGTGGCTGATGCGGCCCTCGTGCTCAGGCTTTACCAAAACCACAAGCCTCATGTTCCAGAGGGACTGTACTGCCACCTGTAGGACAGAGAGCCTTACTGCATTAAGGAGCCATATTATACCACTCAGCATACAGATTAATATTTTCATGTATATGAAAATGATATGCTATGCAATGTCATGCAAATCTTGGATACCCTATCTATCTACATACATAGATTTGAAATACATTTACAATTATAATTTCTTTTAAATAAGAATACTTAGATATATTTTAAGATATCATGGTCCTGTAAATTCCCGTAATCAAGTAAACCAGTCATTCCTTGCTAATTGACAGGCTATATAGGCGGTGTTCACCCGTTTGAAGTCCAGTGGTGTTTACCCATTTTTAGTCTATGTGATGGTGTTTACCAGTTTGTAGTCTATGTGATGGTGTTTACCAGTTTGTAGTCCAGGTAATGGTGTTTACCTGTTTGTAGTCCAGGTGATGGTGTTTACCAGTTTGTAGTCCAGGTGACGGTGTTTACCTGTTTGTAGTCCAGGTGACGGTGTTTACCTGTTTGTAGTCCAGGTGACGGTGTTTTCCTGTTTGTAGTCCAGGTGATTGTGTTTACCTGTTTGTAGTCCAGGTGATGGTGTTAACCTGTTTGTAGTCCAGGTGACTGTGTTTACCTGTTTGTAGTCCAGGTGATTGTGTTTACCTGTTTGTAGTCCAGGTGACGGTGTTTACCTGTTTGTAGTCCAGGTGACGGTGTTTACCTGTTTGTAGTCCAGGTGACGGTGTTTACCTGTTTGTAGTCCAGGTGACGGTGTTTACCTGTTTGTAGTCCAGGTGACGGTGTTTACCTGTTTGTAGTCCAGGTGACGGTGTTTACCTGTTTGTAGTCCAGGTGGGTGCAGCCGCGCAGGGTGGTGCGGAGGTGCTCCGTCCACTCCCTCTCCCCCTGGGGGTTCTCCTGTGTGCCGAGGGCGTAGACGTCGTGGGCCAGCGAGGCGGTGGACTCGTCCGGGGTGCGACCCAGACCACAGCAGGTCACCCAGGAGGTCAGGTCCCGGGGCGGCGGAGACCCTCCTGGACCGGGCAAGGAACAGACACAAAGAGCTTTCGGATTCAATTTCAGTTCTTTCTAAGTAGGAGCGTGTGAGTGAATGACGAGTTAAAGCTGACATAGATATCACACCAGGTGTGAGTGTGATTAGCCAGTAAAAAAAGGTTTGGAAAATCTGCCCCTTCTTACATCACAAGTCGGCGTGTCCACCTAGATGTGTGCTGGATAGATCAATCTACCATCCTACCCAGTGGACTGTAGCAAACGTGGAGTATCTATCTGTCATGCATCTAGGTGGACACGCCCACTTGGGATGTCAGAAGAGGCAGACTTTCAAAACGGCTTGTAACGGCTAATCATACTCACACCTGGTGGTATATTAGGTCACCTTTAACTGGTCCTCAGGCCAAAGTAGCTGGTGAAATATCCCCATTGACTATTGCTGCATAGACATCTAGTGGACACTTTTATCCAAAGTTTAGTCTTTTCAGAAACATGCAATGACTGAGCCCGTAGCTTATGCATCTTGCAGAAGAATACCTACAGGTTACCCAGGTACCCTTTGGCTGGGAGGCAGACAACCTCACCACTAGACTATTCTTCCCCCATATCAATAGCTTAGTGTTATAAAATTTTTAAATACATCTATTTATAGCATCAATATTATATGAATGTACTTACTGCTCCTATAATGTGGACATTCATGTGATGTATGTTTTGTGTATCTGGCTAATGTGGATGATTATTTCTTTGAACGATCACACACATTTGCCAGAAAAGGATACTTAAGTTAAACAAGGTGTGCAAATAAGTGTCAGAGCCAGACTAAGTAACCGTGGTCACACTGATTCTCCGCTCCCTCCCTACCCATGTTCCAGGTGCCGACGAACACAGAGAGCAGGTCGGGCTCTCCCAGCTTGGCGTGTCTGGTCTTCATCAGCTGGAGCAGCATGCAGAAGGCCTCCCGTTTCTGGAAGGAGAGAGGTGTGGGGTAGGGTGGGGGACACTGATCAGATCTGCCCTCTGAACGTTAGCTGAACGACAGAACGATCAGGAGCGGGGGATGACCTTTGACCTCTCACCCTGGCACTCTGGAAGGTGAGCTCCCGTGGCGTGCTGTGGTGACCGTCCACCGCCAGGCGCAGCTTAGCAGGGCTGGCGTGGAACTGGACCACCTGCAGAACTGGAGGGGGAGATTACTTCACATTACTGAACGTGTTTAAAGACATATTCATTTTTACATCTACTTTATTTTAATTAATAATAATATTTTTTATTATTATATTTATTTGTATTTGTTTTATTGTAGGTAAGTTATGAGAGCTATTATTTTAGTGTCATTCTTTAGAAATGACGAGGGGGGGGGGGGGGAAGACATATTTTGGTTGCTTATTTTCATAATCTCCCTTGACATCTTACCTTGCAAGATCTTACCTACAAAAGCACCTTTAATATTTAGAGTTTATAGCTTGTTCGTACCTATGTTGCACTTTGATATCAGCATCCTATACCACGGCAAATTTGTTGCATCAAAGCCATATTGTTTGTGGGTATAAAACTGATTCTGGTTCTGATATGGCTTGATCATCAAAGGGAAATACAGCAGGTGCCTATTGGAAAGACTAAAGTTGAACAGAGGACATAAGTGTTGTTCTGCTTACCCCGCTCGTGGGAGATGGTCTCCACGCCAAAAGTCCCCGTCTTCTTGTCAAAGAGCAGCACTCCGGTGTCCACGTCCACGGAGACGGTCTGCCGGCCGTAGCGCGCCATCTTGACCTGGACACAAATATTGACAAATAGGGTCGATATGTATGTTCGTTACAGATATTGTTATTGAATTAAGAAAAACATACGTGTTTATATTTTCTTCAGGTCTAGCATGGCGTGATCACAGCAAGGGTTATGGGGTTCGATTCTCATTTCGAGCACAGTATGTTGTAAGACCCTTTTAACAACATGGTGAGCGACCCCTTATAAAATCGCTCACCATGTTGCAGATACTTATTTACAGTAGGCTAGGCCTATGTATTAAGTGTTTAGATAGAAATTCAAGTTTTGAAAAACGGCGTCTTTCAGTGTGTGATTTATTTATTACAATGCAGGTCACCATTGAATTGTACGGTCAAGAATGAACTGCATTCCTGAATCGTCATGTTTCATGTTTCATGTGGTACCTGGAATGCGTGGACGGGCAGGGGCCTGGCGTTGCTCCTGGCGGTGTTCACCGTCACAGCCGGTGGTTCCGGAGGAGGGGGGGCAGGTTGGACTGCTAGATTGTGATTGGTCACTGCATCTTGCAGTGCTTTCAAAACCTTCAAGCACAGAGCATCATCACAATTGGGTTTCTAATTAGTGGCTTTTTGAGGTTAACGCTCATAATTTGTATAGCCAAATCTAAAACTTATTTATAATCTGGACAACCAATCTCAGCAACATTGAAAATCTGTTGGCTGCTCAAAGTTAAAACTGACCCTTTTTTCCAGAGAAGACAGCAGGCTGACCAATGCTGAGATCTTACACAGCAGACTGTCAAGCTCCATCTCCGGGCCCTGTGTTCAAAGTAGGAAGATGCGGATCATTTCCCAAATGTAACCACTAGAGGGGGCCCTTCTACAGCTCATCGGGAGTTCCTCGAGCTATTAATGGCTGCTGCTGCGGAAATTCAGTACCTGTGACTTGTTGCAGAGTGGACTGGTTGGATGGTCAAACACCTTGGCCAGTGTCTCTAGACTCGAGAGCGTGAGGTCAATTTCACTGTGGATCACATGCCCTCAATGTTTAAAATATGAACAAACTAAATAACCATAAGTATAATAACCAAGAAGATAAATAGTATCTTCGCAGAAAATCTCTTTGTCTGTCCATCAAATATATCAAATATATCAGGGCAAATGGTCTATTGCAAAAAAGCATTTGCAAATAGTCATGGCAAGCCGCACCAGCAGCAGATGGTAGCTAACCTGTTGAGGCCTTGGCAGGTCGTGCCTAGTGTGTGTTGCAGGTTGCGTAAGCACGTAGCCCCTTTAAACACACTCTCAATGTCCAGAGGAAGATCCTTGTGGAGGTAGTCAGTGAGCAGTCCCATCACGTCTCCTGAGATGCTAATAACAGAGCAGAAGATGCATGTATAAATAATAATAATAATAAAATACATTCTGTGATCCCACACAAATCGATCTGATATAGCATAGTGTATGGTCATTTAAAGATGAATAATGGATAAAACTATGCCGACCAAGATGGCAATATGATACAATGGCAATAAAATAATATAAACATTAGTCCAGAGATTCCAGCCGATTGGTCGATATCTATGGTCCTTAACCAATAAGCATCCTTGAGCACGATCTCTAACCCACCCATTAACCTCAACGGCTATAAATGACTGGGATACTATGAGAGTAGATGATAACCTGGTTGTGTTGAGTTCCTGCAACTTATTGAGGAAGGGGAGGTGAGAGGCCGTTCTCGCTTGGGCTGCTGTGGAAGAGGCTGCAGTGTTGAAGGAGGCTGGCACAGGAGCGGGCTTCTCTTCGTCTGCACACGGGGGAAACGGGTGCTTAACATGGGCGGAAAACGTACCTGAGGCCTGTGATTTAATGTCACTGGCACTGACTGATTTCAGTGTTGATTGCATATTGTGCTCATTCTCCCAGCAATATTTGTCAGTGGATCACATGCATTGTAATACGCCAAATGTATTGTTGTCACTTGAAACGTCATTATCCAATTAGCAAATGTGAAGAAGTGCTAAGAGTAAGACATTTTAATGTCTGTAATGTTTTTTTTAGAAACGTTGTGAAGCGTTTCCATAATTACTCCATTGTGCACTGTATACTTTGATTGTTCTCTGCCTCCTCATGTTAGTAACTGCAGCTGAACGTGTCAAACCAATCATTCAACTAAAAGCAGACGGCCGGTCTTACCTGAGCTCTCGTCTCCAGGGTCGGTCACACGGCTCACAGGGTACTGCAGCGGAGTGACCAGGCCTTTATGGGGGTGCTGGTAGCCCATCACCAGCTCCTCCAGTGTACGGAAACAGTTGACCTGAACTCCCTGCATGGTCTGTGGGGCATGAACACTGTACGGTCAGTACCGGTTGTGTGTATATCTGTAGCTGTCTTGGACTGTGGTGACAACAAGGCTCAATCCCACCAAGGTCACATGGAATCCCAGTCAGAGGATTCATATAAGAATGAGGTTCTGAATGTGTTTCTAAACTTAATTTTAGACGTCTCACTTGGAGCGGTGAAATCATTATGATGAATCAACAATACCAGAATTACGTTTTTACTAGATTCCTTAAGTTCTTAAAAAGGTGTTTTGATGTATTACTATTAAGTTATTTATCAGAAAGTTGTATAAAATGACAATGGATTCAGAAACATGTCATGAAGGTAGGATATGGGGAAGGTATTTTGCATGCCTAAAGTATAGGCTTTCGAGTTCATTAAAATCCATTGCATCAACCAACCACATCCTAAATAGCCAAGATCTTCCAATGAGGATCCAGATGTATGCATACATACAAACACATACTCACATATAGAACACACTCAAACACACACACATAGGTCAGCTAGAGTTGACCAACTGAGCCCCACCCTTCCAATGCAAAACCAATTATTGGTTTGACCACAACTCTCAGACCGTGGACTGTCAGCCCACTGTGATGAGGTCCACAACTTGTATTCAGATGGCACATACAAGCTGCATGCAGGCCAATGCAGAAACACACAGACCCGTTCAAATATACTTTGTATTTTTGTATTTATAAACTCATTCCCTAATGCCCCTGGCGCTCCTCAAGAATTGTCCTTATGTAGTAGAAAATGCATATAGATCTGACAATGTTTTTACATATCAATATGTGTCATAAGAGGGTTCATTTCAAAAGTACCAAACAAACCAAAAACAAATACACATAGCTAGCAAGATGTGTATTTAATCAAACAGAATACACTGAATTGTTCAGGCAGACAGAGGGCACTAAATATTTTTTCCCTGTTTCATATTTTTGAGTCATGAGTTTTATGTTTTCTTTGTTCAAGTTGAAGGAGCCGTTCTCTGGCTTGTGTCACCCGATTCTGTTGCCAGGATCCCTTTGAATCATGCTTCTCCTTGTGCCACAAGGAAATCTTGAAAAGTAATTACAAATAACTGAACGGGAATAAGAGACGTGGAAAGGCAAAGTAACCCCAAAATATCTCCATGGCCCTCTTAGAATAACACAGTGTCCCGAATGTCAAGTCTTTGTGTGCTAGCGAAGCAAATCCAGAGAGGGAAAACGTTGATTGTAGGCTTTGCTCATGGCAGTGGAAAAACATCTGAACGAGTGATATACTTTCTAGGAGGCTGGTTATATATCTGAAAAAGGCTAAGGTCCCCTTGCTAGAGGGTTGCAAATACAAGACACTCGCACACACACGTACACACACACGTACACACACACACACACACACACACACACACACACACACACACACACACACACACACACACACACACACACAAACAAAACACCATGACTGAGCTAATGCTTTTGGAGTTGAATAGGCAGAAAACCCTTCAATAAAAGTTGTTTGTGTGTGTGTGTGTGTGTGTGTGTGTGTGTGTGTGTGTGTGCGTGCGTGCGTGCGTGCGTGCGTGCGTGCGTGCGTGCGTGCGTGCGTGCGTGCGTGCGTGTGTGTGTGTGTGTGTGTGTGCATCTGTCTGTCTGTGTGTGTATTTGTCTCCACTTTGATACTTATTGGGATTACAGGGCGTCTGTGTGTTAGTTGTTTGGCCGGCATGTAAACAATAACAATGTTTTTCACTACGCCACATCCTAGAACAGCCAATTACACGTCCTACATAAAAAAACAAAAGTACACAGACACATACACTGTCTTTCTCTCTCTTACACACACACACACACACACACAAACACACACACACACACACACACACACACCCACACACACACACACACACACACACACACGCACACACACACACACACACACACACACACACACACACACACACACACACACGCGCGCGCGCGCAACCACAATACACAAATACACTCATTGGCCAATGGGCTAGTGGGCAGCGGTGGAATCTATGAGATCTTTGCACAATCCTCCTCTGTTCGAATGAGCTCACAAAATGAGCTCCAAGCATGCAGTCGTACGGCAGGGATGGCACTCAGACCGTATGACTGCTGCAGCTGTGAGGGGAACAGTAAGGAAACTGGGGAAAGAACAACACCTTTCTTGTGCTCCATCCCCCCGGCTACAACAAACTGCAGCCTCATGCGGCTAACTTTCTCGCAAATGTGAATCCCCCGAGCTGTGATGGTGCACTTAGTTGTTTTTGAGGCGGGGCCTGCTCACCTGCACTGCCAGCAGACCCTCAGCATCCGGAAGGATCCGGTAGGTGTGAACATGACGTTGGAATCTGAAAAAAAACGAACCAATGAAACCAGAAACCAATTCCAATGTATAACCATAATTATCATAAGAACAATAATAAGCTAAAATAAGCATGTATAATAACCGTAAATGTACATAGGATAACATAATATATGAATAACAGATGCATGATAGCTAATTGCCTCAGAAGGGATTACTATGCAAACATGGTAAAGTGTACTACAGTTCAACGATAAAATCGAAAGCAGATTTCTTACTGTGGTAAAAAAAAACCTTATGAAAGCATGATGGATTTGTGGAATTTCCTGTGGAGACGTTAGTGTTAGCACGTTTTCAACAACACATATGACCCACAGTACCCCATTCCCAAGAGCTGTAGACCAGTGAGGATGTCTCTTTCAGCCCACTGATGAAGATAGGAGACTGGGGCAGGAAAGGTCTCGTGTTGGTTAGGGTGTTGGACTCCCAGCCCATCCACTTCAAACTTCAGTATCTGCGACTGTAGGCTACCTTGAGCAAGATGCCTAACCCCTATCTATGTATCCAAACAAATCCACTGTCAACTGACCATATGTTGGATAGAAGAGAAATAACCAATAGGATGGAACATTTTAAGGTCAAAGAAGGAAAAAAAAACTAAAACGCGTAAGAGAGCACCAATCGCAGGGATCCGATCAGCACGGAGAAACAGCAGTATCGAGATAGGCACATAAGGCTTTTCTATAGAAAAGAATGAGACAATGTGCCTTGAGGTGGGAGAAATATGGAAGAGGCAGGATGGGAGGGGGGGGGGGAGTTGCAAGCTCAGCCTTCAGGAATGTTGGGCCCTGACGCGGGCCAGCCAGCGAGTGGGGAGAGTGGTGTGGTCGCAGGGCCTTCCTCCCTCCTCCAGGGGCCACGGGGGAGGGCGGCGGGAGCGGGGAACCGTCGACTGAAAGACGTTAAGAGGGCAAAGGTGGAAAAGCCCCTCCCCCAGCGAAAAAGGGAGGACAAAGGACACAGGGTACGTGGTTGTTTGACCACCGCCACCACCGAGGAAAATGGGAGTCAAGGTGTGAACGATGTCCTGTGCGACGTAGCCTTAGCATTCCTTGCTTGCTGCTAGCAGAGAGTGGGGCTGCGGAACCCATTGAGAGAATCACAGGTGGCTCAGAACATCAATCCTCGCGCATTCGTGAATAGTTTTCCATAGTGGGAATGCCAAAATGAAATAGTTCAAGAGTTTCACAAGTAGTGAGTCAGAAACTTAAGTCGGGGTTCGGAGAAAGGGAGCTCTGAGCCTCGCTAGAATCTTCCAGACTTCCGGAACAATGCAGTGATGGATCGATGCATGGGCTGCCCCTCATTAAAAGCATCTGAGCAACCACAAAATTACGATCACATACACATTACACACACACATTAAGTTTTTTACCTACTATTACACATAGTAGGTATAGGATGTGGTACGTGAGGGTAAAAAACAATCAAAGAGGCAATAAGTCCCAAGCACCTACCTGACAGCCTGTGTGTGTGTGTGTGTGTGTGTGTGTGTGTGTGTGTGTGTGTGTGTGTGTGTGTGTGTGTGTGTGTGTGTGTGTGTGTGTGTGTGTGTGTGTGTGTGTGTGTGTGTGTGCGTGCGTGCGCAGATGTGTGTGCGTGCGTGTGTGTGTTGATGCTACTCACAGCAGGCACAAGGCGTAGGCGCCTGCCACCGATTCGCTGGCCCGAACCAGGTAGCTTCCGTCCCGACCGGCGCGCGCCAGCAGTTCCTCCGCCTGAACGCGGCTGATCTCGTGGTGGAACCACGGCCCCGGCGTCGACATGGTAACCGGGGGGAGGGGGGGGGGGGGGGGGGGGCTGTGCGCTTATCACGACAAGTCACAGCCGGAGAAAAGTAAGGGCGGACAGGGTACGGTCGCGGTCCTCGGCGTCCCCCATACGGGAGACGTATCAGAGTGCTCCCGGGTGCGTCCGGTCACCGGCGTTCCCGTACTCCCCTTTTAGTGCTCAAAACAAACGCTTCCATTGGCCGGGATGAGCTGGAGCGATGGAGGCGACCCGACGCCTTGTGGTGGCTGACCCGACGGCGAAGGCCGCTTCCTGAGCCCCGGCGAGGTCCTCCGGGGTCAGGCGTCCCGTTGCCATGGAGATGTCCTCGGGGACAGCGTTCCCGTGTGTCAGCGTCGCGTGTGTGCGTCTTGTCTTGCTCGTTTTTTACGACCCGCCTGTCTCGTCCATAACCCCCTGGATGTGGACACCAACACCCCTGAGGCTCGCCTCGCTGACCCGCTTCCCTCCCCGGCGGCTGACTGGAGACCCTGGGATGTGTTGCTCGACTAGACGGCCCACGGCATCGCACCCCCGACAGCGGACAGAGGCAGAGAGTGGGAGGGAGAGAGAGAGAGAGAGAGAGAGAGAGAGAGAGAGAGAGAGAGAGAGAGAGAGAGAAAAGGGGGGAGAAATGATCCAGTGGATCCAGAATCAATAAGTGTTGCCCCTTGGGCCGTGGCCACTGCCTTCAGCCCGACCACAGACACAAAGCACCGCCCCTCGGCCCGAGAACACAAGGCAAACACACCAGGAGAGAAGGGATACAGAGGGACAAAACAAACCAATCATCTGGCACACATGGAGCCCACACACGCGCGCACATATGACGGGCAGAGACAAACACACACACACACACACACACACACACACACACACACACACACACACACACACACACACACACACACACACACACACACACAGACACACAGACACACAGACACACGCTTACCAGTTCCGAGATTCCAGTGCTTCCACAAGCAGCAACCAGACTAATTCAAACGATTTCCCAGCTCTGCTGCCATATAAGGGAATAGGACCAGAAGAAGAAGAAGAAGAAGAAGAAGAAGAAGAGTGGAAAAATCTAAAAAACAAATGGTTTGCTGTTCTCCTCTGGGGCTCCTGACAGGCTTCTCCAGCCGGCGGTAGAGTCGGCTGAAACCAGAGTGCCTGATGGGGGGGGGGGTGGCCGGGGCTGGTCCAGGGAGATGTTTGCGTGCCTGTCGGCGGGGAGTGTCCTGCCGTCTGCGCCTGCCGCTGTCTCCAGCTGCTGTCCAGGAGGTGGTCAGAGAGGAGGGAGGCTTTGGAAAAGTGGAGGACGAGCCCATTGGAGCCGAGAAAGACTGAGGAAGTGACTCGCCATTACAGATGTGAGCACAAAAAGGAAGTGGGACGGGGAGAGGGGAAAAAAAGGAAAAACCAAATAGAAGAATTCTTGCGAGGGGCTCGACTTGACAGCCGCTGTTGAAAAAGTACTCTGGTGTACTTTCTCCATTCCCCTCTTTCGTTTTTTTCTCCCTCCCTTTCCCTTTCTGTCTCTCCCCCTCCTTTGACCACTTTTTCCTCAATCCTCAACCTGCCCTATATCTCCGTATCACTTTCTACTTCTTTCGGTCTCTCTTACTCATTGCCTCTCCTTTCGTTTTATATCTACATCTTGAGATTTCAAATAGAAAACACAGCTATGGTAACCCTCTCCCTGTCTGCTGCATTACCCAGCCCTCTGTCACTCTCACTAACTCCCCTGCCCTCTCTCTCTCTCCGACTCCATTAAAAACACAGCCTGCATATGGTTATGATCATCGTTCACTTTCCAGGGCTTATTTTGGTCTTCCACCACACCCCTCGCTTCTCCCTCCCCTCTTCTCATTCTTTCTTTATTAGATGCAGTTTGTAACTCCATGGCTGGGTCCTCTTGTTGTTATTCAAGAGTCAGCAACAATTCAACCACCACCCAAAGCCCCGACTCGATAAAACAAACGGATAGAAGCACAAGCCCCCCTACTCATAATACCCTTTTAAACCAAACCCGGGCCAGGCTTAGGTTCAACAGCTTCATGTTGCACTGTGTTCTTTGATCAAGTTCATTGTGTTTTAGTCGACATCTGTTACAAAGAGACATATTCTGAACGTTCTCAACTAATTTCTCTTGAATTTAATATATGAAGAAAACGAAGAGAATGCATTTATTATATTGGGGGGTCAAATTTGTATACAGGGTGTATGCATTTGTAATGATTGTCTATGTACCGACCTTGTTCTGGTGTGGGACGACACAGACGTTTGTTGTAGGGTGGGCTTACAAACGTCTATGTAAATAGACCAACATATCCTGCACAAACACACACACACACACAAACAATAACACAAACACACACACACACACACACTCATATAGACACACAGACACACACACACAAATACACACAAGCACGCACACACCAACACACACAAACAAACACACACACACGCGCACACCCACATAAACACACACATGGGTTTTGCATGCAGGAAATAGTTTGCATTCGTATTTGCATACTGTACAACGTGAATAACATAATTTAGCGGTCAAGATTTAATCTGCGTAGGCAGGCTACTATCATAATGGTCTCTACACATACAACATCTCTAGTTGTTCACATACACAAGCATACTCACTACGCTCAAAGTGCAGCTCATTTGACATTTGCCATGTTAGTGATATTTACTTTTCCATACGGCAGGATGCAAATCAGATTTCGCTTGGAACCACTTGCTCTCAGTTTGATTGTTTGTTTGTTTGTTTGTTTGTTTGTTTGTTTGTTTGTTTGTTTGTTTGTTTGTTTGTTTGTTTGTTTGTTTGTTTGTATATTGTAACTGTGTTGATCCATTTGTAACCAACCAGCCACATAATCAAGAAGTTATAGATTCTTACTGGAGCTTGACTATCAGAAGTATTTTCAAACTCAGGGTAGTGTCAAAGTGATGCTGTGAGTACACCTACCTAGCCTACACAGTCGATTTTTTTTATTAGTGAATGGTCAGTAGTAGTACACTACGCCTGGCGCAAACGCTATGCAAGCTCCTTCTAACCTCAGGCAACTGCCGAACAATGTAAGCACAGCAAAGATTTAAAAATAGATGTATGTGTAAAGAAATACGATTTGCCACAGGAAGCCAAAATAGCACACATTCATACATTTCACGTCAAATGAGCTTTGATTTGTAATTGATTATTTGATTAGGCACAATATTCTTCAATATTGTAGGACTGGAGGAAGCATTTCTCTAGTATTGTTCCTTTTGGGGACTAATCGAGGAGTCTTTAAGTTCACCATGTCCTTAAACAAGGGTGAACCATATGGTTCAATGTGCTATTAGGAGCCGTATTGTCAGTCTGTTGTTTGGGTCTAAATCGGGGCAAGATTATCTATAAGGGGATTATGGGTTGACAAAGTGTGACCTCCAGGGTCAAACTTATTGTGTTGCCCACTGGAGGCACATGGTCTATCATTTTTAAGGAGGGAATTAAATATATTATTCCCCATGAATTGTTGAATACCTCAGCATTGATAACAAAGAAACTTTAAAACTATAATGCTTTAGGTAGGCTAAAGCTCTGTTCAGGAAACCCACCTGTGTGTGTGTGTGTGTGTGTGTGTGTGTGTGTGTGTGTGTGTGTGTGTGTGTGTGTGTGTGTGTGTGTGTGTGTGTGTGTGTGTGTGTGTGCGTGCGTGCGTGCGTGCGTGCGTGCGTGCGTGCGTGCGTGCGTCCGTGCGTGCGTGCGTGCGTGCGTGCGTGTGTGTGTGTGGGTGGTTGTGTCTGTGCGTGTGTGTGTGGGTGGGTGGTTGTGTCTGTGCGTGTGTGTGTGTGTGGGTGGTTGTGTCTGTGCGTGTGTGTGTGTGTGGGTGGTTGTGTCTGTGCGTGTGTGTGTGTGTGGGTGGTTGTGTCTGTGCGTGTGTGTGTGTGTGGGTGGTTGTGTCTGTGCGTGTGTGTGTGTGTGGGTGGTTGTGTCTGTGCGTGTGTGGGTGTGTGGGTGGGGGGGAAGGGGTGTGGGGGGGTCGTATTTGTGGGAGAGACAGAGAGGAAGTGAGGGGAGTGTGTGTGTGTGTGTGTGTGTGTGTGTGTGTGTGTGTGTGTGTGTGTGTGTGTGTGTGTGTGTGTGTGTGTGTGTGTGTGTGTGTGTGTGTGTGTGTGTGTGTGTGTGTGTGTGTGTGTTTTCCTGCATGTATGTACTTATGTGCATGTGTTATTTAAGAAGCTGTTACAGCAGCTCAGAGTTTCTTAAAGAAGTCAAGCATCAAGCTGCAAGAGGCGCAGGCACAGACTTGTAAGAGGCTTTTCTGCTAAGAGGCTAGCCCATACACTGAAAAACCTCAGTCGTAAACCTAATCCTCAACTCTGAGAGATCTGCAGATACAGACCAACCCACTAACGGAAACATCTTTGAAGGAATCTTTGAACTGAATATGGCAGTTAGTACATCATTAAAGTTCATTGCTAGGACACACTGCCAATGACATCACTTTTACAGAAGAAAACTATAAGGAAAGGACACAAAAAAGTCTGATCATAATACAAATACATATTTATTATAATATTTGAAAAAACAATCTATCAAACAAATCATAGACTGGTTTAGTTTTTTGGGGGGGGTTCATGGATCTTCACACAATAAAACAAGAAAATAATTAAAACGTACTATCACAGCATTATTCAGAGATTAAATGCAGGAATTAAAAAGTTGGCAGCTCAAATTGAACTATACCACTCAATACATGTTCCAAGTCATGGGATACCAAGCCTTTGTGGTTCAAAACCCTTATATAACTAACGAATATGAAAGCTTCCAGTGAGGCCAGTTCAATTCAGCAGAATGGCATTCCAGGGAAGACAGTTTTCATCCAAAAAGGAGTGGCCTTCTGTGGTCCGGCTTTAGGAGAGCCAAGCAGATGTCCCTTTATGACAGAGAGATCCATTTAATTTAATTCGTGAACACCTGGTAGAGAGGTTACCTCGAGTCCAGCAAGGCATTAAAGATCATCTGCAAATCGTTCACCTTGGTCCCCTCCTAATTATTATCAATTAAATTTAACTGTGGAGGTGATGAGTTGTGCTTTAAATCCGTCTTATGGATTTGCCATGAGTTTATGTCCACGGTAAACTGCATGGGGGTGTGGGGGTGCCTGCCAGGAAAAAGTATGCACTATTGGCACTGGACTCAAGTACAAAGCTTGATCTTTAAACCCAGGGTGCGTCTATTCATAACCCAGCCGGACATTGTGTGAAATATTAAAAGTTCTAAAACTTATTTGGCTCATATACAAGACGTTATAGGCCTACATATGATGCATCATACTAGAAAGGCACACTGCACTCTGCAAAATGTAACTGTAAAAACTGTTTTGTAAATTGTCTTTTTTATATTAAATTACATATCAATGTAAATAACTTAACTTACCGATGTTATGTTTCTAGTCAATGTATCTCAACATAACATTAGCATACAGCTTATTCTGATTCAATGGCAATTGTTAAAAAACAATGCACAATAGTTGATCTAATTGGAAACCAACCAGCCAACACGCCACTTGTACAGAAGCAGAGGAAAATCCCATGCCCTCCTGTAATTTACTCACACCTACCTTTGAACAAAAACAACCTAACTAATGGATTAATCTGACCGTATCTAAAATAGAAACCTGGGATGACAAGCCCTGGTAAGCTGGAGGGACGGGCCACCTGCCTATAAGAGGCAGGAAGCACCCTTACACGCACCGCACAGAGACAACTGTCACGGAATACATAACACACAGAGCGGGAACCAGAGGTGAGTAGATGAACTGGTCACCTTTGGGTGGGTATTCGATCCGAATAAGATAGGATTTTGCTGTGTGCCTGTCAACCTGTGTACATGTTGTGCTCAGAAATGTTTAGACTTATTTTGGTATGTTTCAAATGGTTGGTATGATTGTACATTAGGGCTGTGGTCTGGGCCTCCTGAGTGATATCCTGGCTTTGACTTCGATTCAATCAATTAAAAACAAATGCAAATGTATATTCATATGATTTATTTAGTAATAGGGTTAGGGTTAGAGGGCTAGGACTAACTAATCATGAATATTTACATATTACTATTATGATTATTATTAATAATAAATAAACAGTTATGAATTGTAAATTATATTATTGATATTGTTATTACGAATTGTTAATACGAATAATGTTACTCGTAGTTGTAATAGTTTGAATAGTCAAGAGATTGTTGGGAAATTTTGTAGGCACTTCGGAATTTAGTGGGCCTCATCTTAATAGTTTAACGACTATGATAAACACGTGATCTATTTATGTTTTTTATGTCATATTGTGTCTTATGTCTTATGTCGTTTTTTGCCTCATTTGCAGGAACCCTCAACTAACCTGTCGAGATGTCAAAGTAAGCCGGCCTTCCGACCATTTACACTTGTTACACACTAAAATACATGCTATATTAAAATGTATATATATATTCAGATTTAACCAGGTGAGTCCCATTATCGATTAAATACCACAGAGGTGAACCTTAATTTTAGACATTTACTTTGGGTGAAAAAAAGTTTGACGAAGCAGAACAGTTCTGTGATTGGAACATCCGTTCGCATCACAGCTTTAAGGATTGAGGTACTGTATATCGTATAAGTCTCCGTTGGTTTCAATGTCATTCCTCCATACAGTTGAATTGCCAAGTTCAATGACCTGTCACACACCAGGGGTTACTGCCCGTTTAAACCCTTTTAACAATCTCGACCACCACACCTATCTGTATTAACGTTACGTAAACAGTCTCATATATGTTAACTCTAAAAGTAGGAGGCCTACTGCCAAAAAAAACTAGAAGGAGGGATTAGGCTAAATCCCATAATAACAGAGAAGCCGGGGGGGGGGTTACAACCTCCCCTATGTAACTTAGTCTTAGTATAAACATGTCTAACCTCTGCCTTTGGGCTTATCGGCTATCCTGAAACCACAGATCGGGTGGATTTCACCTTGAGTGAGAAGCAGGGGAGAGCATTGAGGAAGAAACGTCTTACAAGATGCGGAAATAAATATCATCTTATATTATAGTAATATGACGCTTTATGTCAATTGTCAAACTCTACTCATCCAAATCGAGTGAGAGCTGGAAACGGATAGTACAGAAACAGTATGAGTGACCAAAGAACACTTTGTCAGCTGTCAATTTAAGAAGCAGTATGAATGGAGACAGGATATGTTCACATCGAGATCATGACGTTTTGTGATAGTTAGGCCCCTGCTTGTCCGGATTACACCATCGCCTCCAGCAGTCGCCCTATTTACTAATCCATGGTTCACCTAGCGAGGGTTTGTAGTGGTTGAGCCGGGGGGTAGGGGATCGGGGAGTTGTAATTTGCTAATCTTAGTGACATACTATGACCTTTAGGTCTCTCCAGGTTAACAGGAACCCTGATCAGTGCTCCACTATCATGTAAAGCAGTTTCACTTTTAAATTTAAAACCGTTTTGCACAATATAGTGTCAGCCTCCCTGTGTTAGCCTTCCTTTCCTGATGTGTTTAGGTCCTTTTTATCTATTGGCCTGTATGATTGATACTGTATTTGTCATCTCCTGTCCTCATATTCTGTAAACCTCTTGCCTTGAAATGCCCCTTAAGTGGAAAAATACCGGATTTGGATTGGTGGATTTTGTCAGTGATGTATTGATTGATTGACCATCATTGTGTGGATGTGCTATCAAGTGAATGTGTTATTCTGGAGTCATCAACAAGATTCTGTCCTTTGCCTTTCCCCCTTCTCAAACCAGAGTTTTCAAGAAGACCAGTGGCAATGGGGATGTAAGTTTCTTCTCGGACCACACTACAAGAAGCTACTGAAATTACACTTATTTCCCCCTATGAATTTCCATGAACTTCTGCATTTTCTCTATTTTCCACCTAGTTGACCCTCTACTTGGGGAAGAGAGACTTTGTGGACCATGTGACCTCTGTGGACATTGTTGGTGAGTAGCAAAGAGATTTTATCAAGGATATCTATGTTATTTGACACTTTTGTGTACCTACATGAAAATGTAAGCACAGTTGGCTATGTGTATTAAAGCTGTTTTGTGTGTGATGTTATAATTATGATATGCACACCCAAATGCCTGCATTGTCAACTTTAGACATTAGAATTGATCATATGGGAACGAGTAAAAAAGATAATTTTTAGGTTTTGCTTATCAGCGCTTTTAGCATTTTGTTGAAAAGATTGTTGAAATGATACAAATCGTTTCAAATTATGAAATTTGATCTTCTCTCATTTGTAGATGGGGTGCTGAAGGTTGACCCTGCAAACCTCAATGGCAGAAAAGGTAACTCAATCCCCCCTGGCCTCTGTAATCCTTTTCAGTGGCAAATACAACTAAATAAAACATCTAACCTGACCATCTACGCCACACTAACTCCCACGTCCACTGTCTTCATAGTGTTTGTGTACCTCGCCTGCGCTTTCCGCTACGGCAGTGAGGACCTGGACGTGATTGGGTTGTCCTGCAGAAGAGACATCTGGGTGAAGCGCGTGCAGGTTTTCCCAGTCATTGCAGGGGGCATTGGCAAAACCCCCATGCAAGAAGCTCTGGTGAAGAAAGCAGGGGAGCAGGCTCACCACTTTTCTTTTGAGGTACAGAAAAGGAATTCAATGAAACTCAACATTTCTCTTCTTGTCCTGTTTGGATTAAACCAAATCATATTTTCACTTACGTTTAATTATTAATTATTATTAATTATTTTGTTGTTATTAATGTAGGAATTCATCACATTAAGAACAAATGTTTGCTTGATTAATTGCAATCAATATCAATGATTCATCAATAAAATTCATAACTGAATCCCTTCACTGCCACTTTGTTTCATGAAAGTTTCCATCTTTTTCTTGTCTGCCTGTAATAGATGCCTACCAATCTGCCATGCTCAGTCGCTCTGCAGCCTGGACCTAACGACAGCGGAAAGGTATTCCCTCTTTCACACAGTACCCCCCGCCTCACTCACTCTCTCTCTCTCTCTCTCTCTCTCTCTCTCTCTCTCTCTCTCTCTCTCTCTCTCTCTCTCTCTCTCTCTCTCTCTCTCTCTCTCTCTCTCTCTCTCTCTCTCTCTCTCTCTCTCTCTCTCTCGCTCTCTCTCTCTCGCTCTCTCTCTCACTCTGCCCCCCCCCCACACTCTCTCTCTCCTTGGATGTGTAAATCACATGTTTTTCTGTGTGTTCTTCTTGCAGGCGTGCGGTGTTGACTTTGAGCTCAAGGCCTATATTGCCAATGCGGCTGATGACGGCGATGAGGTCATTGAGAAGAAGTGAGTATGCGTTCTCTGTTTTCAAACGTTCATCTTCTGCTTTTTAGTAAGTCAGCATACGCCGCAGATGGAAGGTGGCTTCACACTGAGTCCTCTCCTCCTCGTGGTTATGTTCTCGCTTCAGGGACACCTGCCGTCTGATGATCCGTAAGATCCAGTTTTCACCCGCCAGCACAAACGCTGGCCCCAAGGCGGAAATCACATCGCCACTTCAGCTGTCGGCCTCTCTGGGAAAAGAGGTAGGACAAAACAAAAACTAAAGTTTTCCCTCGTATTCATGATGCATGGTTATGTTACATGAAAGCATTATCTCAATTTGAACCTTTGTTTTATTTTTTAGAACTACTACCACGGAGATCCGATCTCTATCAACGTAAAAATCAATAATGACAGCAGTAAGGTTGTGAAGAAGATCAAAATAACAGGTATGTAATCAAAAAAGACCACAGAGACATTGTGTTAAATAGTGGTCGTCCGTACAGAATCCATCCTAATGATGAACATTGTTTGTTTTGTGTTATAATTAGTTGAGCAGAATACCGCTGTTGTTCTGTACTCGTCTGACAACTACGTTAAGGCCGTCTGCAGTGAGGAGTTTGGGTAAGGCTTCCAACATAACACATGTTCTGCTACAGGCAGGGGAAACCGTTGATTTACATGCAACCTAATAATGTGATTGATCGAAAACTTCCCACTTACTGTCACACTCATCACTGTAGGGAAACAATCAACGCCAATTCCACCTTCGAGAAGGAATTCACCATGACCCCCCTGCTGGCCAACAACAGCGAGAAACGGGGCATCGCTGTGGACGGACGCCTGAAGGACGGAGACACCAACCTGGCCTCCACCACCCTGTAAGAACAAGCATGTGCAGTCCCGTTCTCCGCTGCGTGAGTGTGATTGTATACCATCCTCTTCAGCTGGAAGCTTGAATATTCTCGCTTTGTTTTCCCAGGTGCGAAAGTGGTGAGAAGGAGATGCAGGGTATCATCATCTCTTATAAAGTGAAGGTCAGCGTGTCTTTGTCCAGCGGAGGGTAAGGCCCAGCTATACACTAGTACACTTCCTGACTTATAGCCGTTGGTTTTGCTCTCTGTGCCATACTACGCAGAATAGCTCTAATCGGTCTGTCCTGCTATTCACAGCCTGCTGGGGAGCCTTACAGGAAGGTGAGAGAGACCGTCTGAATACATGCACACACATTCTTCTTCATTGGTGTCTTATGAATATCCAACTGAACCAAAAAATATTATGCATTGTCGGGGCAATTTCTTTACGAGATATTGCGTCTAGGACAGATGAGACTTCTAAATGCAAAAAAGTACAAAATAGTTGCAGACAATTGACCTATTTTAATGTAAGAATATACAAGTCTCAACTCTAGCTGAGGGAGCCCAGAATACAGTTTCACAGAGCTATATAAACAACCTCACAACCCTCCCCACAATGCAATTGTCAATGATCAAATCAGGGATGGCTAGGCAATACAAGGAATAGGAAAAAACTAACTGATAAAAAGTAAAAAATACATGTATTTTTCCATCACAGCATGCAGTATATACAGAAATTAATATTCAACTTCTTGTTTTTAGTGATGTCGTTGCAGAGCTTCCTCTCATCTTGATGTCCCCTAAGCCAGCAGGTGGGTGAATTGTGCCTTTTTAACCTAGTGGCCATCTGGGTTCTAATAGCTAGCTTGGTGGGAGAACTGAATACAGAATACCAAGGTGGAAAAAATAGGAATTATAGGTGGATGGTTAGCCTAGCCTATGCAGAGTTTAAAACACTGTATACGTGGTGAGACATATTCTAACAAATAATGCCATTCTTTTATTCTTGTTTTATTCAATGCATCGTCTCATTGTGAGCAGAAGTGTAAGTATAAAACCTTAGCGACACTATATATAATGACATTACTTTTGATACTTTGTGGGATGTAGTCCTAGTGCTGTGATGTGTGTGTAGCTTTCTATTTTTAAACTCCCGTTTTCTGTGTATCTTATGATCTGCAGCAAACTGGAGTAAAAGTGTCATTAGTTCAGGTGAGGTCACATTCAGTGCGATAGTGGACAATGGGCACAGGACATACCTGCAATTTACACAACTTTAAAGGACCCTCTTGATAACCTGTGTAATAAAAACATATACATTTAACAAGACTAACTTTTTTCAGTATTGCGACACACATTTACAAGAAGTAAAATGGCTCAAATAAAATAAACATGTACAGCACAGATATTGCTTGCATTTAGCCTCTTCAGAATAGGTACCACTAGTTTAGCTAGAAGAAATATGTTGGGTTTAATCAAGACAAGATGACACATGCAATGTGTCCTTCCCCCCACAGATCTGATGTCACACTCGAGTAGAGGCGCCAGTGGACCAGAGATGGTTCTCTGTACCAGCGATTGGATGAAAGTACCACCAGGAAAACTGCACATCAGCGACGATGGACACAGCAATGTTGTTGCACTACTGACTCTTTATTTAAATCGCAATCACTTCAATCAAATCCTCTATAGTACTATTGGGTATCGACTCAAAATGCTTGTTTGAGTCCCTTTCTTTAGACCAAAGGTTTTCTCACAGAAACATGCTTAAATAGTTTGCAGTTGTAACGGTGTGTCTTGTTTTGTTTCACTTCCAATAAAAACATAATGTATTGTAGAAAATGTTAACTGTTGTGAATTTTACAATTGTGTACAGTTCTTTTCAGAAACATACACAAATTGATGTCAAGCTGTGCAACTAAGAGAATAAATTCAGTGATTCGGTTTAACCTCCTTCTTGCTCTTATTTTGGTTCCGACTTGAGTTGGTTTTGTTTTCGATGCAAAACCTTATAGTAAATTAACATTGTGTATTTTTTATTCTGGTAGTTTAAAGAATAAAAAATACACAATATCAAAATATATCAAAAATATTGATTTAACTATAAATGCAAATATGTAAATATAACATAAAAAGTATATGTAAGTAAAATGAAATGGCAATCACTACAATATAAAAGAACAGTCATCTCAAATCGTCTGATAAATTGATAAACAGTCATGGGATATACAAATGCACCTTGCCCCTCGGTAGTTCCGCTGGTGACCACTGAGGGGCGCCATGTTTCGTCCATGCGCGTAACGAACCCACAGCGCTCAGTCAGGATACACTTTTTCCTCCTCCACAGTCTCGCCTGTATAGCCGTTGTTTATCGTCAGTAAATATGTCAACCACGACCGGCGGCGGAGAGTTTGGCAACCCCCTACGAAAGTTCAAGCTTGTCTTCTTGGGCGAGCAGAGCGGTAAGTGTATCAGGACACCGTACGTGGATGTTGGAATGTTATATAAATCAGTGAAAGCGATAGCTGATTGAAGCTAGTGTAGCTATCGAACGCCACTTTGCTAGCCCATCTTTAATGTGACGCTCCGTGCATTGCAGGAACGCTGCCTGTTTGTGTGGCGAAATGTAACACTAGTTTGATGAACGATTACAAATTGCAAACGTCCATTTACTCCCAAAATTGTCCGTCGATGACGTCGTAATACGGGTTAAGCAAGCTAGGCGTCTCATCGCTCAAGTTAACAACAATCCCCTGTTCGTTTCAAATGGCAGCGTCATGGTGATGCACGGTTATCAGTCGTCCTAACCTAAATCCTACAGAGCCATTGAAATAATGTACGCGTTTAATTTTCAATCAGATAACCCAAATATGGAGCCTTGCGTTCAGTGGTGCCTCAGCATCCTCTCGTCGCCACCGTCACCTCTGCGAAGGAGCTATCTTAGCTAACGCTACAGCTAACGCTACACATACGTGTCAGAATACCGTCCCCAGACAATGTTTATTCGTCTCACTTTATCTGGTCGCAGATACTATATTAAAAGTGGATTCTATGAAAAACATGTTTTATGGTGTCTTGGGTCGGCTTCAAAATATCGCTTTATCTCAAAAGCCTGACGTATCGGGATGCTATGCTTCGTAGCTCCCCGTCTACCAGCGCACGGCTCGCTGCGTCTTGCAGAGCCACGTCGGCCACAGGAAACGGCCGGCTGTACGATTCACCCCCCATGTGCAATTAAACTATAGACCAGGCACTGACACTGCCCTGAATGGGACGGGTTTACATGCGTGCTTGTTTTGTTGGAATCGCTATCACTTTTCTTACATCCACGACACAGCTGTTTCAGAAGCAGTAGAGCTTCACAATCAATGTGTTTCCAAAGCCAACATTTTGGACTCCACCCTATTTGCCAGCTCAGCGTGTGGGTGCGATAGTCCACACAGAGCATCATTGATGTGCTTTTCTCTGCCGGCTTTCTCAACATGACGCAATGTGGGGAAAATCAATTTGAGGATGCTTTTCAGGTTCAAAACATGTTGAAAACCTTCTACTCTAAGATATAGTTTGGGTCCTTTTTATGTATTTTTATTGTGTTCAGTCATAGTATGTTTATGTATGTTCTTTTTTTATGGATACAGTTGGGAAGACCTCGCTCATCACCAGGTTTATGTATGACAGTTTTGACAACACTTATCAGGTAAAAGGTCATTTTCCGAAGCCGTCATGAAATTTGTTGATAGCAATTCAAAATGTGTATTGCTTGAAGCTTTTAATATGAAATACTTTAGTGTATATATGACCTGTGAAGCAATGCAGTTATTAATATACCAAATCATTTTCCCACAGGCAACAATTGGCATCGACTTCTTGTCGAAAACCATGTACCTAGAGGATCGCACTGTAAGTCGGCACGGTTCTGTTTAACCAATATCACTGTTCATATTGCAATGGCATCATTCGTAATTCATTATTTAATAGAGCTCAAAGATTCTTGTGTCTTCAATGTTTTTTTAAGTAGAAACCATGAGCATGCCCATTTCACCAAATAATCTCACCGACCCAGTTTATAACCAATCAAAACATTACAGCCATGACGTTTTTGATTTAAGCCATTGTCTTTTCATATCATTTTTTTTTTAAAATGTGTGCATTGTATTTGTAAATCCCTTGTCCGGGTCATAAACTCCACCCGTCCCCACACTGTTTGCGGTTGGCCACAGATTCGGCTGCAGCTTTGGGATACAGCCGGACAGGAACGTTTCCGCAGCCTCATCCCGAGTTACATCCGCGATTCAGCTGCTGCTGTGGTGGTTTATGATATAGCCAGTAGGTATCGTGGCTTCTGCTCCCATACGAGCACGGAAGGGCACAGAGTTCACCAGTCCGTTAGTTTGATTTGGACGGTGGTCTCCGAGTGAACTGAGGATACATCAGACTCAAGAACTAAGAAATCAGCCGCCCTTAAGTTCAGTGTCTATGATGACATGACAAATTGGGATTTCTAAAATTTATCTTTTTCCTAGACGGATGATTTATGAATACGCAATTTATGATTGGCATGGAAAAGTTCTCCAAACTGCCTTCGTATTTTGTCTTCCATTTAAACAGATCATGCATGTTCTGTTTAAGGACAATTGGCCGCAGTCTTGGCACCTTCCACATTTAACACATTTTCCCCATTCCTTTGTGAAAGGCTTTCTTCACCCTCGTTCCCTGGCTTGCAAAACCCCTTTATCCTTCAGTTTCTTGATATTCTCTTTCCTCTCACCTTCTCTGCCTCTTCCTCTTCCTCCTCTCCCGTTCTAATCTTCAGGTCAGGCTCCAGCTTTGGGACACTGCCGGACAGGAGCGTTTCCGTAGCCTTATTCCCAGCTACATCCGTGATTCCACCATCGCTGTTGTGGTTTATGACATCACCAGTGAGTCAGGGCCGCAGCCCTTACTGTAGTGGTGTAGGACCAATGAGAATAGAGCTTATGGTTGCATGCCCTTTGTCCTTAACTGTTTCCTTGATGCTTTTTATATGCACAAGCTGAGATTCAAACCTACCCTGTTCTCTTGCGTTTCCCACTGAAGGTCTCTGCTTACAAACTAATATATCTTTCTATATATTTTCTACATTCAAACCTTTTAATATAAGAAATGGCTACTTGGTGCACATTTCTGCTAAGGCAACAAGTGATATATATGTTGATGATCACATCCTGCTTGTTTTTATACAAATATTTTTCTTCTTCCCAGATCTCAATTCGTTCCAGCAAACCTCAAAGTGGATTGATGATGTCAGAACAGAGAGAGGAAGTGATGTCATCATCATGCTTGTCGGAAACAAAACTGACTTGGCCGATAAAAGGTAAACGGTTGTGGGAGATGTTAGTAATATATCCAGGGGTGACAGTTTCCACAGTGAATAGTGTATGCCTCTGATTTATTTCAAATCAAATACTTGGATTACCTGCGTAGTTTCTTCCACGGTCTGGATCCCTTGTTCATGCCCTCATTTCATCAAATTTCCTTTTGCTACTCATCCCTTGGTATATCACCATGACATCACACCAGATTTGCTATATTTATTATTTATAAATTCATTTATTTATTATAATTTCTGTTTATTCAAGTTCCTTTTTTTTGATTGTTTTTCTTTGTCGTGGTCTGTCTCCCTGTTTCTTTTTTTATGTTACTCCCTCCTTAATCCCATGCCACCACACATCCCCTCTCCTCTCGCTCCGACCACTGGCGCCACCATGGCAGGCAGGTTTCTGTAGAGGCTGCAGAGAGGAAAGCTCGTGAACTGAATGTGATGTACATAGAGACGAGTGCCAAGGCTGGCTATAACGTCAAACAGGTTGGTGTCCCAGCAGCCGAATCATTGGGGGTGGGGGGGGTGGGGTAGGGGATGCGTATCAAAGCCACTGCTACTGGGAGGCCGATGGCCATAGGGTAGAGAGACTCGTTTGGGAATGTCTGGAGGGATTTACCCTTACATTGTGTTCTATGGATCTGATGTAGACTCGTTTCTCTCTCCCTCAATCTCGCGAAACGGTCTCCGCTTTTCATCTCCTTTCAGCCCGCTTCCTTTTTCCCTTTTTTATTTACTCTATACTCCTATACCCCTCGTTGTAACTGTACTAACCTCTTATTTTCCTTATCAAAACCAGAGTCTGTATTGAGCTCTCTTTGTTTCTCTCCCTCCTTCTCTCTACCCATCCTTTGGCCCGGTGTCTCTCTCTCTCTCTCTCTCTCTCTGGCGTGTCCTTCCATACCTGTGTGTGCGTCCACCTTGCCCTCTCTGCGTGGCCCTGAGCAGACAGATCTCCACCGAGGGGGGCGAGCAGAGGGCTAAGGAGCTCAATGTCATGTTCATAGAAACCAGCGCAAAAACTGGCTACAATGTCAAACAGGTAGACATGCTGGCGGCCTGCCCTCGGAGGCACCTGCCCTCCATCACAGCTTTCTGTTTCCCTCCTCCCCCTGGCATGTTTTCCCGTCCTGCCTCCAGGATACAGTGTTCCCCTCTGCATACCCTTTTTTCACATGATACATTTATGACAAGATCTATTGTTAAGCGTTACTATTTTCCCTCTTGGATCCCCAGCTTTAGTGAATTGCATGTCAGTTAAAATAGGAGAGGCTTGCATGGTAGCCGTCCCCCGATGCCTATTTGTCTTAACTCAACACTAAACACCCACTGTCTGCCTCACATACTGTGGAGCATTTGTGATGTAACAGCACTGTCATGGATGATGTGTCCACAATGTGCTCTGCATTGAGTGTTGCAACACTGTTTGGTTCCTCACATGTTCCTGTCGCCTTCCTCTCAGTTGTTCCGTCGTGTGGCTGCTGCCCTGCCTGGAATGGATAGCACTCCAGAGAAAAGCAAAGAAGACAGTATCCTTTTCTTGTGTGCCCTTATTATTCTAATTATTGACATTGCTGTCGTTACCATTATTATAACCATAACCACTTTACTTTTAAAGCAAATTAAAAAGCAGAACTTTGCTGGCAAATGAGTGAGGAAAGTGAGGATGCTTTGAAAGAGGAAGTGGTGGCTGCATAGCAGTGGGATTGCAATTGCAGCAGCATAGCCTCTAAATAAACATTTTCTCTTTGGTTTGATCAGAGTACAGATACAACACAACAAATGCACCGTCAGTCGTGGAAAATGGTTGATTTAGCTTACAGTGCTTTGCATGCAATCTGCTGTGCTTTCAAACCCACCACCAGATAGTACACGCGCACGCACGCAGCTAACTGTCGTTGTTGCTTTAACCCTGGCCCTCTCCAGTGATCGACATCAAACTGGAAAAGCAGCCCGAGATGAGCGTCACCGAGACCAGCTGCTCCTGCTAATAAACCCCCCCCCCCCCCCCCCCCCCCCCCCCCCCACACATTCTCACCAACAGCTTGTTTCTCGGTGGCCTCTTACTCCACCCATGGCACAGTGCCATAGCGGCGGGTGCCTCCTCCTTCCCCCCCACCCTTTCGACTCAGTGACTTTTCCGAGTAACCTTGTGGATGTGCTATTCTGTATCACAACAGATTATCTGGGACAAAACGAAGAAAAGAAAAAAAAAAGGTAGAAGAACATAATAATGTGCATTAAACAAGAAATAGGTTAATAATGGTCAGATTCTCTCTTATTGTTTAACTGCATGGTATTCTATAGGGTTGCAGATTGACATAGATCATGGTTCTTAAGTTATTGCACCATTCGGAGCTTGATTGCTGCCACTCCAGTCATTGTTGTAAAGTAATATTGCTTGGGGATACTCATTGTTTGCTGCAAGGTTGAGATCCTGGGATTGATATTATAGGTTGCTCTTTTTGCTTTAATGGTCGTTTGGGACTGTGAGAACTTCTCCTAAATATGAGAGATCCGGTATGTATTGATTGCTGGACATTTCAAATTATTCTGAGCCAATTGAAGTAACTTCTTGCAAAAGGTTTGATTACTACTTTATTGTTATTTAAACTACTCCTTTAACCAGAGTGACCATTAGGACCAGACTTTTAAGAAACTAGTAGAAATGAACCTCAAGGGAATTGATGCACTCAGTTTTGTGTAGGAGTGACATTATTTCTAGATGATTTCGAGAGGGTCGCCACCAGAGGGTGCTACAATAGCGAGATTGCACTGATGTGAGAAATGGATGGTGTTTCTTTTGCTTTTCAAAGGGAATCCATCCCTAACTCCATTATCTGTAGTACTAAAAAGGACGTTTGACCAGTTTGACCATATCCACTAGCGACAGTGTTGGATTGACCATATACGCATACCACCACTTGATGATCGCACAGGCATTCTTTAGTCGGCCGAAGAAACATTGTTTGAAAGCCAGTGTTTAGTCACCATAGTAATTATCCCTGCCCTCCATGATATTTACGCTAGTGTTGTGCTGATTACACTTATGGCAGTAACATGCCGCATGCTCTCACGTGCAGGAATTCAATGGTTAAGAACACAGATGCCTTCCTTGTTCACTGACGGTGTGCACTGAAACAAGCCACATTTCTTGTTAAATAAATACATGTGCGAATTCTGCAGACTGACTAATGGCTTCACTAGTTGTTTTGTAGAGCTGGGATATGAGTCTCTCCTCGGATACCCAGCTAAACGCGTACTAACACCCTCGCTTTGAATAGAGAAAAGTGCAGAGAAGTCGTAATTGCAGCCTTTTTGCTAACGCCTTTTGTGCGACTGTTGGTTTTCCGTGTTTATTTATTCTGTAACTCAAAACAACTGAATAACGGTGTACGCTTGACCAAAATGACATACTAACACGCATGTTAAAGGTTTTTTATTTTGTGTGCGTGTGTGTATGCCTGTTTGGACACTACTAAAAGACAACTTGTAGGTGTGTGTGTGTGTGTGTGTGTGTGTGTGTGTGTGTGTGTGTGTGTGTGTGTGTGTGTGTGTGTGTGTGTGTGTGTGTGTGTGTGTGGTTTTCCCTGAATTTCACACGGCTTGGAAGTCTTTTTGCGGTGTGATTAGTCAAGACGGCGGTTTACAGTCAGATGACACACATGCACCCTTGTTTCTAGACACAGTATCACAATACTTATTAGCCATATCGCTTTTAAAACACAGTTGTGCATTTTGTTGTAGGTTGTTTTAAAACTGTAAACATTTAAAGGTTTAAAACAATTGTAAAGTATTTAACTACATCGAACAACAGTCCTAATCCTAGCAGATTCTCTATTGTCACTGATTGCTCTGTGCTATTCTGACTTGTGTCTGTCCATATAAAAATATGCTGTCTACTCGTGTTTAGCAACGTTTGTGTGAATAATGTACTATGACTATCTGCTGTATAAAAAGGAGAGGCAAATAAAAAACACCCAAGTGTAGGTCTGTGGTATAAAATAAAGATCTTTCACCAAGGTTTATGTCTCCTGCTTTTCAATGTGTGAGAAATTGAGCTAGACGAAGGTCCCTTTTATTGATTATGTAGGCCTACATTTTTGTACAAGCAAGAAATCCAACATGTTGTTCACAGGGTAATAAGATGTATAAAAGGTTTCTATTAATGTTTCATTTATATGCTTTGCGGTGATAAATATTGCTGTTGACACGTGACACTGAGTCCAAGACCGATATCTGAAAATTGGGGATCGCAATAGGCCTAGTCAACTTTCATTGTAGCAAACTGTTCACAGTAGAAAAATAGTTATTGTCCAATCTTAATACATCTGGGGCTACATTGTATTCATTCTGATCCGTTTAACATTTAACAGTGTGCTATTGGTTTCTGATTAAATTAAACTGATTACTGATTAAATGGATACTATTAGCATCATAGCGTGTGCAAAAGCTATGATGGTGAGAATCGAGAGTTGCAACGATAAAGCAGAAAGGAATTGAAGAGAGCAAGCTTTTGAAACTGAACATTTCCCTCCCTCTGTACACTGCTCCCTCCCTACATTTATCAGAGGTGATACGTTCACTTATGTGATGACCGGTAAGATTAAATCACGGAAGAGATTGACTGATTGTCAGAAATGTGCCTGTAGCTGTCTGACATCTAAATTGCCTCTCAGTGGCAGTCGCAGTGAACTAGTTGTAGTCGCACAGCGCATTTCACCAACTATTTGCAGGCTATGGCAATTGTAACAAATTACCCTCAATAACACTAGTTCTCATAACTCATGCCTACAACACCTGATGTGGATTACGTCTGGTATATTATCCGTTATTACCATATACATACACACTCGATTCGTTTCTGTAATGTAAACAAAAGCAACTACATTCCTTTTAGATTCTTTGACCAGCCCAATATTTCTGCCCACCTGCGTAGCACACACCTGTGTGGCCCCGGAAGTGGAGTGACGCACGCTGCGCGGGGCCGCGGCCTGCAGGAGGAATTCATCCGCACAAGAATCTCACTCAACTGGACCGGCCGCCCGCTAGCGTCCTATATAACTACAGGAAAGACGCCTTTTAGCAGGTAAACCAGCACGGAGCTAACTGCTCGCCGAATGGGACTTTATTTTGTTCACCTATTTTAACTTTTTCGCCAGAAGAAGAGATGTCTCGTAAAGAAAGTATTTTACCCGACGAAGCAATTTTTTCTCAATTCAGAAAACATTGTTCATCAACAGATAACTGGAGCAACAAGTATGATAAGAACGGAATGAAAGTTTGGGTCGAAGTCCCCTCTACAACGCAAACACAAGGACAGAAAAATGGTTCTAAAATCCACATGATTAAGGTTGGTAGCGTGATTGAATCCAATTGCATTTCTGTTTGCATTATAATAACATCCATTTGGACGTGTCCAGTAGCCAAATTACCATTTAAAATGTAATGTGTGCGTGACTCTGTCTATAGTGTACGATGACGATACAGGATGTGTCCGCCGCCACCATGTACGACGTCATTCACGATGGCCCCTACCGCAGCACTTGGGACTCAACGATGATTGAGAGCTATGACATCGCCCGTCTCTCCGCCAATGCTGACTTTGGTTATTACGCATGTAAGCACTGACAGCAGTATCTGATGTATCCGTGCCACTTATCACTATACACTTGTTTTGTGTAACTTATACATCAGTTAACTTTTATAGTTAACTGAATGTTACATCTGACAAAAACAATATTAGTCATGCAAGGGTTGGGTGAAATGACTATTCTACAGGAAGTACAACTGTGTAACTTTTATTGATTCGGGCAGTTGGTTGCTGGTTCATAATCTCTGTTGGAGAACCTGAGATTTCCAGTATTCACACGTGCTGTTTAGATCCGCCAGTGTATGCTTTGTGTTGCATAGAGATGTGTCATTGTTCAGTAATCAAATGTGCACATCTTTTTGCTTTGTGCCACAGTCAGTCAGGTTATTTTTCATATCCTTGTGCTACAATCTCATTGTTCCCCCAGGACATTTATATGGAGCATTTAACCCTTTGGGAGCAAGAATGAGTGCTCTTTGTTATACCTGGTATTTACGGTCAAAGGTGTTGTTTTCATCTCATAAGGCTACTGTAGAGGGAGAATGTGGCTTTCTGAACTTCTGCTGTCAAATCAGGGAATTAAATGTGGGACAAATGACACTAATCCTTAGTATTCATTTTCTTCTCTATATTTTAGGGGCCTGTCCATCTCCGCTGAAGAACAGAGATGTGGTCACACTGCGATCATGGCAGGTCACGGACGAGGACTATCTCATCGTCAACTTCTCTGTCAAACACCCAGTACGTCGCTGCTGCTATTTCCCCCACTGCATACTACTGCGCACAACTATCTGAAACATAAAAAGGTCATTCCTAGTTCCATGACCATATGTATTGCCTTTGTGTGTTCTGTACACAGAGGTTTTCACAGAGAGGAGTACGGCATATAGGACTGTAGCCGTCTGTTCCAACTGTAGCTAACCAGGGGCGGAGAGAAAATGAAACCTGAGTCATTGTTTTTGGGTTTATTTACAGAAATACCCACCTCGCAATGGCCTTGTGCGGGCCATCTCCATACTGACTGGTTACTTGATCAAGCCCACGGGGCCGAATAGCTGCTCCTTCACATACCTTTCACAGGCCGACCCCAAAGGTAAGTCCTTGAACAAAATAGTCATTGATAAAAGAGTTTGAGCTGTTTCAGACTAATCGCAATGTCATTTATTAAAAAAAAATATATTTATCTTTTATGTTACAGGTTCACTTCCGAAATGGGTCGTCAACAAAGCATCTCAGATCTTGGCTCCTAAGGTATTAAGGATAGTTATTCCCCTTTTTAAACTTGGTGCTCACAACACAGTAAATGCTTCGAAGTAACATTTCCTTTTTTACTTTGAGTTATTTTCCATGTGTTTGAAAGTAATGTCCCTAATGTGTAATTCATTCCTGATAAGTTGGTACAGGAAGGTTTAAGACAATATGCCCAGTGTATAATTTGCAGATGGTATTTCCAGTATCTTGAAAGACAATGGTAGCTAGCTATACTGATTACTGCTCTTGTTCTTGACAAAGGCAGAACGCTGGCTAGTGCTGTGTTTCACACTGCTAGTAGAACTCGTTTGCCAGGTTTCAAATCTTAAACTATGTCAACCAAGTAGTATCAATGTGCCTGAAACGGAGATGGTGAGGCCCTGCACAATCAATTGAAAAGACAACCTCGACCCGTTTGCTAATGATTAACATAGCTTATCGACACGCAGAACTCGCCGCCTAGCCATGCTTAATTTTGTGTCGAAGACAATTGGACTGCACTGCAGTGGCAGAATACTCATGGATCTAATGTTGCTGACTTGGTTACTCACCTGGTTAGCTTTTGAATACAGGAATGGGGCTGAATTGAGATGGTTAGACTTGTTTCTAACTGGGGGCCTACGTAATACACAAATTACAGTGACACATTTTTTGAATGGGCGTTTCTAGAGTCAGAGGTTGTGCAAGCCAGTTTCGTCTCGGGCTGAGTGTTTGGTACATAACTTATCGTATAGGAATTAAGGATAGGCCGGTTTTGCCTTGTCACATATCTGACGTGTTCCGGTGACTCCTCCCTCTCCCCAGGTAATGAAAAGTGTGCACAAGGCGGGCCAGGACTACCCCAAGTGGAAGGCTGAAAACGTTCCTGATGAGAAGCCCTGGTTGTTCCCAGTGCAGAACAACCTGCCCATGATGGACCCTCTGGAGCTGTCGCTCCAAAGGGCAGACTCCCTGGAGAACGTGGACGAGAGCTCCACGGTGGAAATTGGAGAGAACGGGGAGAACGGGGACAGCAGCTAAACACTCTTTTAAGAGGCCATGGGGATACTCAAATTAACAGACTCTCAAACTTTTTAAGACACTTTGGTGGAGACTTGTGTCCTCCACCTCTCGTTTATGTTTTAAACCTCGCCCCAAAACACCGTAGCGATGCACTTTTACCAGATTAGCCAGTGGAATGAAGTACTCACGGGCTATCCAATCAGATGTCGGGAGGAACTTGGAACAACCAGCCTGACAGATCAAACCAAACAAGATTCTCTGGTGTTTGAACCCATTAACCTATCTTAACCTTCTTTTAAGTTGGAGAAAGGGCCACATCGACGTTGTTTAGAAGTAATGCGCATATGAAGGTTAATCCCAGAGGAATGTGCTTTAATTGCAACTGTGCGATGGATGTGGAGTCACTGTTTTGGGAAAAAAGGTTAAATTAAGTTTGTAATGTCCTTTAAATAATAATTCCATTTATAGCTACCCAAGAAACGTCACTGTTTAACTATGATTGGTAGTTATAAGCATATGCTTAAGCTTCCTATCGATCTCAGTTTGAGGAAAAAACATAGTGTGTTTGTGTATAGACATTTTTTTATTATTATTTTTACAGCTTTACAGTGCTGTATTTCCAACCTCATGAACGCCAAGTCTGAAGGCTTTGAAGTGAACATTTTATTGACCGTTGATGCGTTGTTACCCATTACTATGCAAGTTAACTATAATTGTCTAAATAGACACTGAAGGTACAGTCTAACCTGTATTATTTGGGTGTGTCGGGATAGTTTCTTTTACCTCATCTGTATCTAAACGATCTGAATTCCTGCATTTTGAGTATGACACCTTGTGACTACATGAATGATTTTTTAATTCTTAAAAAAAAAAAGGTGTTTAAGCTGTTATGATGGAGCAGAAAAAGTAAGTCCCACAAGCTCTGGAACTTAGCCCTGCCCAGATATGAAACATCCTGTAAAAAAAAATAAACCTAGGTTTACAGGTTTCTGTGCTTCCGTGTGATTTACTATACTGCTCATGGGCCATCCTCAATTGAAACGATCAGCCAGTAGAACAGTGGGTTGAGCTTCTCATATCACAGTGCTTATGTCTCATGGATATCACTGTTAAAATACTAGTGACTTCAGGGAAAAGAATAAATCTTAAAACATTTTAATGTTAAGTTTCTAAGCCCTGAGTTGTATTATTCAGTAGGATTAGGCCTGTTAAATGCTTGTTTATGACAGCTATGTGTCTAAACGTCTATTCAGAATTAAACTAATAACAAACACCTCAAAGCAAATTGTGAACTGAAATAAAATGTGGCAAAATAATGCCTTTATTTATGATTGATAATCATTTTATACACCAGTTAATGAAGTTATATACCATGACAATATAAATACTATAATCAATTATATTACCCAGTCAAGTATAAGTAAGACAAGTGGTTTCGTGATATGTCTGCATATTCATACTTGTTTGTTCTACACACACAAAAAAAAAGTTTATGGCTAGTACTAATTGTTTAACGGCTTGAGTAAATCCAACTTGTACTTGTCCTGGTTGGTGAAATGATTTGTCAAGAATTAAACAAGACAATTCTTCTTTTAAAGGAAACACTGTTTCTCAGTAACTAGTTGGGCATCTGCTTCAAGATGAGTAATGTAAAATCGTGTCAAGTGGCATTGCCTCAGGTAACCTTTGTAGTGCTTATCAAGCACCTGATATTCTTTGAAACAGAAGACCAAATTTGACTATGAACGTTGATTTTCTTATTCAGAACGATGGTACGAAGGAACTGAGCATGAGTGGAAAAGTTTAGTGTGCGAGGGATTTTGATTAATTTAAATAAATGAAACTCTTGTAATCTATTCATCTATTTTCTAAAACCTGGGAGGTATCCTTCCAAAAGAGACTGATGAATGGTCACAAAGCAGAGGGTGAATGAAGGCAGCAGTGCAGTGATCAAGATTGATGACATGCTGTTGCGTCGGTCCGCCAAGAGGGGGCTTTAGTTTTTGTTTTGGTCGGTTCATCTTCGTGCTGTTCTGCTGCCACCTAGTGGACAGTCCTCTCCTTCTGTCTCTGATAATCTAATGGCAACAAAATAAAATACATTCACAAAAGCATTAGTGACCTTCAACAAGGGCCAAGAGGCCTTCTTGGTGTCTTAAGACAGTAGTGGGATCAACTGAGGATGTTTCTCTCTTCTTTTATTTTCTTCCTGTTATCTAATACGCCAATGGCATTGCTGCCATTGGCTTATTAAACAAGTCATTGTTATTAAATAACTACATTTTTTATTTGTTTGTCTGATGGTAATGTGGCTACTGGGGCTGTACAACAAAATTACATAATCTATCTTTGGCTGAACAGAATAAATATAGAGCTAAATAATTGAAAAATGTTTAGCATGGAAGCTTGCATTGTTGGTTTGTAACATTCTGCATAAATCAATCAATAATGTAAAAATATTGATGGGAATCTGAGAATTGTATAAACCAATCAAAGCTGCTCCAGAATCCATTAAACAATGGTGTGATGCAGCGATTCCCCTACATTTTTTACTCACACAAAAATATCACAATTCAGTTTAACCTATATTTTACAGCCTTTGTAAATTACATTGACAACAGAGCTGGCCAATGGCCAAGCTGAATCAAATGATGTTGGAAACACTGCAGTGCATCTCCAATGAGATCTGCATCAGCTGAAGGCATAACATGACACAAATCTCATCATTCACCTATACATAATCCCTGTAGCATCACAGAAGCCCTCATTTAGGGGTCTGCTTATTGTGTGACATAAGCAGTAGTTGTGTTTGTTTTGTTGATGTTTAAACTGCCTTTAGGACCAATCTAATGAGTAAGGCACCAGTCATGCTGTCCTGGCTAGACTACTGTGAAACAAGCTCACCACTAACTTTAGGACAGAAGCATTTATAGCAGTCTGCTTACTATATACTTTTTATGAGTAGCTTTGGACAAAATCTTCCGCTAAACAAATGGGGTTATTGGTTGGATAAAGGCTTTGAAAATGTGGGAGCTGATTCCGATTCCTCAGGGACAGTTTGATACTCACTGTAAGGGAAGAAGCGGACTCTCATCAAGATTTCCCGTGCGCTCTTCAGAATTTCTACAGCCTTTAGAGAGGTTAAAGAAACAAAGGTCAACAGACATCCTACATGTTTAACATACTTTAGTGAGCCTCACACACTATTGACACTACAGTATTTGTATTCACCCTCGAATGTTCAATGTCTTGAAAGTCCACCTCATTGACAGACAAAACCTGGTCTCCCTCCTGTAGTCCTGCTCTATGAGCATCCGAGTCTGGGACCACCTGTCAAACAAACACATGCATTGAAGAATTGAGGTGTACCACACAAAGACACCAGCACAAAACATGAAGAGACACCAAGGGGCCTCAATCACCTTGGATATGAATATCCCGAGTTGGGAGGCCTTGCCGCCACGAATGTTGAAGCCAAGCTGAGCACCTGGAGGCTTCTTCAGTACAACGGTGCGTGGTAGGAACTGTGTGAGCTCATTGTTGTAGTCCGGGTGCTGGATCCTCTTTAGTAGACACACATAATCTTTTCTTGACAAGTCGTCTATTTCATTAACATGCTGTCTAAGGTCTGACACTTCACAATGTAAGCAGAGCCCAGCAATTTACTAGGATCGCTCTGTCATTTGTATTATGTTGACGAGAGGTCGACATAACCTAATCAACGTTCAATACATTATATATCAGCCAATTCCAACCTCCTGCGGGGGGATCCATGCTGGTGGGCTCTCGTAAGATGGGAGGAACACAACTGGTAGCTGGTAGTCATCATACGGAATCTTCTGGTCCATGTTTTTATGAAACCTTTAGGAAAACGTGCCGCGTCGACAAGATGTTTAGACGTTTCACATTGAACATCAACTAACATCAGCTATTCAAGTGACAGCCCTCATATAATGTATTTCTACTGCAGTAACAAGGCAAAACACCTGCAAGCTATCTAGATGTCCATTACCGTGGCTATCTAGCTGGCTACCTCAGACTGTTACCACATCAACATTGGAGTTATTCGCCCCGTTGTAAACTAGCAATCACAACTACGTGTATAGTGTACTGGCGAATGGCAAATTCAACATCAAAGTATTTGCCAATATAACTGATAAATGACATAATATTACCAGATTAGTTGCAGCTCGATAGCAAGTCGAGCTAAATTTCCTCGTTAAGCCACGCCTTGCGCATGCGTATTCCGTGACTATCCAACCACATACAAACCAATCATGAATTTATTTCTACAAAATAAAGTAAATTTGATTTCTGCAGTGACACGTATTAAACGTAATGAATGATTTTTCATTAAAATAAAAGTACAACTTAAAAAAGGGACACCCGACATTATTTTTTTAGTGAAACGGTAAAACAATTTAAACAAATAGTTTGTCTACATTGTGAGGTCCATCTGGTTAGTTTTTTCTATGGTCTAGCCTAAAAAGATGTGGCATGTATTCTGCTAAGCGTAAAAGTCTTTTGTTCATATTATTGCATGACAATAAGGAGCGGCATGAATAAAACGCATTCCCCCATGTCCACACCACTCCCACTTTCGCTGTCCATGCACTTTGCGAACCGTTTCGCAACAAGTGCACACGCGAAAAGATAAAGTGATGGTTGCTTCAGCGCACATTAAAAGTGTTTAAAGTTTATTCAACACTCTAAAACAGGACTATTTTGCACCGAACCAATATTAAGGTAAGTCAACTTTTATTAATATAATGTTTGAGATAGATAGATAGATAGATAGATAGATAGATAGATAGATAGATAGATAGATAGATAGATAGATAGATAGATAGATAGATCGATAGATCGATAGATCGATAGATAGATCTTTTTATTTTTTGGTCAAAATATTACGTTTTAATTAATATAGTGGCATGATATTTACAATTAATGCCTTTTAATCTCTCAGGTTAAGATATTTGGCAAAATCCCAAAATAAATGTAATATAAGGAAATGTTTCATGAGTCAAAGTCCGACGGCTTCATTTGCCACATATGCCAGGTATTACAGTGAATAGCCTGGAAGACATAATAAAAATGATACACGCATTCCAGTCATTATAAAAAATAGAAACATGTAGGCTATCGTGGTGTAGCTGGTGGTAATAGCTAACGGGAAAGCAGGAATGGACAATTTGAGAAATTGAATATAACAAACAAAAGTGGAGAGACATTTAATTCAGGCAGTTAATGGACATTGTTTGCACATGACCAATACAGGTGTAAAAGTGTTCATGTGATGATGATTCGATTCGTGTTGCGGGTGTGGCATGCTTGTGCTTGATAAAGTCCACGCAATTCCATAAACAATAATTGTGTCGTGGAGTTGTGCAAAGCTGAGCTCCGAGGTGTGGTGTGTTTCTAACGCCTGCCAGATTATAAATCCAGCTATTATAGTGGCGAACATGATATTAGCAACTGACAAACGGACCAAAAAAAATATTACAATATTATTAAAATTATACTCAAAGGGAGGCTATTTTTAATTGAAAAGTTGACCCAGGCCTATTGTTACCATCGAGGTTATAGTCTGTTTTTTTTTACCTTGCAACTAGTAGAGATTGCAACTAAAGCGATGATAAAATATAAGATGTAACATTAGCCTTTTCATTTCCCACGCGCGGACGACCAGCTACAGTGTGGGTACGTGCCTGTCACCGAGTCGTGTCGTGAAGGCTTCTATAGTGTGACATCAGTCCCAGCCAGGCCGGTCTTTTCATATGCACCCCCTCTCCCTCCCCTTCATCCCCCTTGTAAGGGCTTAAACATTCTCACGAAGAGGGCTAAGAAGAGCCCCAGCAATATTCCCCCCATAATTTGCTTCAGCATGTCTTTCTTGGCCTACTTGCATATTGTCTTTTCACTGCTTCCCAGACATGGCTTGTTTTCCCTGGATGAAGGAATAATCACCCCCACCACCACCACCACCACCACCACCACCACCACCGCCACCTCCTTACAAAGACACCCTGGGAAAGTGCTCCTGGAGGGGGGAGCCATTGGAGGGAATAATGTCACACAAGAAGGAAGAGAGCGGTTGTGGCCTAGTGTGCCTCAGAGGTTTCTACAGCTGCAACTGCAGGCAGCCGGAGGGCAGGAAGAGAAGGGTCTGTATCAGCAAGGCAGTGATGAGCGTAGCTAGGAATATTGGGCCCCATGAAAATATTTAACGCGGGCCCCAGAGATATCAGAGATATGTCTCACGGGAAAAAAATTGAAAGAACTTTTAAAGTTTTTGTCACTGTAGATCAAATGATGTTCTCTTTGCTTTATTTTAAATGTAAACGGAAATGGCTGTATTTCACAACCTACTGATAAATCGTATATGATTTAAATTCCACTCTTCCTCTTAGGGCCCCCTGAATCTACCTCACCTTTCAACCCCATAGGGCAGATTTTCAGCTTGACCAGTACATTAAGAATACATTGACAAGCACTTGGACATGGAATCTTTAGTTTGTAGACCTGTTGTATAAGTAAGGGACAATGCCTGCTTATACCATGGTCACTTGCCAAAGAAAATAAATTAAGACCATTCATTGATATTTTCATGCATTTTACAATCCAAATATAACGTTTTTCACAAGCCACAACTTTGTTTCCCTGGTAACGCCTGAGGGTTTGACTAATACCTGGAACAACCATTACGCTCCCGTGAGGGTTCTTATGCAACGGACACGTTGTTCACTCCCCCAGTAATTTGGACAGACCTTAGCTACGAATTGGCAACGGGTATTCTAGTCCGCTCAGCTATGAGCCAGAGAGCTAACATTATGCATTGTACATATTTATAATTCGAAATTCGTCCCAGCCTTTATACCACAGATACTCTAGGGTCTATAGCATATAACCGCGTGGTCTGATTACAGTTTAATTAATTTTTCACAATTTACCAGCTCTCGTTTTGAATACCGAATCACCACGCCATTTGTTTCAATGGGAATCGCGACGGTCCATACTTTCAACATAAAGTGTACAAATTTATAATTTGAAATTCGTCCCAGCCTTTATACCACAGATACTATAGTGTCTATAGCATATAACCGCGTTTTCTGATTACAGTTTAATGCATTTTTCACAATTTACCAGCTCTCGTATTGGATGCTGAACAGATTATTTGACTGGAACTACAGGCGTCCGTATATCAGGAGTTAAAGCACACCCTTCAGCCAATCAGAATCGAGTATTCCCCCAGACCGTGGGAATAAACAAAAGTTTCCTGTGTGCTTGTATGGCGACAACCCTCATTCTCATATAACCGTCACAAAATCCCTGTGATTTGGGATTAACATTCCTGGTGGACTCAATTGAGACGCATTGTCAAATGATTTTCCGCGTGAACAGTTTTATAAAACAGCAAGCCTCGGTGTCGATTGGGCTGAATTTTTTTTCTTTCCTGAGAGACGTTGGGTTATCGAGTTTCTTCGAGCAGTTGGTGTGGAATGCAAAGTGTTGTTGTTGTCAACGTTGACACTACAGTCCTTGATAGTTGGGCCTGTCGGAGCCTGTGAGAGGACAAGAAGTTTAGGACGGTTACATTGTATTGTTCCACAGCATGAAGTGGTGATGTTTTTAAAGATAATTCAAAACTAGCGCTGGTCACAGAGACGTTTTGAAATATTTTGGAAGTGATCCAAAGGCATGTGCTAACGTCTGCAACCAACATTCATCTCCACATATACTCAAACACCTGCCCACACCCTCGCATCAATCACACAGACATGTGCACGCACGCAAGCAAACAGAATTATGGTAACAAAGAAAATAGGTAAATATGCATAGGCCTACTATTGTTTCATAACCACTCAAACCAGTTTTTTCTCTTCTAGCGTGAGGGATGCTGGCTGTCATTGGTTTTCCTGGCCTGCCTGCTCGCTGTTTGTTGGCTGTATGTTTGTATGGTTACATTCAATGACAGAGAGGATGTTAATTGGTAGGTAATTTCTCACTCACTCACTCACATAAATAGTTAGATGTACACACTTGCATTCACCAACAAATTGACCCCTCAGAAGGGCTAACGCTAGCTTGTAATGTTTTGTTATCAGGAAGGGCTTCACAATTCTGAAACAGTGGGTGAACTGGTTCATGGTGGCGATCATTATATTTGCTGTGTTGACCTTCTACTACGCACTGCTGCTGGTAAATCAAACCTAATGAACCTAATGGAGAACATGGAGAGTGTACGTAGCTTGTGTCAGCATTTGTGTGGAAGAAATTATTACTGAAAGCCCTGTATTAATGCAACAGTGATTAAGATTGTTTAAGTGTATTTGTACCCAGTTATATATATAAAGCAGAAATCCACCACTTCCACAGTATCTTCCTACAATAGCTGTACATTTAAGCATACATGTAATTAATCATAGTATTCATTCCTATTGTGGATTTAGGAAACAGGCTCAGGTGGAGGTTTTATAATGTCTTACCTTATTGATTTCAGGTCTTTGCACTGTTCCAAATTGCCTTGAAAGAACCACTTGAATTGCACTGCGTACACCAGGTTTGTAAAACTACGAAACAAGGAGAATTTTCCTAATAGGACATTTATCTGATGCTCATATCGAAAGCAGCTCACTTTTAATTCAGACACATGTTATGACGGAGCAAGTACAGCTTACAGCTCCATGCACCCATTCGGGATCAAATGAAGATGTTTCTGTCTTTGAGTTCAACTAAACCGTCCCACACTATTTATTTTGCTAATTCCTCACTTACGTTACCTGATGTGTTCATCCCTGTTACCACATTACATGTTTGTATCGGTCTTTCCTAGGTCTTTCTGTTATTGGGTGTACTATTTGTGGCCTTGGCTGTTGCTGCATTTACCCATGGGTGGCCAGGGGAATGGCCTACGGTCGCTGTCTCACTCCAGGTACAGTCCATTTAAGGTTGACAATACGGGCATGACAACACCTAGCCTTATAACAGTGGTGCGCTGTATCGTGTGTGTTGTGGGTTCTCTTTTGGCCACGCCCCCGCATCAGTGTATCTGATGTGTGTGTCTGTGTGTGTGTGGTGGGTTCTCTGTAGGCCACAGGCCCCTTCTTGCAGATGGGTGCTGTGGTAGCACTGACTCTTCTCAGCTGGTTCGTCATCCAGAGAGTTCACCAAGCTCGCAGAGTAGGTGAGTGGCATTGATCCTTCATTAGTACTCAGAATGACAAACAAATACATAACAAAAACTCACAGTGACAATTACTCTGTGTGACAAATACTCAAAACGGCAACCACAGCTTATTAGTCCATAGTCAATTAATTAGGTATTAACACTAATATAAGTCAGCATTTACAATAAGTAGTGGAATTGTAACTTCGTTAGATTGTGGGTTTAACGTCATGTTTACGTAGATTGCTTGTGGATTTTTGGGGGGTAGAAATGTCCCATTTGCTCTGTTGGCTGATAAGCTGATGTATTTGTCCGACCTGTTTTCCCTTTAGGATCCAAGATCCTTCTGTCGCTGGTGTTTTCTATCATAGTTATAGCTGTGTACCTGAGTCCCCTACTTATCCTGCGTCATACCCCCTGCCTGTCTGACAAGATCCCTCCCAAACCTGAGCTCATTGGCCACCGAGGTGCACCCATGGTGGGCTCTCTCTCTCTCTCTCTCTCTCTCTCTCTCTCTCTCTCTCTCTCTCTCTTTCTCTTTCTCTTTCTCTTTCTCTTTCTCTCTCTCTCTCTCGAATCATAATGTGTTTTACCTGGCCCGGCCTTATAGAGATAAAGAGTCTGCATGTACGGGAACACTGCAGTGTAGCTGCCTTTTGTTACATACATGACACTGTTTTGCTGAACCAACTCTGGATATACTGTATGTGTTAATGTTCTCTCTTTCTGTCTGTCGGTTTGTCTGGATGTGTTCAGCTGGCCCCTGAGAACACCATGATGTCGTTCGAGAGGAGTGTGGCATGCAACGTGACAGCCTTCGAAACAGACGTGCAGATCAGGTAGTGCTTGTGTGTGTGTGTGTGTATTGGGGGGTCAACACATGTTGTATAACATTTACCTGGTTTAACCTTAACTTCCTCCCCCAGTGGAGATGGGGTTCCCTTCCTCATGCACGACCATGACGACTTCTTTCTGCGGACAACAGACGCGAAGCACAAGTTTGCTGGGCGGGACTTCAACAAAAGCGGCAAGCTAACGTTGGAGGAGCTACAGGACCTGAATGCCGGTGACTGGTTCCTCAAGGTAATAAAGGCTGTCATCACTTGCATTGACATTTGGTTTCCTCATGATAAGTGCCTCTGAATTTGTAATCATATTCAGGGCAGGGGGATAAAACATGAAGTGATCAAGACATTGAGGTGCTTGTAGTTTGTCAATGAGGACTCTTCGAGTGGTGGGGTCATACATTGTGTGTGTGTGTGTGTGTGTGTGTGTGATGCAAGCGTGTGGGTGTCTTTATGAAATGGGGATTGCTTTTTGGTGCCTAAAAGCCTGTTGGGACCAATTCCAATGTGCATGTTATGGTTCACAGATATTGACAGTTTATTAAGGTATATAAATACGAGAATTCAATCTTTCTATACCTTTACAAAACAGGTTTAGAAAAGACCATTTTACCTTTCCTACCATTGCCTTATGTTGTATTTATCATCATTACTGTGTGTTTTCTTTTGAACACATAGATGACCCTTGCCTACTTCATTGTACAGAATGACCCTGTTATACACAGCACATTGGTCGATCAAACACTATGACGTGCTTCCAGACAGACCCTTTCTACACGGTGTCCCAGCTGTCACCTGAGGAGAAGGAGATGGCAACCAATCAGACCGTTCCCTCCTTAGTTCAGCTCCTTGACCTGGCTCAGGAAAAAAACATTTCCATCCTGTTTGACCTCAAAAACGAGAACGGAACCAACGACACCAACATAGTTGTTGAAACCATCCTGATGTCTGGGATCGACCCCCGTCTGGTCAGTGTCACTGTTAACCCTAGCGGTTTAGTTTTTTTTTTTTACAGTGCATGTTTTGTTCAATTCAATTCAAGCATTTTATTTTCTGTATTTTTTCATAGATCTTCTGGCTTCCACCAACACAACGAAGCGACGTAAAGAAGAGTGCGCCGGGATTCAAACAGTACTATAACAACATCTCTGATATGAAAAAGGAAGGAGGAACTTCCCTGAATTTGAAGTACAACAGCTTGAACACAGATGAACTCAGGTAAAAGAAACCGATAGTACTGTTAAATGTATTAGGGCTAGTGGACCCTGCGTCATAGTGGTGTATTAATAACAACTAGACATGGTGCCGCATGTACATTTTCTGGATGAAACTCATCAACTCGATGAGTCAACTCATCATGTGCGCAATATTCCATGAGCATGAGAACATGCTAATGCAAGCGAGGCTAATGAGTCCCTGTGCTGCCTTGAAGCGGACTTGTGATTGATTGAATAATTGAGCTGAGCGTTTTGGTTTGTTGTTGGAAGTTATAGCACCCCCTTTCATCAAAGAAGTTTTTTCTTTTTGGAAAACTGCTTATGCGCGCTTTCTATACGTGTACCAACTATGACAACTCTGAGTTATTCACTTTCGGATTGGTTAGTGTTTCAGTCAAGTCAGCTTTTTCCCCCAAAACTTTCAAGGTACAGAAAAACCTTTCCAGGTGGACATTTTGGGTCCTTGATGCTAAAGGATTCGGCATTTCAAACAAGGCCCGGTTATTTCAGATGGTTTTATAAACCGGGGCAGGGGGCATGGCTGTTAAAGTTTGACTAGGAGTTATAGCAGACTTAATATACAGGGTGTCCGCGCATCCTTAAAAGTCTTACAAAGTCTCAAATTCATGTTTCTAAATTGAATGTCACATGGTGTTCTTAAATACTGTGACTCAAGGACTTAAATTTGTTGTGGAAGGACTAATTATTATTTATTTTTTCTCGTGGGACATTTCAGGCTTCTTTCTTGCTAGCTGCATATATAAACGATTATCTGCGTGCGTGCTAGCTAGTCTGTGACAATGGGTAGGTGCAAATTCAAGGACAGTTGGCTGGAAGACAGCCAACTGTCTTCCGTTTCCGAAGTTGGCTCGCGTCTGTCGCCAACCCCCACCATCGCGTGTTTTAGGTCTTACATTTCATTCAAGGTGGTATTAAAAAGGCCTTAAAAAGTCTTAAAAAGTCTTAAATTTGACTTGCTGAAACCTGCAGATATAGTCGAGAACCTGATATAGTCGTTTCAGAATGAACCCTGTACCGACATCCCACGTGCCAGTGTAGATGCAATGATTAATGAGAGTGGAATTTTTATTATCCATGTCGAAAGCATATGCTGTTTCTTAAGTCATCTTTAAACTCATGACAATGCATTTTTATTCCATACCATGGAATGTAGACTATTGTGTGTGTGTGTGTGTGTGTGTGTGTGTGTGTGTGTGTGTGTGTGTGTGTGTGTGTGTGTGTGTGTGTGTGTGTGTGTGTGTTTTTCCCAGGCAACTAGGTCTGGAGAACATAACTGTGAACCTATGGGTGGTGAATGAGAGCTGGCTCTTCTCTCTGCTGTGGTGCACGGGGGTCAGTTCCGTCACCACCAACTCCTGCCACCGATTCCAAAAAATGACGCAGCCGGACTGGACCTTGGTGAGCTCTGCCTCCTTTGAAGACTGCTGTCTGCAGCTGTTCATTAAATAGTGGAAGAACATATGATTAAAACATAGAAATACACCTGCGTTCATGCAGAAACGCACTTGCATGCCTGTCTGCCCCAGGAATGCACAATCACACGACACACACACACACACACACACACACACACACACACACACACACACACACACACACACACACACACACACACACACACACACACACACACACACACGCACACAGACATGCACACAGACATATAGACGGAATCACAGGCAAACACGCCCACACACATGTACGCACGCACACACACAGACACACAGTCAATGTGCAGAATACTATGAATTATCACTTCTAATACAATTACTAAACTTCTACGAAAAACTATCTGTAGATCAATCTAAAACAAGTGTAACAAATGTAAATGTTTCCTTATTCTAGGGACCCACACAGTATACACCAATATGGATTACCGTGGACCTGCTGTCGTTGCTGATAATGTCTGGGCTCATTTACAAAAGTTTGCTGGGTGAGAGTTGTATGAGCTGTGTACTATACCATGTACTCCATTGTGTAATCTGATGTATGAGGAAGATAAGATATCTGCCTTGCTTACATACCATGGTCGAGCTGTCACATATCCTTAAATAGAGATTGGTCTGGTTAAAGTAATCGAAACCAGATGAGATTGCCAGAAGCCAAATCGAAACCGACAATCAGCGGTAAAAAAAAGGCTCATATAGGCCTACTATCTGCTCTAGATAAGGGGTCAGGAACTATCTGTGGGCCACAGGCCAAAGCAGGCCTATCAGTGGTGTTATTTTTAATCACTAATTAAGGTCCTTTTTCCAGACAATGACTCCCACTTATCCATTGTTGGTCACACTTCCAATGTGTTGAGTGATTGCACCACATAGCAGGTCACCCCTCCTACTGGCCATTGTGTGGCCAGTAGGAGTTGGGAAAAGTGAGGCTTGGGATTAGTGAGCGCTCAGACTTTCAAATGTTTCACATGAACTGGTTCCATTGATTTAGTACACTGAAAAAAACAGCTTTGCCAAACACTAATATACATGTTGTCTTACCCTGCGTTTTTATCTATCCTACAAATACTGGCATTTCAAAAATGTTGACAAATGTGTTTAGACCGAAACCCATTTTTGTGTTGTGAGTAACACCTGATCTCTGCCAACAGTGCAAAGAAAGAAGAAAAACAGGGCGCCTGTCTCGAACGGACACGAACTAAATCCCTTCTTGCCCTAGAGTTTACCTCAAAAGTGAAAGAGCAAGCGTCTGTCCCCTCCTTGCCCAGCAGAACGGTATGGTCCTGGATCAAGCAGAATGGCTCTTGGTTGAAATTATACCATCACTGTACATTTAACTTAAATTAATACAGTTTGAAGCAATAAAGGCTGGGCCCATTGCACTCAAGATATTAATTCATTATTGACATGAAACGTCCCCTTTAAATTCACTGTTTTCCTTACGACTGCTGCATGTTTTCTAGAAAAGTAACATTTGTAATCTTCACTATTTTTTCTACTTAAAGCCACACTGGAATGTTTACGATTTGTTGATCACATAAGTTCATGTGCTGTAACTTTTGGGGTTGTCTGGTTCTCCGTTTTTTGAGGTTTCTACTAAATGTTTTATTAATCTGTAAAATAATTAAATTGATATTGTTTAAATCTTCATCACATTTAAACCGTATCAAATGACCTTGGTATTTTTGTAAGTGTTTCGTGAAGAGAGGTAAAGAGATGTGAGAATGAATCCACTTTTCTAAATCATGTAAATTCAATATAAATTGAGAACATAGAATGTCGAGTTGTTGATGCCTTTTTTAAACTTTTTCATTATATAGGAGTGCTCACTTTATGACCACAAGGTGGCAGACATTCCCAGTCAGAAAAAATGGGTAGCCTACTTGCTGACGCGCCAAGTTTTTTTTAATGCGACATTCAATTAACGAAGCCAGTCTACTATTATTTTATTTGATAATAGCTATATACATCTTCATCGATAATAAATACTGAAAGGAATGAACGAGGCTTCTAGTCTGTTGATGATTCCCAAGGGTGGTCCAAACTGCGTTTGAGAGGGGCGGAGACCCCGTGAGGACAGCCTTTTGACCGAACTTTAGGAAAGTGGAGAATATTGTGTACCCGTTAACCGTATCTTGTCTAGGGGTTGTGGAGGGACGCAGATGCGGACCGCCGTTGCACTGCTTCAACAACGGTGGGGCTGTCTATAGCGCTATAATCATGATTAACGAAAAGCATCATCTTTATGTTTAAGAGAGAACTAGGGGCATTTTGCTGGCAATCTATATTAAGTTGGTTCTTTTTTCTTTTTTTACAAACCGCATGACATTTATCTTAAGTTGTATAAATCAGGTTGTGGGGCAAAGACTTCTACCCCTCGTTTCGCGGGATGGTTCATAAATGTGGTAAGTCGCTGTGTACAGGTTAAATTGTGGCTTGTGCATCTCATTTGGATTTATCTGACTTTCTAACTTAGGTCGCACCGTTAACATTCGTTTACATCTTGTTACAAACTTGTAGAACATGCTAACTTTTAAGTCCCAAGGGAGAACAGGAAGTGTATTTTCTTCATGACTTTCGGTATCAGCAACTTTTCCCAGCCTTGTGATTGATAGGGACAGTTCCGTTATTCCCGTTAGTCCGGTTATTACTTTTACCCAGCTCGATCAAAACATGTATGGACTTCAACAGTCCCTACCAGCAGTCTTTAACGCCAACTATTATCCGATCCAAAACCACGTTATTTTTTAATTGTTCAATGATGAATGGCAGAATATACAGCCATATAAATGTTTCGCTATTCTCTAGAAAAATAGCAATTTGTGTGTGTTGTTATGTGGCAGACACCGAGCGGGCAGTGGACCTGCTACGGCAGTATCAGGCCAACCTGACCAGTCCACAGGAGCAGGCGTTGAACGCCAGCGTGGGGAAAGTTTCTGCCATCTTTGGAAGCCAGCTGTTCCATGCACTTCTTGGTAGGAAACACACACACACACACACACACACACACACACACACACACACACACACACACACACACACACACACACACACACACACACACACACACACACACACACACACACACACACACACACACACACATAGAGCATACAAGATATCTACCATTCACACCTTTCTGGGGATGGTTTGTGTAGGCCATAGTATCAAACCTCTTACAGTGTGTCGAAACTCACAGGAAGTGGTATAATATATATTTATTATTTAAAATAACACAAAATAAACAACCAAAGAAATTGTATCATTTGGATTAGTTTAGTTTAGCTTGGGTTAAATTGTTTGTCGTTATACTGATATTGCACTAGTACCCTGGGCAAGACAGTTGGAGGTAATACATAGGACTCTCATCAAGATAGATAGACTGGTGCCCTGAAATCCTAACTTCAATACTCAAATGGCCAGCTGCTTTTCAAGGGTATTTGGCCTCATTCATACATTGTTACCATCCGGAATATTCTCACTTCAAACCAGAGCACCTCATCCTGAACACTCGAGAATGGATCCAAATCGGAATTCCAAACATTCCACAGCGGAATTTTCCACTGATGCTGAGCTTTGACGAAGGAGAGGGGCTAAAACAAACGCCCCAACCAGAGAGACATTCAGGCCTTATCCTCCAACTCTCTTCAGCGCTGTACACCATGATATCACCTGCATGGAGTCCTGAGGGTACTCCAAAGTCACACACGGTTAGAGAGGCCTTTGAACTGGGCTCCAGGTAACAGGCCACGGCCATAGGGTCAAGTGAGGACGAGGACCCCCTGCCCTATCGATCTCCATGAGGCTCCGATCAAGGGGACAGCAGCAGAGAGTGGGCTCAGTTGAAACGTGACGCGTTCGGTGATTGTTGTTGTTAGCTCTTCCTTTTCATAATCTGCCATTTTGTGCTGACATTGTCCCCGCTGTAGATACAGTCTGCGGCGAGGTCCACGGTAACAGGAACCACAAGCCTTGTTCAACGTTTTCACTATGCGTGACTCACAATGTGGAGCTTGGATACACACGGATGTCGGTTGTTCTCATGACATCGGTTAAATGAACTGGACTGGTCAGTTGGGTTATTCTATTGGTTCAGACCATGTGCTTGCAGAAACATGTATACCTAC
>NC_044057.1:19940415-19942915 GCF_902167405.1 Gadus morhua
AATAATATACACATGTTTGGCTCCACGTTCCCCCTGGCTACATCACCGGTGAGCACTGCAGACCTGATCTGAAGCAACGTTCTCCCACTACTGTTTCCCAGATCTCTGGCCAACCACATTTTCTATGGACCAGCACGGTGGAGTGGAATATTTCCCGGGATATTTTACGCAAAAAGGTTTATTACATTTTTATTTTGAATAAAATGACACGACTCAAAGTTGGTCATTTTACTAAGAATTCACTTTCTGGCATGAAGCATTTACGTGGAAGCTCACAGTACTACAGGAGATTTCACATTAAAATATATCTCTATGTATACTTAATTTGAATAATTATAAGTATTCAAACATCATGATATGATGTATGTGTTCTACAGAAGGTAAGGGTAAAGAACCAACATTTTTATATGTGTGTGGGTAGTTTATCCAATGTAAGTACATATTCTGCAGGACAATTGTATACACTGGCTTGTTGAAGAAGACAAGGACCATATGTGAAAAAGAGAAGACACAGCTTTGTAAAAAAAAAACAATGTACCGCCTCCACCAGTGGTCTTCCAAAGCAACCAATCATGTTCGAGGTATCGCTAGAGCAGGGCATCTGGGACATATACCACCATATGTGGAAGCCACATACTCACAATGAGCATCTTCATTCCTTGGCTTTATACTCCCTAAGGCCAGATGAGTAGCAAGCACGAAACCACCTCAAAATAATAAAACTGATGTTTTGTGTTTGTAGATATTCAGGAGTGTTACGAGGTAACCTTGCAGTTGAACACACAACAGAACGGAAAGGAAGATGGCTCCGAGGAAGTGTGGGAGGTAACACACATGCACACACACACACACACACACACACACACACACACACACACACACACACACACACACACACACACACACACACACACACACACACGCACACACTCTCAAAAAGGAATGAGTGTTTTTTACACGCTACTACTGTCTGACATGCGCACATACACACATACATTCAAACAAACACACACACACACACACACACACACACACACACACACACACACACACACACACACACACACACATGACACATCACTTATTGGGATGCTTTGGCTTCCTGTCCGGGGTGGAGATCCTCTTCCTGTCCTGCTCACCTGGGCGTAGTGACGTGTCTGAAAGCACCAGCCGCCATATCACTTCAGGTCTCAATGGACAGAGGAGAAAACAATACGATCCGATAGATAGGCGCGGGTGGAACCCGCATGGGAAGAAAACAAAAGGGAAAGCAGACAGAAGTGCATGAGTCACACAGGCACTTGTTGGACTAACGCACACTGAAGTGGGCAGACCCGATGGTACCGCTGACCCCTCTGCTTATGAACAGTGTTTACGCTTCCATCGTCCCGGGGAATATTTATAAGGAAAGATTTGAACAAACGACGGCGTCCATTAATACAGAGCTGTAATATTTATAGCTGTTTTTTTTTCTCAACAGCAATCTACAATTGGCGGGTTGAGAAAGGGTTGTTTTCAACCGGCTATGATAAGATACGATAATGTAATATTTAGTTTATTAATCCCAGGGAATGTTGTTATCACAGCTGATGTATAGGACAGTATTGTAAGAAATGTCAATTTAGGAGACGAGGATCGGATTGTTAGCAGCTGTTTGAAGCTCTGCTGTGACGTGATTGGTTGTCTCATAAGTAGTTGTAATTGAAGGCGGTAGCACTGCATCAGGCACTTCTTTGGCATGTTCTAGAAGCGAAAGCGACCCCTGACTCGATATTACTTGGACGATTTAACTTTGCTGTGCGACCTTTCTTTGGCTTAGCCAAAATGTTAATGAAATTGATCCCTGGCAGATTTCTATAACCCATTAGGTAAATGCTCTTTGGCCTGTCTTTTTGTCAGCATGGAATTAGAAAATCACTACCTTTAGATTTTTAAATACACTGTGTGTCTGGGATTGTGTCCTTTGTGTTGGTTGGTATTATTGTTTTTGCATAAAATAGGTATATAAACAAGTACACAAACCAACGCAAACGATGAAATTAGAAAAGCACTACCTTTAATACACTTTGTGTGTGTGGTATGTGCACTCTCTCTCTCTCTCTCTCTCTCTCTCTCTCTCTCTCTCTCTCTCTCTCTCTCTCTCTCTCTCTCTATATATATATATATATATATATATATATATATATATATATCCTTAATAAACTTGGAGTACCTTAAAAACATCTCCCACAACACAATCACCTAATGGCATGTCTTTCCTAAACTCCATGTGCTAAGTCGGAAACAGCAGTGTGTTCCTGGTGAACTCGGGGTAAATACACCACACATGTCACTTACTAGATTGAATGGAACAGAGTACTTAATGCAGAGGTCTGAGCTTTCCACTTCCTGGCAGGACGCCCTTGTGATGAAGGAGTGCTCACCAGAGATGAGCCCAAGACAGTTGTGGGTTATTTCAGATTTTGTAGCTAATATCCGTTACCATAAATCCCTCCCAAAA
>NC_044057.1:19950415-19962915 GCF_902167405.1 Gadus morhua
TGGTATTTTACATATTACCGGCATGTGTGACTGTACACACACACACACACACACACACACACACACACACACACACACACACACACACACACACACACACACTACTCTTCGCTGAAAGGCAGGGCAGTTCTTTTCCCTCCATCTGCAGCCTGGTACGATGATTCTGCTTCCTTTATCTCCTCTCCCCACTCATGTACGACAGATGTGCTGTGGAGCAGAACATACATTTTGTTCATTTATTGTTAAATCATAACCAGAAAAAAAAATACCAATGCTCTGCAGAAAACTCACACACAAGAAAAGTTATTACCACCAAAGTATTTACATGATACAAAATGATTCCTTTGTTGGTCTTCTTGCTCTTCGCATAGGTGTCCAAGTCAAAAGCACCGCACTGAATGAAGGGAATGTCATCCTTGATATAGCTGGGGCCTCTCCGCATCGTGCGTTCCCATTTAGGGTACATGGGGCACAGGTTTTCCACAGGCATATAAACGGAAAGCTCACACAGCACACTGGTCCTTTGAAAACCCGGAACTACTGGCCGGGATGAGCTGTATCAAACCAAATATTAAAACCAAAACAAAATACCAAACCGTCAACGTTTTACTATGAACAAATCTCTTTAACCTCAATTACGTAATGATGTGTCAATGGATCATTTATTCCAGTGTGTAAATGTGATTTGGGTTTCAACCCAAACCTAAATGTGTTGACCCATTAAAGCCGGTTAGGCTGGTGCACCTGTGTATGACCTGTTAACGCATGTGTGTATGAATGCGCATGCGTGTTCAGAGCGGTAGGGTGATCTGCCACAGGACGCTGCATGAGACGATGGGGTGGTGGGAGGTTGCGGCATGCTTGCAACTTGTGTATGTGTGTGTGTGTGTGTGTCTGTCTGTTTGTGTGTGTTTGTATTTGTTTGTGTGTGTGTGTGTGTGTGTGTGTGTGTGTGTGTGTGTGTGTGTGTGTGTGTGTGTGTGTGTGTGTGTGTGTGTGTGTGTGTGTGTGTGTGTGTGTGTGTGTGTGTGTGTGTGTGTATCCCCCTTGCAAACTGCCACCTTGATGGCAGTTTCCATGGTCTCCAGTAACCCCCTGCCCCCACATTTTTGGTCCTGCTATACATCTTGGTACTCCAAGTGTTTAAAATCACGCATCTCTCTCTCTCTGTCTCTCTTTCTCTCGCCTGCATACAGACACACCCAGTTCTGTTCCCCCGTCGCATGTCATTAATAATGCATATATGCAGGGCCTTAACGGCGACAATGTAGTGCTCAGTTCACTAGCAAATAAAGGTTGACCCACGGTGAATGGTGCATGCATATGTATTCATGCAAAAACAAACCCACACAGCTCGGAAGCATGCACAATGCATCGTTTGGCTTTGCTGTAAAATGGGGCTGCGACCAATGTAAGACGGATCTATAGTCAACCCCATCCCTCTCTCTCTCTCTCTCTCTCTCTCTCTCTCTCTCTCTCTCTCTCTCTCTCTCTCTCTCTCTCTCTCTCTCTCTCTCATATCTTGCTCCCGTTCTCTTACACTTTTCGCTCTATCTCTTCCTCCGCCCACTCGAAAGCTCAAGCGTGTAATCGTGTTGGAAGGGTACACATGTGTTGATGTCATCATTGTGAACATAGAATATTTCCCTTATGGCTTCTGAATGAGCCATCAGATGCACTGTACGCTCTACTTTGCTCGGCTGTCGTGGCTTTTCCTTTGTCTTGATGTGTGACATCTCAACTGATTCTTTGTTAAACAAAGTCATTTCACCCCATTGTACGCCAGCATGACTATAATACTTGCCAAGGACATTGGGTATTTAAATCATGTTTAATAACCCTGCTTCCTCCGAAGGCACACTATAGATTATAGATTTTATATAGATTTTCCAGGATTTTTCAAATCCACTTAAATCAGCTGCACCTGCACTATTGTTGGCCTGTTTTCCAGATGTTGTGTGGTGACACAGAGCTCCAGGCCATCCATCTGTGTCCACAGAGGGGAGGACTTGGTTGGGTTGACCAGGAACCAAGCTTGAGCACACCAGTTTAGAATCTGACTTTCAGGCTGATGAAAGACCTGGTTTTAAACCTTTATTTTACAATCGATTCCCGGGCGTCTATGTTAAACAGGAAAAGTGAAACGAACATCTATACCACCCATCTTTCTCCTTTCATATTGGATGGCTAAACGAAGCGGTTTTCCCAACCTTCTTGATATGAGGAAGGCTGCATCTTCCCAGTCAAGACAGGAAGCGTTAGGGATTTTTTTTGGATTAAAGCAGCGTGGGCCCTTTAAGAGAAGCCAGCAAAGCATTCAGTGCTTTTGGTGCTGCTGCTGATGGCAGCGCTGCCAGTTGATTGGCTGTGGCTGTCAGGGCTGAGGTGCTGGAGGGATGCTGCTGCGTATCTTCCTCTCGCTCTCGCTCTCTCTCACCCCTCCCTCTCGCTCTCGCTCCCTCTCTCTCTCTCTCCCTCTCTCTCTCTCCCTCTTTCCCTGCCTCTCTGTGTCTCTCGCCCGCTCTATGTCCCTCCCACCCTCTCCCGCTCCATCTCTCGCTTGTTCGCATCCCTCTGAATAATCCACATCTAGGGCAAGCAGGCTGATAGGCAGACCCGCGCGCAGCTCCTCTCTGCAGGCTGAGTCAAGAGAGAGAAAGGAGGAGAAACGCTGCTCAACGCAGGAGGAAAAAAAAAACACCGCAAAGGGAGACAATTTGGCATAAAAGAGGAAGGTATTGAGAAATAATTACTGGGAACATTTGCAACAGAGGATATCATTTATACATACATATTGTTTCTATACATATATATTTGTACACACGTATTATAGATATTTATATAAATATATATAGACATTTATCTCTGTATATACCTGTATTTGTGGTTGTCTGTTTATATATGTTAATATTTTTATATGTATTTGTGTGTGTAAATATATATGATATATAAACAAATCAATATATATATCTATGAATTTCTATACATATCACTGTGAAACAAGAACAGCAAGAGGAGCATACTACCATCGGGGCTGGTCTCTGATCGTGAGGTCGTATACAATATTTTGAATATTTTTACTTTGATCTTCTACGTCAAGAGGACGAAGACTACGTGACCATTTTTTGATTTTTTTTTCCTTTCTTGTTTCTCCTGTCGCGACTTCCTTCGCTCCTCCTTGCTCCACTCCCGCTTTCATTTTTCCGAGGAGGAATAAAAAAAAAAAAGACGCCAGACAAAAACGGACTAACTAAAGAATCACGGGACGAGGGAACCAGAAAACAGAATCGGAAGGAAGAAAGCGAAGAAAAATCGGGGCTGAAATTCCTGTGATTAGCGCCATTAGCGTCGGCATTAGGGCTTGTTGAGCCGATCGCAGTGCGCTCTCTCTCTCTTTCTCTCGCTCTCCCTCTAGCTCTCTCTCTCTCTCTCTCTCTCTCTCTCTCTCTCTCTCTCTCTCTCTCTCGCGCTGTGTGTGTGTGTGTGATCTCAGGACGAGGCGGGCAAGAGACCCCGAGTGCGGCGCCGCTCAGCCCCAGCTCAGCCCATCGCCCGACGGCGGCGCAGCAAGCATGCACAAACACCACCACTGCTGCAAGTGCCCCGAGTGTTACGAGGTGACCCGCATGGCCGCCCTGCGCAGGATGGACGCCCCGCCGTACGCCGGAGACTGGCAGGCTGAGCCCTACGGATACCCGGCCGGGTACGGGGGAGGCCAGACCCTGCCGCCCCCGGCCTCAGGGGGAGGTGCAGGCATGGGAGGAGGAGGAGGAGGAGGAGGAGGAGGTGGAGGAGGAGGAGGAGGAGGAGGAGGAGGAGGAGGGGGCACTTTGGGGAGAAGTAAGGGCAAGAACATGTCAGCCGGAGGAGGTCCTGGCGGCCCCAACCCCAAGGGTCAGTCCAAGGGGGGGCCCAAAGTAAATGGCAACAACTCTGGAGGGCAAGGCGCGTGGTGGCCGGAGTGTACGTGTACCAGCCGGGAGTGGTACGACCAGGTAACCCCCCCCCCCCCCCCCCCTCTCCCTCTACCGTACGCTCCCCCCTAGCTCAGCCTTCATCCAGTGCACCACTGGGAGTTTTGATGCACTGTTGCTATAGTAATGATGAGTCCATCATACGCGCCTTCGGTACATTGCCATGGCTTTTCGTTTCAGTTATTTATTTATTCTATTCACGATGTATAGTCTATTGTGCCTGATTGCAGGCGTTGCACACGCAAACAGCTTACGAACACATCTTTTCATTTTTCATGAATGATGCCTTTAGACGTGCCCAGGGTACATCAAGCCACATGGTGATGCAGTTGTCATAGGCCCATGAGCACAAGTGCACTTTGCTGATTCAGTAGGGAACATGGAATCCAACGAGCAGTTGTATAATTCGTTCCTGTGACTGTGGCCGAAAACTGGCAGCAGGCGTTCTGTCATGAATATCCATTGTAGATTCCTCAGCTAATCAACTAATGGAAGGCTTGTCTTTCTTTTTCTTTTTTTTTCGGTCTGGAGAAGAGAGAACTGATTAATGGCAGTTCTCTTGTTACTTTCATTCATGCTCTTCATTCGTTTAGTCAGGCGTTTTTGGCGTGAATCCGGTCGCATTGCAATGCGATGTCTGAAGAAATAGACAGTCAGTAGCTGTGTGTCCAAGGGAGAAAAAAAAAGGAAAATGCTTTCCTTTCCCCTGCTGTGTGCTGTGAATTTAGCCTCTGCGCTAATGCACTCCTCTCGTTCATCCATCTTGTTAATTTAACACAGGCTTGAAAAATTACCTTGATAAAAAGGTTATAGCGGGTTTAGCAGCGCATTGTGTAATTAAGTTAGGTGTGTGTGCGCTCGCATGGGGGGAAGGGAGTTGAAGTCATGTGTGTGTGTGTATGTGTGTGTGTGTGTGTGTGTGTGTGTGCTTCTTCTGAACGTGTGTGTGCATGTTTCTATGCAGGCTTTTGCGTTTGCGGCAAACGCGAAAGCCTCAAAAAATCGCCCTGTATTCTGTACACTTGGGTACTGAGTCTGAATACGTTTTGATCAACAGGCGGAGGGGAACAGGGGGAGGAGGGAGAATCAAAAGGCAGACATTGGGGGTAAAATGGAGGCTGCAGTGAGGGTGTCCGTGTGGGGAGAGAGAAATACCCCAGAGCGGTCGGCACATATGAACTACAACCTGCCCCTTTCTCAAAACGTCTTCCCCGGTTCCGTCTTGCTAAAGGTCTGGCGGTTTAGATCGAGCGACGTGCTTCGTGCCTTTCGATGAAAACATGTCTCCGCTCACATGTTGGAAAAGCACCCATAGCGCTGTGTAAATTATGTAAGCGTGTATTGTCTCTGTGGGGTTGTGGTGGTATGTATGTGGACCTTTTTCTCCCCCCTCTTTCTCCTCCAAATCCTTCTTCCTACGAGGGCTCATGTCAAGGCTTTGGCCAACCGGTGTTTCGACTGCATGGCTAGAGATATGAGCTTGTCTGGAGATATGAGCTCGTCTCTCGAGCGTCACACCAGCCCTCAACGGGCACCCGTTCATAGAAAGCTCCAATCCCAGGGCCTAGAGACGAACGTGGGTCCGGTTCTGACGTGGCGAGGGGCCACGGTGAGGGTTAGCTCCCTTCGTGGTGTGTGTGTCATGGCGTGCGCTACACGCCACAACACACCGTTGGGAGTGGACCCACCGACAGCGTGAGGGTTGATAGAGGGCGATAGATCAACCGGACTTCACCCGAAAACAAGAAGGGAAGGAAGGAGGAATTAGCAAGGGGAGAAGAAGAGAGAAGGACGGCCGCCACGGGGGTGAAAATGCTAATGTTGGAAAGCAGAGAAATAAGCCAATAAAGGGAGGCAGCAAGCCTAGGGAGGGGGAGGGGGTTATGTAAGTTGAGGCAGTTGGTGGTGCTGTCAGAGAGAGGGAGAGGGAGAGAGAGAGAGAGAGAGAGAGAGAGAGAGAGAGAGAGAGAGAGAGAGAGAGAGAGAGAGAGAGAGACGAAAGGAGAGAGATGCAGAGAGAGAGAGAGAGAGAGAGAGAGAGACGGAAGGAGAGAGATGCAGAGAGAGAGAGAGAGAGAGAGCGGACGAAAGGCCCTGACACCAGAGCAGCATCTGTCTCTACGGTCTACTAAAAAGGATGCTGTATGGAGCAGTCGTTAAAAAAAAAAGAGGGAAAAAAACAGTCCATGTTTCCGCTACGGACGGGCATGTCGGCACTTTAGCTCCCTTAATCACCACTACGTATCCATTGGGGGTGGGGGGGGTGTGGATATATATTCCCCTCCCCCACTACCTACACACTGCTCACATAAAAAGCCAGAGAGCAGAGCCGGCATTCACATGAGCATCAGCAACGATGCACGCCCAGTAAGCCACATCTTCACGCCGTCGTCTCCTGTAGAAGCCCAGGCTTCCTAGCGACACTGACGCTTTTATTGTGAAAGGCAAAATATGGTTGTAGAGAGATGGTGATTCAGAATGACATTTTACTGTTCTACGCTGTGTTTTTCCTATTCCTTCGTTGGTTGTTGCCTTATAAACGTAGGCTACGAATAATGAACGTTGACGCGTTTTGCAATGCGATGCTTTGATGGTGTACGCAAACGGAAGATTGTTTAAATCTCCCAAGAGGAGGGAAAAGGAAATGACACGCCATCATGAGTCATGTGATGATGTCGTAAAGCGTCATCCACTTTCTATGGTTGTTATGTTTTTTTTCTTTATATGACATTACAGTACATTGACAAAGACAACAAATACCGCCTTAGTTTACTTCTGGATAATTCAAAGAGTAATCGCTCTTTGTTTCATTCAAAGCGTTGTGTTAAGGAGAGGAGCGTGAGTCTTTGTGTCGAGAGGCCTGGGCCCTAATGGGAGTCATGTGATGGAAGACTCTTTCTTCCCCGCGGGCTCCAATCTGTCTCTATGTGCTCTCCAGCTCCACTCTGATGATTAGTTTTAAATATTAATTTGATTTTTTCCTTTATTTATTACAGGCACGATATTAAACTTAATCCAAAATGCTTGTTCACTCCCCCCAGCCTCCCGCTGCCCATTCAGGCAAGTTGTTTATGGCGGAGGGATAGTCTCTGGGTGGCTGGTGTTTTGTATACCAATGCACAACAGTCCCAAGGGTGGATGATGCATGAAACACTCTAAGGATCATCGCAAGTTTTCTTGTTTAGTGTGTGTGTGTGTGTGTGTGTGTGTGTGTGTGTGTGTGTGTCTGTCTGTGTGCAAGCGTGCTTTTGCTCGTGATGGTTAAGGCACATGCTAATGTGTGTGTGTAGACATGTTTGTGCACATGTGTAAGTGTCTCTCTGGGTGTGCTTGTGTGTGTGTGTGTGTGTGTGTGTGTGTGTGTGTGTGTGTGTGTTTATGTCTGTGTGTGTGCGTGCACGTGTGCATTCTCTTTCCTTTGCAACCTTGTTGTTCTATAGACGTCTACATGTGCCTGATTCTGGGTTGGTGCTTTCTGATTGGCTGTGTCTCTATCAGCTGCAGCACAGGGCCACGGGGGGGAGGGGGGTATATATGACAGGGCCAGTATTTATCACGGCCCTCCATCACAGTGTCCTGAGAGCTCCCCCCCTACTGGGGGACCTGAAGCGCCCCTCCTTTGGGCAGGCCTATCCTCATGACGGCGGTTTATCTTTCAGATCAGAAGGAGAGTAAGATGAGTGGGACCCAACAGGCCATTACAATCAGCATCCCCCCCCCCCCTCCCCCTAACCAGCACCGGGACCCAGCCTCGCACTTTAAGCAAGCAGGGAAAGACAGATAACCGTTTTATCACCAATATAGACGCTGTCCCCCCCCCTGCCCGTCCAGCCACGTTCCTCCCATCTGATACTACTGAATCAGATAATTAATTCAAGAGAAGGAAAGACTGGATTTGCATATATATTGTATATGACATTAGATGTGAGGGCTCTCATAGGGAAATCGCGCCGTTTCTGTGATGGAGATGAAGATGCGTCGACTGCGTGTCAGCAGATCTCCGGGTTCAGAGCGCGTGGAGGGGGGGGGGGGGGGGGGGGGAGCGGGGAGTGGGTGGAGGACTGACGGAGATGAGTGGAGGAGATAAAAGACGAATCTTGTCTTTTGTTCGAACCAGATCCTCCAATCAGAGGCCGAGACAAGGGGTTCGGCCAACAGATCTCGGCCAGAGAGATTCAGTCGTTTCCTCTTTGGTGGACGGGCGGGGTTGACAGGGGTCAGAGCGAGATCGGTGCGCTGTAGGTGTTTCCACGGCAAAGACCGCATAGGACCCTGGCACCCTAGTGGTGCCTGCTCTCCATCGCTAACGCAGAACATGCCGCTCCTCAAAGCATTCATTTCAGAGGAAATGATGTCATCCCCAAAGCTTTGTCTGCAGGAGGAATTTTAAGAGATGGAGCATCCGCAAGAAACATGGATGACTAAACAAGCGTTGCCACTCTCCATGCCCAACGCGTCTGTTTCAGGAATAAACTAGGCCAGTGAGACTTACATAATATTTAAATATATCAGGTACAAAGTATAATACATTTGTAATGCTTTACAAATAGCATTGGTTCCACTGACGCTATATATAGACTTTGAACGCTGGCATTTCTAATTACATTTTTCTTCTGTGTCATGTGCAATGCTCATGTGGGCTTTATCATGTTAAGTAAAGAAAATGATCCAATGACTTAAATACATCCGTGTATTAATAAAAGCTGGCCTATAATTTGATGTTCATCTCTAATTACATATTTGTACTTACCCATACATTCTTTCATGGGTTTTTCATTAATGAGCGTTCAATTGTTTTGTACTTTAATTGGACAGCCCTGCTGCGACTCAGGTGCTTGCTAGTTTTGACTACGATTTAGTTTGAATCTGTTGCTCAACCAATCAGGCACATTTGAATGCGCATTGGTGCCTGCAGAAATGAAAAAATCCACCTAGCACATAGGCCAACGTGTTATTTCTGTGTATGCTGGAAGAAGATTTTCTTGTTATCTTTCGAAGGTAGGAAGCTATAGGAGACCTTGGAAAGAGCGTAATACGTGCCATACAGACAAAGTTGTATGGTTGTGGCAGCAGAGTGAAATCATATCAGCAAGGTTTAGCAGGGATCAATGGAAATATATATAAAATACACAGAAAACAACGTTTTCATACCTAGTGATCGTCTATGTAACCTTCCTCTAACATTTCGATTCAATATAAATCCTCGTCCCAGGCATGCCTGGCCCTATGATAAAGGCATCATTTGAGAAGTCAAATGTATCTGCTGACCTAGATGACAGTCTTCACTGTTCCGTTTGCTACCTGTCAGCAGTACGACCTCTGACCTCTGTAGGACACTCGACATTTCAGTTGTCACCACACAAGGCCTCCGGAATACCAGCTGATGAATAGCATCAGCTGGTACGGAGTGTTCATGTCTCTCTCTCTCCCTCCCTCTCCTAATTTCTCCCTCGCTCTCCCCTTCTCTCTATCTCTCTCTCTCTCTCTCTCTCCCTCTCTCTCTCTCTCTCTCTCTCTCTCTCTCTCTCTCTCTCTCTCTCTCTCTCTCTCTCTCTCTCTCTCTCTCTCTCTCTCTCTTTCCCTTCTCTCTCTCCCTCTCTCTCTCTCTCTCTCTCTCTCTCTCTCTCTCTCTCTCTCTCTCTCTCTCTCTCCCTCTTTCCCTCCCTCCCTCTCTCTCTCTCTCTCTCTCTCTCTCTCTCTCTCTCTCTCTCTCTCTCTCTCTCTCTCTCTCTCTCTCTCTCTCTCTCTCTCTCTCTCTCTCTCTCTCTCTCTCTCTCTCTCTCTCTCTTTCCCTCTCTCTCTCTCTCTTTCTCAAACGTAGGAGAGATACGAACCAGGAGAGCCGAGGTTCTCTCCAATTTTTCCGGGCATTTTTACCAAAGTGCTTTATCCAAAAGTGCTGGTGTGTTGGTGGCGTGGCGGGGATGTGTGTGTGTGTGTGTGTATGTTGGGCCGATCAGAGGAGTGTGGCTCCCGTGAAGAAGCCAGACAATGATGTCAGCGGCTCTTGGAGAATGGAATGGAGTCCCTGATGCCTGCGGGGCCATCAGTGGTGGCCCGCACGGTTCTCGGGGGCGAAGAAGAGCGGTTTGCTGCATTGACACCTCCCACCACCACCTCCACTTTCCATAAAAGCCTCGCCGTCTGAAGCTCCCTCCTCGCTTTCAACCTTTTTTCGCCTTGGATCAGGCATGTTCTTTCTGTCTCTTCAACATGGAGGACGATGAGGACGATTTAAGGTCTGAGAATTGCACCGCGTGATTTCCCCGGCACCGTCAACGCACAACCACCACTAGCAACACGCGACCATGGAGGAGCGCCCTATTCTACAAATGCTCTCTAGGACTGTATTATTCGTCTCTGGTTCCATTTTGTAAGCCCACTGCTTCGCATGTGTATCGACACCCGTACCGGCCTGTGAGGTTCTGGTACGGATGCGGAGCCGTGTTTCTCCCTCACCGCCAGCCAGCTAGATCAGAGAGAGGCAGACAGAGGGGGTCGGCCTTCTGTGTGTTTGTTGGCCCTTGCTTTGTTTTATCCCGTTGTTGTGTGTGTGTTTCTTTGTGCTGATCACAGTATGGAGTGGCCTGAAAAGGTGACGCCAGGGATGTGCGTGCCAGGTCTGTAGCCCTGCTCCGGTGATGAGCACTCTGGGTGTCTCACTTGGACCGAGCGGCCCCCAGTGCAGAGTCCACTCGCTGGAGTAATAAGAGTAGGAGAAGCCATTAATGAAAGGCAACTCCAAACGCCACTGTATTTATAGATAACATGTACAAGTACAAACCCACGTCTGTACAGCGTGGATGCAGCCGTGTTCCTTGTTCTTTTGAGATGCACCCTCTTGCTGTTACTCCTCTTGCTCCTGGTTATGCTTGAGTGTGCTAGCATCGTCGGGCATGCTACACTGCGCATCACCCACCCACACACGCACGCACGCACACACACACACACGCACGCACGCACGCACGCACGCACGCACGCACACACACACACACACACACACACACACACACACACACACACACACACACACACACACACACACACACACACACACATACATACACCTCGATCAATAAGAGAAGAAAGCGGCCAATCCTGAGCCTCCTGGCCAGCTCTGTGTGCTTATGGGGGGTACGTGGGTGCCTTCAACAGCACCTGTTTTTTTCGTATTATTTAACTGCTGTATCAACTGTTGGTTCTGAGGTCTCTGTACCATTCACTCATGCTGTCCTTATATACTGGATGCAACTGGTCGTGGTACATCTTCGTGGCCATCTCTAATGTTCTCTCCAATATTCTTCAATGTTCCGCCTATTTTCACCTTCATACTGCAATGTTGCTTGTTTTTAGTCTTCATTTTATGGGAGGGAATGTGTGCATGTGTGTGTGTCTGTGTGTGTATGTGAGTGTGTGTCTGTGTGTGTGTGTGTGTGTGTGTGTGTGTGTGTGTGTGTGTGTGTGTGTGTGTGTGTGTGTGTGTGTGTGTGTGTGTGTGTGTGTGAGAGAGGACATTTGGTGAAGCGATGTGTTTCTGACCAAGCGAGTGCCGGAGCTTCTCCGTCTAATGCATTCCCCTTCAGCCATTTGGTCTCTTAGTCTCGTTGCCGTAGACATCGTTTGTTTCTCAGTTTTATGTCCCCTGCAAATTTTTTACACTGCCTTTCTTCTTCTTTTCCCTCCTCCTCCTCCCACTCTCTATTGCTCTCTCTCTCTCCTTTGTCCACAGTTCAAATCAAAGTCTTGTGTTTTATTTAATTTTAATTCGCTGTGATGTTTCGGGTGGGGGGGGGTAAATCAGCGTAATGAGTCCATTCTTTCCCTCTGCCATTTGCAGAGAAACATTATGTTCTGGCTCCGTTCAGTAGTAACCTGGCCACCACTTTGATTTCCTATTCAAAATCTCCTGATATTTCTCCAATGTTGGACGCCAATGTCAACGCACTTTTGGATTCTATTATAACGCAGCATTCATAAGTGAAAGGAATGGATTGCTTGATGACTGCTCTGTCTTTAATGTTGTCCACTAGAATCCTTTTGATAAGTGAATAAGAGATACTATTATTACACACATCACTCAGATTTGGCAAGTACTAGGTTTCACCCTTTACTTTGGCTTTGTTGGTGTGGCTCGCTGTTTTTTCAACCAGGGTTGTTACGTACAAAACCAGTTCTACCTGTTCTACCTATACCTCACAATCGCTTTCACTTCCAAAACTGGAGAGGATGTAACCCACTTGTAATACAGGCCTGACATTAACCCTCTCGTGCTTTTCATGTCATTGTGTGTGTTTGCTCATGTGTGTGTGTGTATGTCTATGTCTGTGTGTGATTGTGTGTGTTTGTGTGTGTGTGTGTGTGTGCACGCTAGCGCTCTTCTGTGTGCCATCACCCGATCCAAACACATTTAGTTAACACCATCAAATTCCTCTAGGTCATCGCACTAACTTTCAACAGCATCCCCTTGTTTGCTTGCGGTTTGCTAATACTGTCCTTTCTTCTCTGTCTTTTGTGATGTTTGAATTC
>NC_044057.1:19967915-19970415 GCF_902167405.1 Gadus morhua
ACTTGCATCACTGTCACACTGCCCACATACTGGGAACATCCATGTTATGTTTGTAATAGAAAACCTCTAGGATTCAGGACCATCTACATGGCTGCTCACTGAGTTGGACACTGTAACTTGGCACAGCTTAAAACACACAGACACACACACACACACACACACACACACACACACACACACACACACACACACACACACACACACACACACACACACACACACACACACACACACAGACAACCATCTAGGAGAAGTAGCTGTTTTCTACCGCTTAGCAACAAGGGGCTAGCAACTGGTTGCTAGTAGCGAGCTAACACACTGAAATGACCTCTGGTCGGGAGGAATCTGTTGGGTTGGGGCAACATGAAGCATACTGATCACTGTCAAAATTGATGCTTCTCTCTCTCTCTCTCTCTCTCTCTCTCTCTCTCTCTCTCTCTCTCTCTCTCTCTCTCTCTCTCTCTCTCTCTCTCTCTCTCTCTCTCTCTCTCTCTCTCTCTATTTTAGTATGAATACTTTTTTCTTTCTTTTTTTTCACTTGTGGGTTCGGGCTGGGTGGTAATACGATTATTGTCACTTTGAGTGATATTGCAGTCGCGATACCGTCTCATTTTGAATGATATATCGCCATAAGCCGAAATGACCACATTGTAAAGTCAGAAATATTTAATTTGAGATACTCTACAAATCAAATCACCAATCCAACCACGAGTTGGATTGTTTAGAAGAAGATTTAGAAATCATTAACATATTATACATCTATCTATGTCGTTTAAAATTCCCCAGGGTTTGTTGTAGTAATTAATTCTTACATGTCAGCCATCCCTACTATGTGGCGGGCTGCAGAAGACGTGTACTGGATCCTGAATATGGGATCAGGAATCCTGTGTCATGGTTTGATACTGTTGTTAATGTAACTCTTCTGGGCAGCCATGATGTCATCCCGGTATCTCAGACTGACCACTCAGAAAGAGGATAGTGCACACACACACACACACACACACACACACACACACACACACACACAACACACAAACACACACACACACACACACACACACACACACACAATTGCCCCACATAGTTAAAGGTTGAATGGCAATCCATTACGCAAACAATGAAGCACCCACGCACACACACCCTCTCACACTCAGACACAAACACAAACACACACACACACACACACACACACACACACACACACACACACACACACACACACACACACACACACACACACACACACACACACACACACACAGAGACACACACACATACACACGCACGCTCTCAGACACACACACACACACTTACAAACACACACACACAGACACACTTAGACACATTCAAAACTTACGTCAAAACCTGATCAATGTATAACAGGCTCATGAATACACAAGCGATGCAGGTTTGTTATGAATGCTTGTGAGGCTAAGTGCTTTTCCCCTATGTGGCTGGCATTGTGCACTCCGCTGAAGGTCATGCTGGCCAGCTCCCATTTGGAGCAGTTCACCGTGACCGAGAAGGTAAGCCACAACATGCCTTTGTAATATTACATAAAGAAAAAAAGAGGGAATGCTGTTGACAGCTGTGACGGCCTGTTAATGAGGGTTTTATTAATGTGAGCCTGTCCTGTGTTTTTGCGTACGGTTGATATGGACGGAGAAGTTGGCCATCTCCCACCTATCGTTTTTTTTTCGAGGGAGGGGAGAGGTTCAATGTTCACGGTTTACGTGTGAGATAATTCACTGCGGTTTGAAAATAACTGAATTCTCCCTGGAATCAGCAGGGGATGATGAGTGAAGGAGCAGGTTTTTCGCAACTATTGAATCTCGTTACTCTTCTGACTTTCCTCCGACGAGAGATAAAGCATAATTCGAGACGTGGTAAAAAAAAACGACGTATTTTCTCCCAAATTGGCTTCATGCGTTCATCCATTCATTATTCCTCCTCTCCCTTCTGTCCATCTGTCGATGCCTCCCTCCACCCTTCCCTCCCTCCTTGTCTCCCTCCCTCCCTCCCTGCTCTTCGAGGCAGGGGCCCCGGTGTGAATGAGATGTCGGGGGCATGGTAATTGGGGAGGTATTGATTAGACTGCAGCGTGGCATCCGAGCGGCCAATGAGCAGCCAGAGGGGGGCTGAGGTACGGAGCAGCAGCAGCACTGAGTCGTGCGTCTCTCTCAGAGCCCAGATTCCGCAGGACCAAAATAAAAAATCGGGAACACACCAAACAGCAGACAAAACGCAGCGCATTCACAGGGGAGGGTGCTGGCATTGCAGGGGCCGAGGTATCTTAAAGTGGCCGGGGGGGGGGGCGGACGGATTAGCGAATGTAGCGCATGTAGCGAAAAGCACGGTTGTAGCATTCCCTGGATGGTCGTCACGACGACGGCCGGCGCACGTCAGCGCTGGACGCCGGCTCGGCTCCGCCTGTGACGTGGCTGGGAGCGGGTCGGGGAGGGGGGTCTGTCATGTGGTACCGAGCCTCACCGGAGGCAGG
>NC_044057.1:19972915-20012915 GCF_902167405.1 Gadus morhua
ACACCACTTTAAGGCTCATTCTTTCGGTTGTTCATGTATTTAATATTTCCCTGCATTGAAAGCCTGATCACGTTGTGTTACGTAATCCTGCTGAGCATTGTAGTGAACAGTTGACCTACTATTAAGTACATGCAGCCACTAAGCACACACACGTTTATCCAAAGCGACTTTGCTCCAGTGAATTCAGATATGCTATGGATGACTATGGGTTGACGACGTTGAAGAATCAAACCCAGTGACTTTCGTCTGTGATTCAACCACAGCGAACGGCGAACCATCCTGCCCCTATTATTATTCATGTTGAGGCTGAGTGAGTCATTCTAGCCAAATTCTTGCTTGCCAATTCATTGTGTGCCTGTTATCAGAAAGACTGATTGTACAGTCTTTTGTGTCCTTGTTCACTATGCTAGATACCGTGGGTATCTTAATGAGATACTGTACTCCGGCACGTGCTAAACCCTAAGTATTTTAGAGTGGATTATTCACTGAGGAAGTTGAGCCTACAGCGTAGCCCCGACAGTTACCCTCAATCTGTTTGTTAGCGGCAGCTTCCGCGCCGCTTGTGCCACAACACTCAGTTGTGGAGTTACGGCAAACAAGTGTAGAAGATTGCAGTCAGCAGTTTCACTTTTGCGCTCCATTCGCTCTTAATTGTTTTTTCTGGTGGTGGATATGGAGGTTATGAGGAGGTATGATTATAAAGCGATAAAACAGATGCATTTGTCCACCACGGTTTTGAAAGATGTTATTTAGTGGTTGAACGTACGCGGTCAGAAGAGCAGGAGAGAAAATAGCACTCTCATTGGGGAGGTGGTGGTGATGACCTGATGGATAATAACGTGGTAAACCAAAAAACATTAATCCTCACTAAACGTAACACTGCAACAATAAAACAGGATGGAGGATTCTTACCGATATATACCATTCAAATGCGACATGTTTTTTTGTAAAAATATCAGTGGAATCGATGCGTTTGCTTATAAGAGCATCATTATCGTTGGACGAGTGTTGAAAAGGAGCGTTCAGAGGTTTGGCCTCCTTTCGATAAAACGTGCACACACAAGCAGTGACACCAACATCTGTTCAGCACGTATGCAGATTTGAATTTAGGCCTGATAGTGCTGAATACGGAGTGGGGGGGGGGGGGGGGGGGGCTGTGTAGCCCTCAAACGCGGACCTGCGACTCAGAGCCTGGGGAACATGGGAACGGCTCGATGGCCCCACGTCATGGGGATGAATGGTTCTGATCAGAGGATCAGATCGTTCAAGGGTGTGTTTTCAAGTGATTGGAGGCCCCTTGTCTTTCAAGCGGCGGGCGATCCATGCAATCCCCCTGGGCCTACACTGCCACCCCCTGATTCGAGGCTGTGATAGGAATACGCATTTTTGGGCGGCTTTTCATATTCATTCATTGACAATTTGTATTCATATTTCTTTTTACGTCATTTCTCAAAAGTTAATTTGAAATTAAAAAAAAATGGAGCAATGTTTGACACATTGAAACCAGGAGCATGCGGCGACACAGAGCGGGAAGCCCGTCGGACAGCCCTTAAATCTGGGACACAACGCCGGGCCATTGGTGGGCCATGGGTGATGGTGCTCTAACGTTTCAGCAGAGCAACATCACCATTGATACTGTTGTGTGTGTGTGTGTGTGTGTGTGTGTGTGTGTGTGTGTGTGTGTGTGTGTGTGTGTGTGTGTGTGTGTGTGTGTGTGTGTGTGTGTGTGTGTGTGTGCGTGCGCGCGTGCGCGCGCGCGCGTGTGTGTGTGTGTGTGTGCGTGTCAAGTGTGGAAACGCAGCAAATATATACACTGTGACCTGCTGTCTTTAGTGATGAGCCATTTTAGAAGGAGATTACAATCAATAAGAATCAAGGATCAATGGCTTTGGCTCCACGGCGTAAGGCCTGTAGATACAGGCAATACGGAGGGGTGGTTGTGATTAATGATGAGGGCAGTGTGGCTGGTAAACGCTTCCTCTATACCACACATCAAACGCTGTGGGTCCCATTGCAGCACTGTCAGCAAACCCCAACCCCACCCACCCACCCCCACACACACAGCAGATCAATAGAGGGCTCCAAGCGAGCGAGCTGGACTAGGACCAGACTCACCAACATCATCTCCCCTGCCTCCTCCTCCTCCTCCTCCTCCTCTTCTCCTCCTATATCTCCTCCTCTTCCCTCCCCCTCCTCTTCCCTCCCCTCCCCTTCTTCATCCTCTTCCCTCCTCCTCCACTTCCTCCTCCTCCTCTTACCTCTTCCTTCCTCCTCCTCCTCCTCCAACAGCAGTGTCACTCTCCTCGTGCTTTTGTCCCCACCTGCTTTACCTCCCATCTACGCCAGTGCTTCATAAGGGAACATCAAATGGGCTAATATCGCTCTTTTTTTTTTGTGGTCTTGATGAAACATCTCCCTGAAAAACAAGCGGATCTGGGCTTGGCGCGGGGCTCAATACAGTAATCGGTGTGTTGACAGCTTTCTAACCCAGCCCAAGGAATCCGTGAACCAGTGAAACACTTGTTTGTATGCCGGGTCTGAGGGACTGCATGCTGTCATCGGAGGAGTGTGTGAAATGAACAGGAGGACGTGGAGTGAGGGGGGAATGAGTGTGCGGTCGCTGCAGTTGCTACGCGGCAGCCATTTGTGTTAATATGAGGAGCGCAGGATGTCTGGCTAGAACACCAGGAGTAATAAGGAGCCGTTTCTCTCCCCCGCTTCTTATTCTCAACCCCCATCCCTCACAAACATCTCCCTCTCCTCCCTATCCCTCGCTCCCTCCTCACTTTCTCTTTCAGCCCCTGTCTCTCCCTCTCGCTCGCTCTATCTCTCCCTCTCTCTCTCTCCTCCTCTCTCTCCTCTCTCTCTCTCTCTCTCTCTCTCTCTCTCTCTCACTCTCTCTCTCTCTCTCTCTCTCTCTCTCTCTCTCTCTCTCTCTCGCTCTTCCCCTCTTTCCCCTCCCCCAGAGAAGACAAGCCAACTGCTCCCATGGCATCCATTCACCGTCTCCTGACTCTGTGGTTGTGTCTGTGTGTGTGCACAGAGGTAATGTGTATCTCTCTCTTCCATCTCCACAGGCCAACCCTCCCCCCATCATTGTCAACGCAGACTCAATGGATGCCGGCCCTTATGTAAGTATCCGTTTTTTTCTCTCTCGCTTTCTCTGTCTCTCTGTCTCGCTCTCTCTCTATCTGTCTCTCTCTCGCTCTCGCTCTCTCTCTCTCTCTCTCTCTCTCTCTCTCTCTCTCTCTCTCTCTCTCTCTCTCTCTCTCTCTCTCTCTCTCTCTCTCTCTCTCTCTCTCTCTCTGACTCCATCTTTCTCTCTCTCACTCCATCTCTCTCTCTCTCTCTCTCTCTCTCTCTCTCTCTCTCTCTCTCTCTCTCTCTCTCTCTCTCTCTCTCTCTCTCTCTCTCTCTCTCTCTCTCTCTCTATGTATCTATCTATCTATCTATCTATCTATCTATCTATCTATCTATCTATCTATCTATCTATCTATCTATCTCTCTCTCTCTCTATTCCACTCTCAGCTATAGCAGTCTCTCTCTGTCTTTTTCTCCCTCTATCTCCAGCATTGTGGATGGATGAATTTAATGGTAGTAGCACGCTGTTCACCATGTGGGCTGGCATTTGAGTGGATTTTTTTTCAGGGGAGAAACAGCTGACACATAATTTAGTTCTTAGCACCTGGCTTAAATACTGTAAAGGGACAGAATATAATAATAATTATATTTGTAAATGGAATAATCCAGCTACAGTAATATTTTCCGTCCCTATTTTTTCACTAACAGTGTGTGTATGTATTTTGATGCATTATGTATGCACCAACATGAAGTCAAACATCTATTAATGTGTTATTAATGTTACTGTCTTCACGTTTTAACAGGTAAATGGCAGTGACGGGATGTATAAATATGAAGAGATCATCCTGGAGCGGGTAAGTCTTCATTGAGCATTCATCTGATCTCCCTGTTTGTTCAATCGTATTCCCCCCCTTTTTCTGCGTCTCACTATCATTCACCTAGCGGCCGCTTGTCCACTAGGTGGCAGTAAGCAGCTCTGTCATCAACCCGACAACAGACCGTTGCCCTGCAGCAGCTCCTGCAATCAGGAGATGTTGATGAGCGTTTTTAATCGCTTTAGCCCGTGTGTTGCGAGGTTACATACAAGGTTTTTTGTATAAGGCGGCATGCAAATCAAAGACGCGGTGCATCGCTTAAGCTGGAACACGCCTCGCCGCCGCACGACTTGTGAGGGTAACAACACCGGCGGCCTCAGCAAGGCGTCGCCCTTTACATAATCCCCCTGCCACACATGACGTCAGCGAGCGCCAAAGTCGAGCTGCAAAGCCCTTCACTCTGTGAGGCCGCCATTGTTACTCTAAATATTTACATTCAGAATATACCATTCCCTGATGAGCTCTGCTCGTACAGATAGCGTCAACCGATTCAGTGTTTCAGGTGTGTGTGTGTGTGTGTGTGTGTGTGTGTGTGTCTGCGTGTCCGTGTCTCGCGCTGTACGTGCGTCTGTCTGTGGGAGCCTGAGCAACAGGGAACTTGGCGCATACCCCTCTTTGCTTATTCGTGGTGAGGGTTGCTCATTAATTATAGACCATAATGAAGCAGGTTTTTTCTCTGCCTCCGTCTTGTTTACCGGCCCTTGCTGTGTGGCCGTACCTGTCAACCCACTCAATTGGAAATAGGCCTCGACGCAACGCAAAGTAATAGTGAAGTCATATATATGAATACACTGCAGAGATGGTGAGGTTGTGGATAGGATACGGTGGCTCAACTGACCATTGGGGTACGTTCACGTACGCTTGGCGCCATATTTCTACCCGTCTCCCGTCGCCGCAGTCGGGCAGCCGGTCTCTGCTGCGCAGTAACGCGATACATACAAACATGAAAGTCATTACCATTTGTCAGACGTAGAGAGACACACAACACACACAAAAACACACACACACACACACACACACACACACACACACACACACACACACAACCGCACATGCATACACTCATATGCAAACAGCCGTGTCGTCCGTCTGAGAAAAGTGGATATCAAAGTATACCTTGAGAAGTCCCCTGCACGGGCTGCCCTGATTGGTCGTATCCGCTAAAATACCAATACACTTAAGTGCTGCACGCCGTCGACCTTGGGTTTGTGTTGGAATCCATCACTCCCCCTCCCCCGCCCCGTCCAGTTACGCATGTGTGCGTGCATGTGTGTGTGTGTGTGTGTGTGTGTGTGTGTGTGTGTGTGTGTGTGTGTGTGTGTGTGTGTGTGTGTGTGTGTGTGTGTGTGTGTGTGTGTGTGTGTGAAGTTGATGTCGGGGCTAATGCTATGGGTGAACTGCTGTGTGCAGGGTAACTCTGGCCTGGGCTTCAGCATTGCTGGGGGAATGGACAATCCACACATCCCCGATGACCCAGGAATCTTCATCACCAAGATTATACCCGGAGGAGCCGCCGCCATGGACGGCCGACTGGGGTAAGCGCGGGAAGGAAAAGGGTGTGACTTTAAGAGGCTTTCAGCGTTAAGCCATTGTCGACGCTTGCTTTTATGCTCTGAATGTTTTGATGTTAAAATTGTGTATCGACTGACACGGTCCATCAAAACACACTACAGCATAAACACAGCTGCATACTCTTTATTTCCTAGTTACACTTGGACTTTTCTGATGCTTTGTCAATATCTATGTAAAGTGTCTTCGGGTCTCTTGTAAAGCGTTGTAAAAAAAAAAATATCTTCAACATCATCACCACCACAGTAATTCTATCTTCATCATCATCTTCATCACCATCTTCATCCCTGTTTTCCTCCCCCTCATCATTAAAACGATGTGTGTGTGTGTGTCGCACCCTGCGGCGTCCCTCAGGGTGAACGACTGCGTGCTGCGGGTCAACGAGGTGGACGTGTCCGAGGTGGTGCACAGCCGGGCGGTGGAGGCCCTGAAGGAGGCGGGCCCCGTGGTGCGCCTCTTGGTGCGGCGGCGCCAGGCCCCGCCCGAGACCATCCTGGAGGTCAACCTGCTGAAGGGGCCGAAAGGTGAGGGCCCCCCGGACCATCCCCTCCATACTAATGTGGGGATCCAGCAGGCCTTGGTTGTTATAGCAGGCCAGGAACGAGAGACTCATGGGGCGGAGTTCTGCCTGGTCTCCTGTTGAGTTATGGAGATGTTATACGGAGGGGAGGGGGTTTTAGGAAGCAAGAGTCGCCAAGCGTACAGAGTTGATTTGAAACCTTTACAGACACTTTTCTAAGACCCTCTGTGTTTGGACAGGACGGTTCAGCACCAGGTTTACTGCTGCTGCCCGAGTTCTTATCAATGGTTTTACAGTGGAAAAAAAAACACACTTACAGTTCCCCGTCTCAAGCAACTTGATTGGTCGAAAACAAATGAAACGAGAGCAAGTGAAATGCCCCATTCACCCTGATTTGAGTTGGTCTGCTATCATACTTTAGATATTAATCCAAAGTTTGATGTGTGAGTCTACCTCCAAGGCATATCCTGTTGTTTATGTCTGCTTGATTAATATTGATTTGTGATGGAATGCAGCCGGCCAGATGAGCTTATATTTGTTGGATGTGTAAACGTTGTTAAATACTGCAAGTGTTTTATTTTTATCTTCCAAAGCGATAGGAGCGGTTTAGACCTTATAACAGTAAAATGTGTTTTTGTTGAGCACACTATTTACTTGCGATCATTGTTAATATGTAATATTTTTCCCATTTCCGGCACAGATCTACTTATTACTTTTTAATTAATGGAGTCGATATTACAGTCTCTATGAAAGGCCAACATTTAAACGAAATCAACAAGTTGGAAAACAGAGCAGCAGATGTCACGTGAAAAAAGAACAACGTCCAAAATAAAGAGACGTTGTTTCACAGAAAGAACTGCTATGAGTTAATGTGTCTGTCTCTGTGTGTGTGTGTGTGTGTGTGTGTGTGTGTGTGTGTGTGTGTGTGTGTGTGTGTGTGTGTGTGTGTGTGTGTGTGTGTGTTGTGTGTGTGTGTGTGTGTGTGTGTGTGTCTGTGTGTGTGTGTGTGTCTGTGTGTGTGTGTGTGTGTGTTAACGCGGCGATGTGTTCATGTGCAAGGCCTGGGGTTCAGCATCGCGGGAGGGATCGGTAACCAACACATCCCCGGGGACAACAGCATCTACATCACCAAGATCATCGAGGGAGGGGCGGCGCAGAAGGACGGCCGCCTGCAGACGGGAGACCGCCTGCTCGCTGTAGGAGAACACAATGTACCCCCCTCTCTCTCTCTCTCTCTCTCTGTGTGCTGCAGGCAAACGTTCAGCTCAGAAATAACATGCGCTTCACAAGGGGCATGGCTGCAGCGCTATCTTCGGCGATCGTGATTTGCGAACCCCCCCCCCCCCCCCCCCCCCCCCCCCCACCGAAAAACACAAAAGCTAAATTCTGAAATGGATCAAAATCTGTTCAATGTCAATCAGGGATTGATTGGAGATGCCTGCCACCGATCAAACGTCAGTGTAGGAATATTCAAGTTATCCTTTCTTTAGAACAGAACAGCTTCTTGGCATTTCAGTAGCTCACCATGCAGGCACCATGTCCTGTAGTGACCCAGGTGCCATTCCCACCTGTATTCCAATGCTAAGTTCCCTCTTTCTTGTAATAGACTTTCCTTGCTTTCTTTGATGTTCTGCCCATAAAGACAGAGAAATATATATTTACAAAAAAGTCTCATTCAGAGTCCCCTTATTCTGTTGTTTTAGCTGGAGCCAGCTAAATCATGTCAATGTTAACGGCCTCATGTGTGATTGATGCACTGCTTCACACGAGAGAAGATCAACCTTAAGCCTCCTTATGTCACACAAGCAGCAGATGAAGGAACACATCTGCCAGGTGAACCAGCGTCGACGCTGTTCAGTCCATTCAAGCTTCAAGGCTACAGTAGAGACAGAAAGAAGGGAAACCAAAGTCAGCTAGCAGTTCTACTGCTGGGGCTGTTAGGGATTTCAGTCGAAAAAATCTCTTAACTCTTATCAGGCCGCTCTTATTTTAGACATTCATTTTTTACCTTCAGTATTAGTAGTCAAAGTATTATTTGTGTGAGTTGTACCAGTCCTCTTTTTGATTAGTTCTGCAGTTCTGAATGCAAACTTTTCCCAGGAACGTCAGGTGTAATCAGTATTCACTGAACCTTGAATTCACCCCTTCACGACTCTGACAAAAATGCTGATCTTTAAAGATTGTATCGGTCACAAAGTCACTGGCACACAAAAAAAAGACGACAATGCGCCGTATGCATGGTTGTTATTTCGCATAGCTGCTGAGATATGTGGCTTTAAAAAGACAGAATGACCAGTCCATGCAGCAGCTATTACATGACTCATCCACTCTTCTGCTGATGCTGTTACTTTATATTCTTTCTGAATTGAACTGGTCATTTGCAGTATTTCAATCATTGCCCACTGAAATGTTACTGCACAGAACTCTCTATCCAAAAAAAACACAACTAGACTATGTATGGACTTTGCACTCTGAATAGATGAGTATGTATGCCTTTTTTATTACCGTCTGTGCTTTCTTTCCTACTTGCGGTTCTGAAGGGTGTGATGCACAACACACTTAACACTTCAGGTTCAGATAACTTTATTGTCCAGCCACAGTACGACAGGAAGTCTACCATCAAGTTTTGATGGCTTTAGATGGCAGCACTCAGAACAAGCGTGTCGTCGTGGGTGTGTTTGACCCTCTTCCTCCCCCTGTGGGCGTCCAGGTGAACAACATCATCCTGCAGGATGTGCGTCACGAGGAGGCGGTGGCTGCGCTCAAGAACACCTCGGACATGGTGTACCTCAAGGTGGCCAAGTCGGGCCCCGTGCACCTCAACGACATGTACGCTCCCCCGGACTACTCAAGCAGTACGTATCTCCTTCGCCTCCCTCCTTCCACTCCGCCGTCATCGTCCTCTTCCACCCTATATTTGTCTTCCTCCTCCTCCTTTGCTTCCTCCTGCTCTTCCTCGTCTTTCTCTTCCTCCTCCTGGTTGTCCTTCCTTTTCCTCCGTCTCCTCCATCTTCTGCTGCGTAATGTCAGTCTCCTCCTCTTCACTTTCGTCGTATTCGTCGTATTAACCCTCCTCCTCTTCCTCACAATCGTGTTCTTGCTCCTCCTCTTCCTCCCCTTCTTCCTCATTCTCCTCCTCTCCTCCTCCACCTCATCCTCCTCCTGTTATTCAATGTGGTTGTCATGTTAAACTATCTCTTATCATATCAGTCATCGTGTCTGTTTACTTGTATTCTCTGAATACAACAAGATCTAACGGTTATTTTTTATCGATTCAACTATTGACTCCTGAAGCAGACTCTTATATCCAAAGCGATGTGTATCCAAATACATGTCATTAAGGTGCAGGAAGGGGTCAGATTTCTTACATGCTGGTTCGAGTACTTGTGAATTTTGATTGAACCTACGTTTTTAGCTAAAATCTGCAATATGTCCAATAGTGGTGTATAGAATTTCCTTTGTAGTGCTTTTGTTGGACACAATACTCTTTCCACTCACACACAAACACACACACACACGAAAGACACACCAACTCTCACTCCCCTCATCCACACACATAGATACAGGATTTGTGCAGGCACACACAAAAATACTCACACATGTATATTTATACACATTCACATACCAACACACACACACGCAAACACACACACACACACACACACACACACACAGACACACACACACACACACACACACACACACACACACACACACACACACACACACACACACACACACACACACACACACACACACATACACCCCTGCTGCTGCCCACAGCAACAACAAGCCCAGATCTCTCTACCTCCCACTAAGTGTGGAAGCTTTCTCACATCCCACCTGCTCACAGAAGCCCACTCTGAAGTGCTGCAGCCTCCGACAGAAACCCACAGAACTGTCTCCATATCCGAGCCACCCAGTCTTATGCAAATCCATACATAGCTGCACTTTGTCCTGCTTTCTATTTTTAAGCAAGGTGCTTGGACTGGCGCTGGGCTTTAAGCCCGTGTGACCCACAGTCAGGTGATTTCGATTTGTGGCCCGTGTTTCTGTGCCGTTTCCATGGAAGTCTCGAAATAATCCCAAAAAGAGTCCTCAGGGGGTGGTTTTCACTTTTGTGAAATGTCTATTGTTAAGATATCACATCGTGATTCACACCGTTGCCTCTACCTTATAAAATATCAAAAACGACAGCAGAAGATCGTTCAATGTAAAATGTTCCGCTCCGGGGAAACCAATTCCGCCTATTTTAGCCGTGGAATAAACGTGACCTTTCAGACGCCCCGGGAGTGGCGGTGGTACTGTGGGATGTGGTGGGTGGTGGTGTGCTGGTGCTATTATGGTCATTGCTGTTGTAATCATCTCCTCTTTCCCCCCCTCTGCTGGCATGGCCCTCCCCCCAGCCTTCCCGACCCTGGTGGAGAACCACGTGGGCCACGGCTACATGGGGGCCATGGAGCCCAAGCAGGTGTACCAGGCCCCGCCCCAGGGGGGCGGGGTCACACCCTCTAGGTACTCCCCGGTCCCCCGCCACATGCTGGGAGAGGAGGACTTCACCAGGTCAGTCCTGGGCTGCTCTGCTGCTGCTGTTGTTGTTCTTCTTCTTCTTCTTTGGTTGTTGTTGTTGTTTCTCAATGATTGTCTATCTTTTCCTGATTTGCCAAGATTCGAACGAGTCGCTTTATTTATCCGTCTCTTTTTCTACGTCAAATATTTTTTTGCAGTCAAACAAGATTGCCAGGCAATGGTAACTTATTCTTTTCTCCAAAGTAACCACCATATCTCAATATGCTATTTCTTGATCCCATTCCAATGGAACGCTTATTCTTTAGATAGGCCTTACGTTAGTGTTACACCAAGCAAGATTATTAACAATGCCTGTTTGAGTCGGCCAACAACAGTTTAGTGGGACCCCAGTAAACGTTCGCAGTACTGTATTGGAAGAGAAAATGAGGTGCTGTCGGTTGAACGAAAAAACCCGCAGAATGAGAAGTCACACACACAGAGGCCTGACGTAATCCTCCTGGAGGTCTTGCGTAATCCTAACCTACAGATTGAGGCGGAGGGAGAGTGTGTGTGTGTGTGTGGGTGTGTGTGTGTCTGTGTGCTTCCAACGGTCGTGAAACCGATGACCTTTATCAGCGGTGCCTCCCTTATCCCTGAAGCCCCGCCCCCTGTCTACGTGCATCGTGTGTGCATTTGTCCAGTCTTGTCTAGTCTGGTATGTTTGTGTGTATGTGTGTGTGTGTGTGTGTGTGTGTCTTCTACGTGTCCTGCTCTTGTCTCGTTCACTGTGCTTTCTGTATCCCCCCCAACCCCCTTCCCCTCCCCCCCCCCAACCCCCCTTCGGCAGGGCTGAACCTATTTACAGTGTCATCCACAAACCTGGGGAGGGCAAGGTGCCCCAGGCCCTCTACAGAGGGGCGTGCCCGGACACAGGCTACAGCCTTTCCCCTGTCTCCCCGTGCCAACTTCCACCCCCCTTCCCCGCCAGGTACTCTCTCAGTGCATCGCACCTCGCTAAGCCCCTCTTCCCCCCCCCCCCGCCCCCTCTAGCCCACATTCAGCCCACTCATGGTGCCTGGCATCTGGGCCGCCAGCCGCCAACCCCCTGCCAGAGCAGCGGTGGTCGGGTGACGGGGCCAGGGGCAGGTGAAAGGGTCGGGGGCAGATGACTGCTTCTCTCGCCAGTAGATCAATGGGGCAGCTCATTGCGAGGGATTAATTTGGACACTGGCAGAGTGGAGAGTGTAGGGACGCAGGGAATGATAACATTCTGTTTGGTTCTTCTGAGAGGATTTGCACAAAACCACACCAAACCACCATTACTAGAAAAGAAAAATATCTTCTTAATTATGCCCAAATTATTACTTAAAATGATCCGTTGCATTCGCCGCAACGATGAAACATTGGCATCCCCACTGTCCTTCATTCGAAATAATGAAGTATACACTTAATATCAAGCAGAACATTCCCTACTTCATTCAATCTATGAAACCGAACGTAAAACACAGTTCAGTGAGCAGCCCGCTTGCGAACGGATTCCTACCTGTGCGAACACAGCCTCCCGAACAAGAGCGCAGTGCATGCAGGCCTTCTGCTCCCGCAAGCTGCTCAACACAATCTGCCACCAAGACTAAAAAAAAAAAACCATAGCATGAGGCCCTGGCAGGACCGCCCTGTCTCTGGTGGGCCGTGCAAACATCGAGAACGCCCCTCGTACCTTCCTCGGGTTTGTTTGTCGATGAATTACCGTCGCCGCAAGGTTGGGCGAGAGGCGTCGTGAGCCGTGTGTGTGTTAGCACAGGGACTCCGCCATGCTGTGCTCATCCATCACCTTTCTGAGGGGAATTAATGAATTGATGTGTGTGTGTTGGCCCGCCGTGTGTATTTAATGTATTTGCAGAACGTCAAAGTGGCCGATTGGTAAATAGTTTACTGCCAGGTACGTTTCATGCATCAATGTCAAAATGTGCTTACTGTTTGTCTGCCTCTTAGGCTCGTGTGTCTGTTGCCAGTGTGTGTGTGTGTGTGTGTGTGTGTGTGTGGTGTGTGTGTGTGTGTGTGTGTGTGTGTGTGTGTGTGTGTGTGTGTGTGTGTGTGTGTGTGTGTGTGTGTGTGTGTGTGTGTGTGTGTGTGTGTGTGTGTGTGCGTGCGTGTGTGTGTGTGAGGGGGGGGGGGGGTCTGTATTGTACATCTCACCAAGCGGGTTGGTTAGGAGCCATAGATCAGGGGGTATGCAGCGGTGGTTTCGGAACACCGCGAGGAAAAGTGTGTTTGAACCTGGCCCCCCTTTGCCTGAACGTGCCTGCACATGGGGCCCGACGCGTCAGCCCACTGCTCCACTCATGTAAAGATACACACGGGGGGGGGGGGGGCCCGCTGCTGTTACCATGCATATATTGGCGGAAGGCGCAGTCGCATGAGCCAGCCAGCCAGGGTTCAGCGGACATTCCCTCAGCTGTCATGATTCATCCACACACTGCTGGGGAAACCAGGCCATAGTCTCCGACCCCCTCCCCCTCAACCACAACCCACCCCCGTTCATCACACAAGCGGCCCGGGCTGCCAGCAACCATCACACACACACACACACACACACACACACACACACACACACACACACACGCCCCCGCCCTGGTATGGATGCACCGACTCATAATGTGCTGACACACACGAAGGAACACATAGTCATGCAGACATTTTCACACATGCACACACGCATAAACACACACGCATGCAAACACACGCACGCACGCACACACACACACACGCTCACACACACACACACACACACACACACATACACACACGTACACACACACACACACACACACACATACACACATACACACACGTGCACACACAAACACACACACACGTACACATACATACATACATTCATACATACATATAAACACATGACACAAAACATCTGACACACATGCGCGCACACAGCTCATAACAATCCAAAACACATCATCAGACACACACATATGCATAGACACACAAGCACAAATGCAAAAACCCACACTCACCCACATCCTCATGGGTATACAGTCACTCCTATAGTCTAGCAGTCCTCCCATAAATCAGGAGCGAAGCAGCGCTGGCCGACACACTCTAAGTGTCCCTGTGACAGCACCTGTTGGCCCTCCGTGGGTTTCTCTTTCATGTCTGCTTTAGAGCAGAGAGAGAGAGAGAGAGAGAGAGAGAGTGGATGACGTCATGACTGACAACAGAGGTGGATGGCGGTCAGAGCAGATGAGTGTCGGGCCAAGTCACGCTGACAGCCAGGGGAGAGGAGACGGCTCCTCCCAGCCTCCACGAGCACCTCCTCAGACCACGCCCCACAGCGGCAATATCACATCGACGCGGAGCACTGCCATGCAAATGACCCCAATATCTGCATCACATAGGGTGTCTTTGGGGTAGGATGTTGATATTATGGATTATACGTATTATTAACACACACACACACGCAGGTAAACATTTAGTATTTGATGAATTTGATTCAGTAATTAATTGTTAAGAGAAAAGGGCCAATATATATACTAAACCATGTTCGCGAGCAGCATTATGTTTTAGAACACATACAGAAAACCAGAATGATTTACTCTACTACTATTGGTCTCCACATCACTTTGTGTCTTAAAAGCTGTTCAGACAATCATATATATATATATATATGTCTATATACAAACATTCATATATGTCTGTATACAAACATTTATGTATTTATATATATTGTATGTATATGTGGCATGTTGCATGTGCCAAGGGTCCATGCTGCAGCAGCTTACCTCTCAGCCGGGGTTAGTTTAACATGGATTCTATAGTAAGCACCGGCTGCACAACAAGTGGAGTATGATGCTTGTGAAGATGACTCAGAGCACGCATTGGTCTCTGTCCATCTGTGCGTCCCCCTCATTGGTGTCATCGCAGACACACACTCAAACACACACACACACACACACACACACAGACACACGCACACACTCACACACACAGTCCCCCCCCCCTCCATTTGATACTACTTTGTAGATGGACATCTTCTGTCTGTATCCTCATGCCACCATCTTGTTTTGTGTCTTGGTCTGGTTCTTTATCTCTGCCATTCTGTGGACTGTACTTCCCTCACTCAGGATGGAAGAAGTCCATGAAGTCGTTATCTTTGAACGTGTGCGTGGGAGTGTGTGTGTGTGTGTGTTTGCGCATGCATGCTGGGCTTGCAAGGGCGTTAATGCAGTAGCCAAACAAATAACCTCGCTCCTTAGAGTTTGAGTTTGGCAGCAGTAGTTATACACACTGGACGACGCCATTAGACATGTCTCTCGTAGAGTGTGCCTGATAAGCACAGCCGCCGCAAGCAAGCTAATCTTTAACACGGTGCATTCCTGGAAACCTTTGACCTGATCGTCAAGAGACATCATCGACGAGCCAGAGGCTTACTTTCCCCTGCAGTGACACACACACACACACTTACACCAAGTACAGAATATAGCATGCAGCAGGCAATCATAGCATATTCATCGGGAGTCCTTGAGTCTCAACTGTTAATCATTCATCACGCCTCCTTTATTCTTAGCCTCAGCAAAGCTTGAATTATCTTAAACCGTCTGTCGTCTTAGCTGGGGCTGCAGCACCCACCTCTGACAACACCCCACACCTCCATTTTATATTATATATCAAAGATCAGATTGTGAGAATGTGAAGAAGAGGTCCTCACTGTCAAAAGCCTTGTGCCTCAATCTAAGTTACGAGGGCCTTTGCATGAAGCAAGCAGGATCTGGTAGTCTGGGAGTTTATTTATCTTTCTCTGATCCTACAAGAGAGATATGGTACAGGGAAGGAAGAGAGAGAGAGCGAGAGAGAGAGAGAGAGAGCGAGAGAGAGAGAGAGAGAGAGAGAGAGAGAGAGAGAGAGAGAGAGAGAGAGAGAGAGAGAGAGAGAGAGAGAGAGAGGGAGGGAGAGGGAGCTGTGAGAAGGTGGCGTCTATTTGTTGGGAAAATGGTGTCCATCTGCAATGTCCAACATTAATCAGTCAAGCAGAGCCAATAACTGAGGACAGCCCAGGGCAGGACCGCCCATATTTAGAATTAGGACTACCCCAACATCTACAGCACAGCAGGTGTGTGTGTTTGTGTGTGTGTTTGTGTGTGTGTGTGTGTGTGTGTTTGTGTGTGTGTGTGCGTGTGTGTGTGTGTGTGTGTGTGTGTGTGTCTGTTGGTCGGGGGGGGTGGGGGTTATAGGAGACATTGCTGGGCAATGAGAAAGGCGTTTACAGCACTAGAACTGTTGACATTCCTCAGGGATGAAAAGGGGGAGGAGAGTTGGTGGTTGGGTCGGAGTTGGGGGGCCGGGGTTGGGTTAGAGACTGTCACATGATGGGGCAGCAAGCGCTTCATCCCGCTGCTGAAGTCCACTGGAATCCCCTCCTGTTTACGTTGAGCAGCCCGGACTGCTCTTCATATGCACGTGGGCCTGCATGCACATGCCATAACAATGGACCCCCTCCCAACCCTCCCCTCCCTAAACACACACGCCCACATGTACACAGAAGCGCTCACAATCTCCCACGGAGGCCACCACTGCCAATAATATAATAAACCGCCCTTGGTCGTCTGACTGCATCACAGTTGGGATTCTGGAGCCTTTCATGCGACCGGCTTTCCACCTTATTGTCAGGTCAGAGGCTCGAAGGAAGTGACATCAAACGGCCCCTGAATGTCATGTTAGGGTTTGTGTGTTTCCCTTGCGCTGTGTATACTTTTGATGAATTAGCTGGGGGAGCTGTTAAGAATCTGTCTGCAGCAGTCTCCAGAGGAGCTGGGGCTGACAGACAGGAATGCTGTGTGCGTGTGTCTGTGTGTGTGTGTGTCCCCGCTTGTCTGTGTGTGTGTGTGTGTGTGTGTGTGTGTGTGTGTGTGTGTGTGTGTGTGTACTTGTGGAGAGAGAGGGCATGGAGCAACGGGGGCTGCAGCAGAGAGAGAGAGCGGAGCGTTGTACAGATTGAGACTTGGATGACCTCCAACGCCACGCATCCCAATCCTGTCGGTTTTGATGTGACACATGGTCCCTCTTTGCAGACGGAAGATCCTGGCGGCTGTTAGCCCGGGGAGGAAATTCGTTTTTTTTATCCGGATGCTGCTTCCTACGGGAATAGAGGCAGGAGATCATCCGTGTGGGCGGGCGAGGGTTAATTTTTTCCGCCCCCGGTCGGTGATGATGATGATGATGATGATGATGATGATGTGGGAAAAAAAAGTGTTTCTGACAGCTGGAAGCTGTTTTGCATCACAAGTCACCCCGGTCTGAGATAAAGCAACACCACAGCCCTTTCTCCGGTACTGCCTCTGAAAGTATGTGTTCCCGCAGCGCGCCAGCCCAGAGAGAGAGAAAGGGTGAGAAGGAAAGACAGAGACAGAGACAGAGAGGGAGAGAGAGGGACCCTTCGTAGCAGGGCGATTTCTTCCTTAGCCGCCATGTTCACCGTGAACATATCTTCCTCCATGCCGCTGGTGAGGACTTTGCCTGAACGCACGGTTAGGAAATGCAAGCACCACAACCCAAGGTAACCATGGAGACCCCGTGTGGCTTGCCGAGAGAGGGGGGTGGGGGCAATGACACTCAAGATGGAGTACAATGTTTTTTGTCTTTTGAGCTTCGGTGGTTTCAAGACGTTTAAGACGGATGCGTTGTTTATACCAAACAATTCCTTCATGTATCTTCCTATTTTTGTTAATGTAAGGGTACTATTGAAACATGAAACATGAGAAAATAGTTGGTGCAAAGAAGTTACTCTATCAGTTACTGTATTTATAATATAACCCAAAATATTCCCAATCTTAATATATTTTCTAAATGTCCTCTAGCCTCTATGTAGCTGTTCTGCTTATATGCTCTCCTTCTTATTTTTTCCATATAGTTGGAACTCTGAGTCAAAATGCTATTATCTCGAGAGGACGCAAAGATTTTCCGCTCTGCACGTCCCCCCTGAACTGCTCATAAACGCTATGCTAGCACCCTCCAACTCCAGAAGTAGTTAGCAATGCGCACTACCAAAGTCATTTCAAACTTCCTGCGTCTCTTCAGCTTATTTTAGTGCTGTGAAGAGGCTTTTTTCCAACGTGGTCATAAGTAGGCTGCACAACTTTTACGTTGCTGAGGAGGCTTCCAGTGATTAGAAAGGTAGTCCAAATAGCAGCACAGGGCCATTAGACACAAAACAGGGATTGTTTCTGAGTACTGCCAGAGAAGACCACTAATGGGAACCACGCATTGTTCCCTGACTGCTTTCCTGTGTGTGTTTGAGTGTGTATTTGTGCGAGTGTCTGTTTCTGTGTTTCAGTTTGTTGGTGTGTGTGTGTGTGTGTGTGTGTGTGTGTGTGTGTGTGTGTGTGTGTGTGTGTGTGTGTGTGTGTGTGTGTGTGTGTGTGTGTGTGTGTGTGTGTGTGTTCCAGAGTGTACCTGTGTTCTCGGAAGGCTGTTGATGTCCTTTAGTCTTTGGTTTGCCATCTCTCACACCCTCTGGTGACCAAGATGGACTGAATAGCCTGTTTCGGTTCTTATAGCAATATGTATTGCTACAACAGTATTCTGGCTGTCATAACTGTTCTCGATAATCTCGTGTTTGTTTTTCTGCTATTATTGAACATTGTTGTTGCTGCTGCTATTACATGTAATTAATGTACATGTTTGAGGTGAAATTATTGTTGCTTAATGTTAAGAACTGATTCCATCGACTAAATTATGTCTTACCTCATGCACGGAACACAACCTAGACTCCTGGATACCACACACACAAAGTAAACAAAACAGAATACATTAAACGCACGTTGTTTGTAAACCCCCCTCCCCTTTTTGTTTGTATTGTCTTTCTGTCTTACCTGTTTTTCTATGTCTCTCCTTCTCCCTGTCTGTCTCTCTGTCCCGCCCGTCTCTCTCCCCCCCCCCCCCCCCCCCTCTGTCTCCCTCCTCACGCCTCTCCTGTGCCCCCAGTCCCGCCCCGCGTCCTGACGTTGTCGCTCTGTTTGGCAGGGAGCCACGGAAGGTGCTTTTGCACAAGGGCTCCACAGGGCTGGGCTTCAACATCGTGGGCGGCGAGGACGGCGAGGGCATCTTCGTCTCCTTCATCCTGGCCGGGGGGCCGGCCGACCTCAGCGGCGAGCTGAGGCGGGGGGATCGCATCCTCTCAGTACGTTTCTTTTTAACTCGATCTAATTTCATGTGTATTGTATATCTATCTATGTATTCATCTAAAGCGACTTCCATTGAGCGGGTGGCTTGAAGGAGTGGCGGCGTCTTGCTCAAGGATGCCCACAGGTTACCAAGCACACCTTTTAGGGATCAAGTACCGACCAAGATCCTAGTACCTTTCTCTGGCTGGGAGTCAAACGCTGCTAAACTATCTCTTTGTCTCTTTATCTCTCTTTCTCTTTCTCTTTCTCTTTCTCTCTCTCTCTCTCTCTCTCTCTCTCTCTCTCTCTCTCTCTCTCTCTCTCTCTCTCTCTCTCTCTGTCTGTCTTTCTCTCTCTCTCTCTCTCTCTCTCTCTCTCTCTCTCTCTCTCTCTTTCTCTTTCTCTCTCTCTCTCTCTCTCTGTCTGTCTTTCTCTCTCTCTCTCTCTCTCTCTCTCTCTCTCTCTCTCTCTCTCTCTCTCTCTCTCTCTCTCTCTCTCCCTCTCATCCCTCACCACTTGCCACTTGTGGACACATAATACACTGTGCACTATTTCGTGTAAATCGCAGGAATACAATCATCAATAGCACTTCAAATAGTGGCGAGAGGAACATCTCTCAGGGGTGGGCCGGTGTCGTATGTCCTCCCCCCCTTGAGACTAGAGACTTATTTTTATTTAGTTTTCGCACAGCAGGGGGGTGTAAGTCCTCCTCACGGAGGGCCGAAGTTGCTTATCACAACCAGCGGCTGTGTATATCCTGTTTGGTCTTCCCCTAACCGGACAGCCCACTCAGAGCTCCTCACCTGGGTCTGAGCGCTAAGAGGCCATCTTTGTTGCAGGTGAACGGGGTGAACCTGAGGAATGCGACGCACGAGCAGGCGGCAGCGGCTCTGAAGCGGGCAGGGCAGACTGTCACCATTATCGCTCAGTATCGCCCTGAAGGTAGGGAATACATATTAAAGATGTATGTATGTATTTATTTAAATGGTAGTACGTTGTTATCAAAATACTTGTTTGATTGTAAGTTGGGGCGAATATTTTCACATATGCAGCAGCAAACATTTAAACGATACTAATTACATTTAATGATTATCAAGTAAGCCAGATACTTGTTTTGGTCCTTGTTTGAAAATAGTCAGTTAACAAGATATTATCATAATATACTTCATAAGTTGAACGGTCAATTGTGTTGTACAGTCTGGCCACCTTTTCATCTGTTTTGAAGTGCAGCAAAATGTCCACCAAATGCAGGGTGAAAATAAATAATTAAATAAAGGATTGTATTTATTCAGCATAACCAATAGAGTGTAAAAATATATATTAAATTGAAAAGTACAAAATCATTACGTGACGTTTATGTACTGTACCTTGTCTGTTGAAAATAAGCATAATGCCACTGATAGGCCAATTCTAGACGTATTCAGGTTCAGGGGCGGTACCTTTATTAGCAGTCTGAAGTGTCGGGCAAACTGCAAGGCGGGCAAACGAAACGCTGTTGTCTTCCGTTGCCTAGACCAGGCTCTCTCGCTCTGCCTCTGTAACAGTGCATGTCTGGTACAAGGAACTAGCGACACAGGGGACCAGCAAACTGGTCAAGCGGAGAGTAGAATACCGTATACCTTATTGAATGGGACTCGGGAGTCAAGTTGAATAGGGGCGACATTAGCAAAGGTGGAAAAACTTTTAACTCTTCGCTACCAATGCGGATGGGGGATGGGCTCGGATACAACAAGCAGCAGGGCAGAAGCGGCATGAATTCTCATAATGGCTCGGTGAAGAAACAACCGGCTCCGAATGCGATATAAATCAAAAGCCCCTCGACATTAAGGTGAGACCGTTTCCTTGTTGACCTGTTTTCTCGGCTGCGAGAAATGCGTTAACTTACAAACCGGCATAGTTCAGACTATAGGCTTTATTGTTTTGAGTTTTTGGATCAGGTCCGTGGGCTAACGTTACTATTCTTAGCTTTTTGAACTGACCCAATGACGCAAAATATACTTCGCTAAGACGCTGATCTTTCTTAACTCTTCAGTGAGGCGCAACCAATGTGTGTTTTTAATTCATTGTATTTGTTAAAAGCGTTAATATGGATTGGTAATGGGACTACGGGCGTCTTCGATCACCAACGTTTCAGCCTCGATGGGGTTTCAGGTAGGCTGGTTGGATTTAATGTAAACGGCTCTAGATGTCACGTCAGGTTAATACATTGGTGGGATAGTTCAGCACACCTTCAGGCTTCATTCTGGAAGTCAGACCGATCGGTTGTGTTATAGGAAAGCAGGTGTGTCATCGTGTGTTGACAGAGATTTTGTGTTGTGGACATAACAAGATTTAGGTTTATTCAACAAGTGAAATAAACACTTTTGACATTTGATTGACTGGTGGATTCCTGGAATCCTGTACCAAGGAGTAGTCGTAGCTGTGTGGAATTACACACATAATTAACGTCTTTGTACTTAACATTTCTCTTTTTAATATCCTAAATCCCCCCCCAAAAAAGGTGATATTTTTATGTAGTATTGGAATGTGTAGCAGGTTGCTACTGAGTTTTTTTTTTCTGTTGTTGCTGCCATTACGGTTAAACAACAAAGGATTGGATACATTTACGTCCCACCGAATTGTGTATTTTGGTAATAATAACCCAAAATATGAAGTATACTTTTAAGCGCATAATCCCAATCCAATTAAATCAATTAACCAGAAGGTTTACAGTTTCAAGGTCACTTTCAAAAGGCTACCGAAGTGTTTCTGTTCTTTTTTATGTACAAACAAACCAAAACATTGGTGGTTGTAGATGGTGGGCAGCACCACAGCATGCGCCGATGCAGCCGACTAGATATGCAACAAAGCTGCCATACATAACGCTTCATTCATATCCATGTGAGTCCACGCAGTCTCTCAATGCCCACTAATCAAGCAACATATTTCACTACATTGCATTCATCTTTGAAAGGAGTCATTGTTCCTTCTGCCAACAATTCGGTTTTTTCCCCACTAGACACTGTGCCACCATTGTGGGGACACAGTGAAGGACACTTTTGGATCTGTTTGTGGCACGGCAGATAATGCTTTACTAGCCTTAACAGATGAGTCGATGAGTCTCTGGCCAATGATTGACTTCCTGCCTCCCAACTTGTGCCTTAAGATCCCTGGCCCTGTGTCTCTGCCGGCCCGGTGTGGTTGAGAAGCAGGAGATACCCGTGTGTGTGTGTGTGTGTGTGTGTGTGTGCTATCTCAAGACGGTGTGGGTTGGTGTTGGGTGTGCAAGCTGTGATCTACGTTGGGCAGGCTGCCTGGACAGAGCACACTCTCTAGGGGCCCTGCGACTCTGGTCGTCGGGGAGAACTCTGAAACACCAGCGATTAAGGACTACATGTGGTCACCAGGGCTTCCAGCAGGGGGTCCTTCCTGCCGCCCCCCCCCCCCCAGTTGGCTGGCTGGAACATCACCAAAAGCTGTTCCTCCTTGGAGCCATCCGGCTTGGGGTGAATGGAAGAGATGGGTATGCCGTTCAGCACGCTTCCCCGTGAAACTGTTTTAAAAGGGGTGTAATTACGGCAGAAACCCCATCAATTTAGGAAATGAGAGAAGACCAAGAATGGTGGCGGAAATGCCAGACCTCCATGTCCAATCAAGCACATCTTCCAATGTTTCAGCCCTAGCTAGAGGCAGGTGGAGGAAGAAAACATGTATATTGGTGAATTAGACATGAATCATCATACAGGCATAGTCGCGTTTCCCTTACATGCATCTAAAAGTAGTGCATCCCTGTCGCTGGATTACTTGCGCCAGTGCAATCAGCCAGCCATTCACATTAGAAATGATATCTATATATATATAAATTGTATAATATTTATTAGAAATTATGTTGGGTGCCCTAAATAAAAAATAAATCTCTTTAAAGACATATATCACGAGGGCCCCTTACTGCACCTCCCTCATTTTTCATTATTGTTTTGGAAATATTGTGGAAAATTACTGACCGCAACACACTGCTTTAGAACATCGCAAACTGTGCACATGCACATCAGCACTGTGCACTTGTACTTCAACATAGTGCACCTTACACACACCTCAGCATGACAGCTGACAAAAATTGTAGGGGAAACAATGCGATAACTTCCCACAGAGAACTCAAAGCCTCCAGGTCATTGCCTGCCAGATAGGGAGACTCACAATGAAAACGAAAATAAAAGTTTAGAATAGTTAGCCGTGTCATTTCTTTTCTTCTCCAGTCGAGCTTGGGATATTATTCTTCATGGGTTTAAAGGACCACCATACCCCTTGCTTTTATCCTTCATTTACATTATCGGTTGTGACTAGTGGACCATCAGGAACTAGCATTTAAACTACCATGTAAAGAAGATGGCACATGACCACAATGTGAAATCTTAACACTATAACTGTGAAGAGGCCCTAAGTAATTGTTTTCATGTCTAATTAATTGTAGTCATACAAGATCAAAAATCAGTAGTTCACTTGGTTTGAACTAGCCATGGGCTCTCACAGTCTCCTATTAATATACAACACCACACACACGCTACATCTAAATACCTGCCGTGTTACATAACTAGAACAGAAGCAAGCGCTCCCCCAAAAAAGGCCTCCCAACTAATGAGGACGAGCGGTATAATAACCAAAATGACCCAGTTTCTATTTAGTCTGTCTCTTTGCTTCCCTTTGGTCACTCTTAAGCATTAGGCTAGTGGGATTCTCCCTTGGTCGTTCTAATATAGCTGAGCCCCAAGAGCATGTGTGTGCCCCGCCAGTGATCCGATGATCTCCATGTTCCATACTAGAAAGGTGCGGCTTAAGAGTGCCCCCCTGTATCGGGTTCCCCCCTAAATCCCTAGGTGACCGCCACAGGCTACGGACCCAAGGCTACAGCTGCTGCCGCCGTCGACCTAGTCCAGTGTTCTTTCACTGGAGCTCTTTCTTGTGTCCCGTGCTCATTGGTCTCGACGCGTCTTCCTCAAAAAGGGGTAACCCCCCCCCCGATGAGGAGAGGCCCTCCGATGTGGATGGGTTGTTGCCAGCATTGTATCGACACCAGTCTTTTGGTGGTTAACTCCAGGATACATTCAATTGTTGGGTTAATAAGTACTAGGCACGGTTGAGGTATTGGTTTAAAGATGGTAAAGATTAGGGTTTCTGGAGTCAAGGTTAGGGTAAGGATCTGGTGGTCGAGGTAAGCGCTGAATTGTGGGATAAAAAAACAAACAACCACCAGGGGAAGTTGTCCGTGTTGTTGCACCTGTTTAACTTGCAGCACCGCCTCCCCTCCCACCGGAGCGCTGAGCCATCTGTTGCGCCCGTGTCGTGTGGTCATTGTTGAAGACGACATTAAGCCGTTACTGTCCGCCGTTTTACCCGGTCTTTATCCGTTGTGCCCCACCTATCCCTCGGCCTCCACCCCCCCCCCCCCCCCCCCCCCCCTATTTATCGCTGCTTTAGTCTTCTTGTTGGGTAAAGAGTGCTAGTGAGCCTGGCTGCTTCCGCATACAGGCCCTGAGTCTTGGTGTGCACTCCCAAGTTCACGCTAGGCGCTGCTAGTGGTTACTGTCATTCAGGTGGTGGTGTCGTGTTACCTCCGTATTGTCGTCCTGCCCTGCCTGTATTGTTAACTCCTTCCAGCGGGGCGGGGCGGGGCCCGGCCCGGCCCGCGAGGGGGCCTGAGGCGGGGTTTCTGTTTGCTTTGAATCCACGTCAGGTTTCGCTCTGGGAACGTTATCTGTCTGGGGCGGAAACTTGTGTTTTACACCTGACACACCGGGGTGTAACCTCGGCAATATTCAAGGTATGGTGGCATGTTTCTCGAGGCTGCTTGCCGGAGTCGGACTATGATAGGTGTTGGACTTTGAACGCTGTTTGTGTGTTGGAAGAAGAGGGTCTTGCCAACAATGGAGTAAGGCAGGAAGACCTAAGGTAGGAGTGTGCGTTATGGCAGTTAATGGAATGGTTGAGTCCAATCACTTGGCTAGGTCTGTTTTTACAGACCTATTATGTTATGTTTTTTCTTTTTTTATATAATGATGCAATAACAGGGATACCCTCAGTCATTAGTGAGCAAAGACGGTGTCAATACGCTAAATTGTAGTTGAAGATGTTTATTTTTTAAATTGCTTTACATTTGTGGTGGGAATTTAGTGAAATTCCTTTTATGCGTAAAGCTATTTTGGTTAGCACTGCCTATTTGTTGAGACACGTCCCTCTTTTATGCGCTCTTGTGTTCCATGTTAGCGCGCTAGTCTTGGTTTGTTTCGAGCCGCCTCTGTTTGTTTTTCTAGCCTTCCAGTAGACAGGACACACACACACACACACACACACACACACACATACACGACTAATGAACGCATTCTTAATGAGCAGGCCAGGTGGATTTGTTATACCATCCTCTCAGCTTATACCCAAGGAAGCAACTGGATTCACACACCCATGACAAATGGTCATCTACCTCCTCTGAGCTCTTTTTTTCTCTCCCTCTCTCCTTTATGAACCGCTATCGAGACTCAATTTTCAGCTTAATTAATCGGTGTAATTAACTACCTGACACAAGATATTATGGGACTCGTGCGAGGCAGATCCGTGATGGAGCGCGAGCCGTTCCTGGGGTCATTAATCAGCGTTTTTATTAATACAGTTCATGGACCTCCAGCAATGGCCACAGGGACAAGGGTCACATCACTAGCTTACTTTGGTGTGCTATACACACGTTACACACAGTAACACCCATCACAGGTGTGACGGTCTGTTAAGCCGTGGATAAACTTGCTTTTTAACCATGCGTTCAAGTGGACCACGCATGAACGGAATGGTTGACATACCTGCCTTTGTACTTTGCATGTTACTTGAATATTTGGGGAGGTTACTATCTTGTTAGTTTGAGGTCAGGGGGAAAAACAGCAGCAATAGCAACGGTGTCTTCGCCATTGTCTCAAATGTTGTGCCTACTGTACCCTGCTCCCTGAGCTGTCACATACCCATACTCACCCTAGCGTTCACGTGGGTATTGCATCTTGTGAAAAAGCGTAGCGCTAATTTCTGTGGACGTGCACAACGAACGCTCCCATCAGACACGGGGAACGTGAGGCAGCCACCCTGAGCACGTCGTGAACACAGGACAAGAATCATCAGGGACCTCGCAATACGATATTAGAATGATTTCTTTGGCTCGGCCAATAATCCATATTGGCCGAGCCAATATGGATTATTATTCAGCAAGCATTGCGATAACAACGACTACAACAAATTGTATGCAGAAAAAATTTGATTACAACCCGGGTTATACATATCTGTCATTTATTTTATTGAGATTGTTGAACAAAGGCAAACGTATTTGATGCAAATTGACAATTTACTACTGTAAATAATAACAATTTTTATCATTATCATGTTGTGAAGCAATGTTCTGCTGCATTGTCTGAGTCACATTTATTTTCAGTTGACAACTGTGTATTAATTTGTGTTTTCAGTATCGATCAACTTCCTAAGTAATCGTCACGTCCTTTCAGCACTGTAACTGGTGCATCACACTAAATCTGTTTCTGTGGTTGTGTGTCTGTGTGCAGAGTACAGCCGCTTTGAGTCCAAGATCCACGACTTGAGGGAACAGATGATGAACAGCAGCATGAGCTCTGGATCAGGCTCCCTGCGCACCAGTGAGAAGCGCTCCCTTTATGTCAGGTAAGGCTGAAACACTCACTCACACACACACTATTTCACTCTGCCACACTATCGCCCTCACTCACACACTATCTCACTCAATCACTCACTCACACACTATCTCACTCACTCACACACTATCTCACTCACAAACTATCTCACTCACTCAAACGTTGGAATACTAGGCTGAAAGCCGTTGTCATAAACGGCAAAGTGATTGTTTCGAGGTAGTTTGCATAACAGATCAAATAGCCCCGTCTCACCTGAACTGTTCAAGTTAGTCAAGTCCTCAATAAAGTGATTTATTTAAAAGTGACCACAAGCTCAGTTTGTTACGTCCACATTGTAACGTGGGGATTGGCACACTTGAAGATGTCGGCCATGTTCTGTTCGTATTAGTTTAGTTATTGCAACTGGTCCTTGCGTTTCCGCCTTGTTAAACACACAGACACACACACACACTCACACAGTTCAAGGTAATTGGGAATCCTCTGACTCATTTGAATACATTTGCTGAGTCGTCACTTTTTCCCTAAGCCGTGATCACACAACCGTTTTCTGCCTTTGTTTAAATAGCTGTGTTTGCTTTCGTTCACAATCACATTGGCCTTCATAAATCCTTCCTGATTCAGTTCAAGAAGTTGTATGGTTCACTCTCACTGTCCCAGACCCCCCCCCCCGCCAGCGAAGGTGATAGATCGATGTAGGAGCTGTTTGCCACTGTGAGTCATGGCGCTCTTATAGAGACGCTTCTTCAAGGCATGTAGAGCCTAGCCTAGCCTCCTGCATGGGTGACTAAGCCCACAGTTATGTAGGAAACGCTGTCTAGTTATCCAGCAGCGGCAGTGGCAGCAGCAGCCCTGTTCCCCAAGCCCAGCCTCAGGAATGTGGGGGCGTTAAGCCTCAAAGGTGTACACACACGCACACGCACACGCACACACAGTAGCTTAGGGTGATGCTACCACTGAGGTGGCTGTGTCCCTGTCTCATCTTTAGAAACACATTGCCGTTTCACAGCCATTTGAGGCTGTAGTCACGAATAGAAATTCGATCTACACTTCAACCAATCGATTGGTTGATTGGGTGGGGGGTAGTCAATTAAACTATCGCTAGATGAACTAAATCCGCCACAGTGCACTGGCAGCACTCCAACCTTGGAGCCTAAATATCCTGATAGTCGCCTGTAGGAGCTGAGTGGAGGAAGTCAGTGAGTTTTGGATCGTTTCTTGGTTCAGGTCGACCTCGGTTCGGGCCAGAGTTTCAATGTGTACTCAACTAAGATTCAACAAAGATTATTCTGTTGACACAGTTTAGTTTTCTTGGCTCATCCTTAAGTTCAGTTGTATCACTCATAATGCAGTCCCATCATCCCAATGGAATATCCTGTTGACCCAACGATTTGACGGTTAAAGACGACGTCGACTTACCGTCTTTCTATGAAACATTCAATGATTTGAGGTCCCCCCTATTGTTTTTATACATAATTAATGTTTTTTTCTATCACAATATAGCCTATCACTCAAAAATGAAATACATGAGGTCTAAATATTTCCCTCCTGGCCCTGAAAAGAATGAATTAAGAAGCGCTATTTTCCTAGCGAAAGGAACACCAGAGATTTTCTGACCAGTGAGACCAATAGACAAACTGACAAGAAGGTGTCGGGCCTACTTTCATTGTTATTTTTGTTAAACCAAGTGGTATTGTAGGTTTTATATGTATTCTTTACCAGCTGTTGTTTGTAAAGGCAAGAATAGTTCGGCCAAAATCCCCAAGCCACAAGAAGAGTAAATGCACTAATGCCTACAGAGCCGCTCTCTCGGTCTCTCTCTCATCAAGCACAGTGGTTAGCCTGTAGATGTAGGTCAGGATATGGGAGAACCTGTTAGACAGGTCTGTATGTTATTTCAAATAACTGTGGGTCAACTTGTCGAACAAGGTAAAGGAACTCTACATGGATGTTGTGGAAGGTATTTCGAAACAAAGGTATTTCTGTGTCATGGAAACACTCAAAACCGAACTGGTGATACATTTACCGCATCTGACTTATTTTCTTCCTTATTTTGACCGCCCTTCACTAATCGGACTGTATAACCTCAGTGTTCCCGTGGGACCTTTTGCTTGTAAGCTGGATGTATTGGGTGACCCGTCTGGCAGAATAATCAAGCCTGTTGCAGGCATCTCATTTCAAAACCAGACACTCAAGGCAGCTGAATGTCGCATTGTCAGCAGCACAGCTCTATATGCTGCGGGACACACAAACACGGACCCCGTACACACGCGGTGTACAGTAAACGTTGTCAGTGCTGAAGTGAAGCTGCGTCAGTTTCGAACGCTTGCCTGTATTTGAATGCGTTTAAGGGTCCGGTGGGTAGAGTTAAGTTACAGCTAGCGGTGAGGTTACTTATTTCAACCCACTGAATAACCCCCCTCCCTTTCCAAAGACAACGGTAGCCTGAACCGTTGTCTATATTTGTATGTACTTTGGTAGAAGGTATTTCCGTCTCAAAAAGTAACACAATTTATTTTTCCTATAAATCAGTTGAATCGATCACTATGGTGTCTTCTTTGTCATAGTCACCATGGTCGCTAGACATGTTCTACATGTTGTTCCTCTACAGAGTCCTCGTATTGCATCCATACAGGTGTAACACTGCTGAAATTGGACGACTGCATCTGTCAATCAAATCCACTGAGCCAATTGGATGCAACGACATTCATAGACCTATAATTATCGATTTCTGTCATCGGCATCTATCATTAATCTCGATAGCAGTCAGCGCTACAGCTGACATTCGCTAAACTATTTTACAATCAGATTTGAAGTGAGTGTGAAACTCCATAATAATTTAATCATCTTAATATATACAGTAGGATATTTTGGTGAAAGGACAGCACTGGCTTTATGAGCTGCCTCCGAGAGAGGGTTAAGCTACTAGTATACCAAGTGTCCGAGAACACTTGGTATACTAGTAGAACGTAGTATGATGCTCATGGTAGCTTATGCGACAAGAAAATGGCCTATTGGTGCATCCCTACTAAAACGTGGATCTTTGTTTCTGCAGAGCCCTGTTTGACTATGACCGCACCAGGGACAGCTGTCTGCCCAGCCAGGGTCTGAGCTTCTCGTACGGGGACATCCTCCACGTCATCAACGCCTCTGATGATGAGTGGTGGCAGGCGCGGCTCGTCACGCCACACGGCGAGAGCGACCAGATCGGGGTCATTCCCAGCAAGAAAAGGTAACATTTCCCAGGGGTTAAAACCAAACCGCTGCCACCTTTCTGGTCACGAGGTAACGCCTGGAATGGGGGTGCTTTAAATATGCGTTCATGGCGGGAGAGAGGGTTGTACTTCTGATGAAACGATATCTGTATCTGTTATACGGTTCAGATATTGCTATTTATTCTCTTTCTCTTGTCTCTTGGCATGCTCTTATTCCTCCCGCTGCGGGATGTACTGAACGCTCATAGGAAGTAACAGAGCGGAAATTACATTTTTGGTAGACTGGAATAATGGAAGAACTCATGACCCTCTCTCAGCCTCAGTCGTCGGCGGTCTGACCTTAATTCGGATCTGTCTTTGTGCTCACACAAGTTCCAGAGTGTAACGGATTCTCTTCCCTGTTCTCTTTATCTGGACGGTTCTGCGGGCAGAGTGGAGAAGAAGGAGCGGGCCAGGTTAAAAACTGTCAAGTTTCACGCACGGACGGGGATGATTGAGTCCAACAGGGTAAGTTTGTTGTCATGGTGATAGCGTGGTTATCAATACCGAGGAAACCATCGGTTGGTTGCGTCCGCCAAGGAGAAGACGAGTCTTGCCGTTGAAAACAATGCACACAATCTAAATACAAAAGTAGGTTAATCAATTTGACCTGTGTTTGAAGCGCCACATAATTTAAGATGTGATCAATAGTGTGACATGATGATGAGTAACACTATTATTTTGTTGCCTAGGACAACTGTACCAATGCTCCCCACATTTCTCAATCTTAGAAAAGGCCAATCCATCTTAAACTCTGCTGACAGAGATAAATCATGAAACATTTTGCGCTGTTTACAATGCAAACAGCTAGAGGCGCAACACAAGAGAACATTGGGTACTACTCCTTTTTAGTTATTTTCTTATACCAGGTATAAGCCTCTGACTGTGAGCTTTGGCTTGTAACAACGCATCTCAAACGCGTCTTGTGTGTCAATCTAAACCAGGCTCACCGTATCCTATAGGCTTGATATGGGCTCATGGGTTTAGTTTCACAGATACTTTACACAATTCACTATTCAGGCTTGGCTGGATGACTATTGTCCTGTGTGGAAAGAGACACACCCTACTAATAGAGATGGGTCATTACTGACTGATCTTGCGTTAATGGAGCTCCCCTCAAAACAAGTGGGATTCCAATGCGCTGGAGTTAAAGAAAAACTAATTGAATCCCGTTCAAGAGAATTTGACACTGTCAGATATTTCAGTTTTGATGACATCTGTATTTAAAAAATGAAGCGAATCTGTAGCATGTTCCCCTTTCATTGTACATGCCATTCACGTACACCCCAGTGCTCCTGGTTTATCGTCAACGTGGTTTACTATGAATTGAATGCATTTCCATTTCATTTGTTGTTCTGCATGTGTTCGGTGGCGTCATTGAAACCCATTGTTTTTGTTTTCACCCTCCCCCCTCCCCCACTCCTCTCATCCACACACCTCCATCAGCATCCAGTCAAAGTAAAGCGCAAAAAAAGTTTCAACCTCTCGCGCAAATTCCCTTTTTACAAGAGCAAGGAGAATATTGTGCAGGAGATGGTGGATGCTGAACGTAAGTAGCGGATGTTGTGAGTTTGGTTTTGGTTCTTTCATTTGCTTCACCCTTTCCCATCATGCTTCTGTATCGTCTCGAATCTGATCTTTAAGTTCACCTCTTTGAGGCGGGTTGGTTGGTTGCATGACACCTCCATGCACACCTCCGTCACCTCCTTCACCCACCCCCGCCTCTCAGCACCCTGAAGAGGGAACCCATGGCTCCGTACGCGGGCCTTTCTGTTTCACACTCGCTGGTGTCTGTCCTTCCGTCCGTCTGTGTGTCTGTCTTTGGGCACCCGAGGAGTGTTGCTGGTGTTTTTGTCTGCCAAAGGTGCACAGGTGTAACAAAGTTTTAAAAAATCCCTGGATTCTTACTAATTGTAAGGGTATTTATTCTGTTTAAGCCCCGGGATAGTGTATGGCCTGGGCTTGTGTATGGCCTGGGCTTGCTGTGTCCATAGCGGGCGGCACAGCTATTAAAGAAAAAAGATAACCCAGTGTATTGGAGGACCGAGCAAACACAAAGGCAACACCTCTCTTCGTCTTTCTTTCTTGCCCTGACACACACTAACCACTTCTTCTTCCTCTTCTTCCTGTCTGCTCTCTTCTTTTGGCTTCTGCTCTCGCCTATCGGGACATCTAGGACTTCCCAGGGTTAAGCGATGACTTTTATGGATCAAAGAGTTTGAGTAAGTGTGTGGTTGTACACAATCCCCTCAGCTCAGAGCGAAACGCCTTGTCACTGCCTAGCCCAGTAGGGAATGGCCAAACCAGACATACACATTTCCCAATGCATACTCCGTATACACACACAGACGCAGACACATTCCTATCTCCCGCGCAGTGTATGAAACGCAGCAAATGCATCTCATTAAGAATCCCCCAAAAAACAAGTTGACGCTGCTTTGATTGCATTTTTGTGTTTTTGGTTTCTCTTTTTGATTTTAATTAACAGCGATTGTTTTGTTTGCACGAGAAGGAATGATATATCCGTCACCAGAGCATGGGGCACTTCCCTTGAGTTATCGCCGGGGAATACCCTCTAGTTTCCCCCCCCCCTCTCGGCCGCGTGCCAGTCAGTGTTTTCTTTGGCTTGATGCGCCCCTGCCCCCCTTCTTACGACATGCGATCTGCTCATGGCAGTCGGGCCTTTGGCTTGGGGAATGGTGGGCCGGTTGGGACGCGGTCACAGGAAACACTTGGGAGTTTCCTATTGCTGGCACCTTTTACACCACTTCCCCATTCGAGCTAACCAGAGCAAGGCAACCACACTGAAGCTCACCGCTACACTGTCAACCCTCTGCTATCTACGGTGGGGGGCCTGAGGAATAAGGGGACATGGGACACATGCGGGGGGGGGGGTGACCTGACCTTCTTATCGAACCGAATTATGTTTTGCCCCGCCACCACAGACCCACGCAAACGTTTGTTGTTGTGTCGACGCTTGGTATCCTGACAAATGATCTGACGCACACCTCTCTCCCCCTCAGAATGCCTGACGTCCAACACGAGCGACAGCGAGAGCAGCTCAAGTGAGTCACCGCGGTCCGCAGTAGTGGTGTTGGTTTGGCGTTTTGTGGCTCTGCCCACCTAAAAGAAGAGCATGCGATATGAGCTTGTGTGTGCGTGATCGTGCAAAGGTGTTTTCATTTGTTGAACTGAGCTGTGATAGACGAGCACTTGGAAAACATCCCTCTTTTGACGTTTGCGTGTCACCATCTCGACCCTTGTGGAACCAAATAATTGATTTTGTTTTTGTATTCATTGTTTGTTTCGCAGAGGGCCAGGAGGACACAATTCTTTCATATGAGCCAGTCATTCGACAGGAAAGTAAGTGAAAGAACGGTTAACCCAGAGGTTAATAATACTTAGAAATAATAGCCATGTGGGAATAATAATTCAATCGATGACTTAATCGAAAAAACAATGATTTGTATAAATGTATTAAAGATAAACTGTCACGATACTTCCCACTCAACTCTTCTGACCCGTCCTCTGACTCTGCCTTGCAGTCCACTACACGAGACCTGTGATCATCCTGGGGCCGATGAAGGACCGGGTAAACGATGACCTCATCTCCGAGTTCCCCCACAAGTTTGGCTCCTGCGTGCCGCGTAAGTCGAAGCGTCGAGGACCTGCCCGACGTCCTGCAGCGCTGCTCCATCAGGTGACATAACATCTCACTAGTGGTGTCTTCCACAGACACGACCCGTCCGCGGCGAGAGAACGAGATGGACGGCCAGGACTACCACTTTGTGGGCTCCCGCGAGCAGATGGAGAAGGACATCCAGGACAATAAGTTCATTGAGGCAGGCCAGTTCAACGAGAACCTCTACGGGACAAGCATCCTGTCGGTCAGAGCCGTGGCAGAACGGGTAAGGCCCCCTTGCTAGTGTTTCTCCCCGGGATTAGGTTACCTGAACGGGTGTCTTTGTGTTGTAACCCAAGACAAACGAGCATGGTTTACAGCGACCTAAATACAATCGAAAGCCTCAGCAGGATCGGGTTGCTATGGTGGACAAAATTAAAGAATGTTATAATCATTTAATTGTTGTTATTTCTTTAGGGGAAACACTGCATTCTTGATGTATCTGGGAACGCTATAAAGCGACTGCAACAAGCACAACTATATCCTATCGCCATCTTCATTAAACCAAAATCTGTTGAAGCCCTGATGTAAGTCAACTTCCTCACCTACAAACTTTTATATCATTTAAGTACTTAGGCGATCAAAAAACCTCAATCTTATCGCGTAAATGTCAACCTCTTTGTGTCTTTAACAGGGAAATGAATAAGAGGCAGACGTATGAGCAGGCCAATAAAGTCTTTGACAAGGCAATTAAACTGGAGCAGGAGTTCGGAGAGTATTTCACAGGTAAGTCGCAGTGCGCCCTAACCCCCATCTATAATTTGATGGTATTATTGAAATGAATGAGACTTGTTATCAAACAAATCTACTAGCTCAGGTTTTATTTGCTCTGGCATATGCGTCTGGCCCCCCTCCCGCTCAGACAGATTCCCAATAGAGCTGTCCCATGTTGGGGTGTTCACAACTGTTTAACTTATATAGGGCATGTTTGATACGAGCGTCCCATGGGAGCGCCGTCGATGCAGTTGCACCAACCACCAAGATGGCTGCCGCTAATGTGTCACACGTTTTGTTGCTCTGATTTAGTTGTAGGTCTATCCAATTGCATCCAGAGGCATTTTGGTCTGCGCCCAGTGATAACGTGCCTGGGGAAAATCGAAAGAGGTTTCAGGCTAATACGCATTTGCGATTAGTCTGGCTATGTCAGGCTATAAATGGATGGGCCATTGTAATTTATAAATTGATTTAATTAATTCTAATGCCATTTCTCCAAAGCATCTTACAATAGTGAGTGCATATTTTGTAAGCATGGGGAAGCCCCTGTAAGAAATCAAACCCCTACGCCTAGCAGTGTTGATGGCATGCTCTCTCTATTGACCGCTTGAAGGCAACCTCTCACTGTCTGATTGTGTCCCCCAGCCATTGTACAGGGTGACTCGTTAGAGGAGATCTACAACAAAATCAAGCTCATCATCGAGGAGCAGTCGGGCCCCTACATCTGGATCCCTTCCTCCGAGAAGCTCTGAGCTGCCAGCTCCCTGCCCCCCCCACCTACACCCCACCACCACCACCACCACCTCCTCCTCCAGCACCACCCCTGCTTCTGTGCAGAACTCCCATCCTGAAGAAAAAACCCTGTCTCCCAATCCCCCCCCCCCAAAACTAAATTACTTCCCCCTTCCCCATTTTTTGCAGATAAGTTTCATATCAAGTTTTAGTGTCCTCATTATGTTATTCGCTAATGGGAAGATAAAAAAAAGTCTTATCACCATTACTGTGACTGTGCACACCCCTGCATGAGTTTCTCAACAGATCCATTCAAGACTGGAAATGCCACTCCGAATGAATTTTGTCATTTTAAAAACAACGAAAAGGGAAAAAAGGAACAAATCCTTTTTTGTTTTCAGATTTTTGTCCTTTTTTTAAAACGACTGGGACTGACTACGAAGACCAGAATGTTTTACAGAATTCGTGAGAATGCTTGAAGAGTTGCGGTGGTGAAGAGAGGGGAGAGAGAACAGAGTCTAACCATAAAACGTTGGAACACTTTGTAAATGTTCATCAAATCACACTAAATAAAAAAACAAAAAGAAAAGACACACACGTGAGTGGAAAAACCAATTGCAGATTTTCTTTTTCTAAAAGGACTGGATGAAATCGCGGCCAGCTGATGCTACTGTTTAAGGAGTCGTCTCTCTTTTGTTTATAATGACTGAGGAAGTTGGTGAAGAAGCCTACAAACTGGGGATCTATTTATCATTAACCAGTCGGGTCGTCTGCCAGTTGCCTGTGTAAAAATACACCATGTGAGGCGGCGCAAAAGGAACGAAATGAGTTGTGAATCTCTACATTTATATTATTATTAAAAAAAAATCACAAGCTAAATGATAAAATCCTTCTAAGATTTTACTACATATTCAAAACTACACATTTACACTTCACTAGAATTGTCTACTTGGAGGGCTCTTAGAGTAAAACATTTTTGTTTGTTTTTATTTTGGATGTTTTTTGGGGGATTTTGCTTGTGGGTTAGGGCTGCTGTGTAAAGGACGAGGGGGGGAGAGATGTGTAACTGGGCTCTGCAAAACACCAAACTGCCTTACATCAAATACAAATTATGTTTCCTGGCTACCTGGTCTCTATTAGGGGAGGACACACACACGCAACCGGCAAAACACAGGAAATGTTCTTGAATTTCCTCTTTTGTGTTGCTGCGTCCTTCACACTTCCGGGAGGCCGTACTAGAGTGCAATAGATTGAAATGCAGTCTCCACTCTGTTCTCACTTGTATTTTACCCTGTATTATTACTATCATGTTTAATCCCGTTCTTTACTTTTTCTGGTACATTTGAAGAAAAACGTTTAAAAGAAAAAAACGAAAGAAATCCCCAACTTGATTTGAATTTGGATCGCCAGATCAGCATTCACATGGGCCCCAGTTGAGCAGCAGATTCCCCATTACACACTCTGCCTTCCCAGATGATTCTTCTCTGAGTTGAGTGGTCACGCGGCACTGTCCTGTACGCCACCATGGCGGTGGCCTTTAAAAGAAAACGCAACAAACGGGTAGTAAAATAAACAATAATTGTATTGGATGTGTTATCAATTAAAAGAGTCGATATATATAACCTGTTCTGGGTCGTGGTCCCCCCTCTTCCCCCTTTCTACCCCTACTTAAAACACTAAAGATGGGTTGGATTAAAACCATTATTCTCTATCGATACCAGTATGAATTCTTTGTATTTGACTTGGGAGGCGTTGGGGTAAAGCCCCTACGGTGTGTGTGTGTGGGGGGGGGGGGGGGGGGGGTTTGGTGAGCCAGGTAGGCTGAAGTACAGATACTCCGATTTCAGATTTCTCCTGCAACTCTCTTCATATTTCATACCCATTATGAAATGTGTGCTGTCTTAAAAGGTTGTCTTCTGCTACTGCTTTCGAATCTTGTCTTAGTTTTTGGTTTCTTCAGCTGTGGTGAAAGCTTTGTGTGAAGATGCATGAGTGTGGGCGGTCTGATAGCAACGTGATTGAAGCGACCAGTGATATTTGCGTGCGGGTGGGCCCGTGACGTGGCCGTGATGTGCTCATGTGAAGAACACGTGTCGGCTTGTGATGAAGGAATACTGTGCCCTCCCCCATCCCCTGTGAACCAACAGTTTACATTTATTTTCCCCGAGAGCAAAAAAAAATGCTTCTGTTTTTTGGTCTCATAAGAGCAAGTCCCACTGCAAGGAGAAAAAGAAACGGTAACCCTTAACTCTACTTGGGCGACCCTCACTCCCCCCCCCCCCTCCACCCGCGGAGTACCTGTATACCTGCAGGCATTTTCTGAACAGTGTGCCCACCTGCCAGGCTACTACCACCGCTTAACCAGCTATCATCACCTGTGTCAAAACCAGAGTTCAGGGAAAATCCGACGGGAACAGAGCCATTTATAAACTGCTTGCAGACTGTTTCAACAACATAAAGGGTGTGGTAGCTGTACAATGTAAATAAACCCCCAGCAGACATCCCCTCACCTGTGCTTCATGCATGTGGGAATCAGACTGGGACATGTTTTATAGTCCACAAATGTCAGGTAAGTAAACTTTGAGCTACTCTGAGATATAATTTCCATAACAATGTGCCGTATCGTTGGTATTTATCTATAGACGAATCTCTTCAGATGCCTATTGGAACACTAAGCTAGTCGGCTGGGAATTTAATTCCCTCAAGTAGGGCCTGTCTAAATGTGATTTCCTGTGGAACGTGTCTGGGTGTATAGATTTTAAAATTATATATATGTATGAATACTGAAAAGGGTGACACGATCAGAAAACCTACATAACAAATATCAAGAGGCCAGGAGCAGCGACCAGTATCTCATTTAGACATTTAGAAACGTGCTCCTCTGGTGTTTCCGTTCCAATACAGCTGACTGTTAAATATGTGTGTATGTCAGTCAGCCATGTCGAAGCCCAAAGAACTTGATTTCATTTTACTCTTTTAACGGAGGTTGTGGTATATAACGAAATGGAGCCCGAATGCCTGTGTATAATTGATGAGGGTCCTTGTTCTGGTGAGAGAGAAATAACATGCTTCTATTTTTAATTTAACATTTCTTTGGGGAGGGAAGGTGGGTTGGTTATCATTGGTCGTTATTGGGGTAATGAGTTGTTTATGTTAGAGCACATATGTGCAGTAAGTGCTTGCAAACATGAACCCTTTGATTGTACAGTAGTTTTCCTTCCTGTCTGTGCGGGTGGCACAGCCAATCAGGACTCTGCGTCACGGTCTTCCCTGTCCTAGTCATGAGGGAACTCAGTCATGCTACTTTTGTTTGGGTTTTAATTTTTGGGAATTGACCAGAGTTTATTTGTTTGGAAATAATAAAATATGTGACTCGGTTACTGGGTTTTCAATGTTCTCCTTATTCAACAAAAAAATAAGCAAACTCCACAGGGTTCTTGAGCGGCGGATGTGAAGAATTTTTCACTTTTTTTACTTACCAACTGAATGTTTTATTTAAAAGTTCCCATACATGAAAGTGGAATATCTGGGAGGAACCGTTTTGGATATAATAAAAGTGAACGTCCAACAATAACTTGGCTTGGGAGCGAGTCACAGGGCAGAGGTCACCTTGAGAAAAAGTGTAAAACACTCATCCAAGGTGAAGAGGTCCTCCTCCCAGCCTGGTCATTCTTCCATGTCGAGGTTCTTCTTGGCTCGGTCCAACCTGTCCAGTACCTCGCTGTAGAGGGGCGACATCTGAGGGATGTCCAACAGACCGACAGCCTCTGTTAAAACATGTCATCACGTAGACCTCTGAGGCTCTGTGTTTGTCTGTGGATGTTAAGCCTCTTCCCCACCGGCCCCCAATATGTGGAGGAATGACTCCGCCACGGTCTCGCTCCACTGCAGCCACCACCTCCAGCTCTGCTTCACTCATCTCCCTGACCCTTCCCCACCCCCGTAGCCCCCGGCGCCCTGGCTCTTGTACCTGGGTCTGGTAGCTCTCCTGCAGGGAGCCCAGGTGGCGGATGAAGCTGATGCCCAGGCCACACCACTTCTCTGCCTCCGGGTACTGGGCCAAGCTGTACAGCAGGATCCCTGTGTTCCAGGCACGGGTCAGCAGCCACAGGCTCTCCATCTCTGGGAAGTCCTCTGGCTGAGGAGGGAGGGATAGGTACAAATGAAATCTGAAGGAAAAGCCCCTTTTTTCTGGCTCCTGGAGAGAAACAAGGACAGGAGCCCAGTTCTGGGTGTGGGGGAGTGAGGCTTGTGCATGGCGAGTATGGCAGTGTTACGGCTTCTGTGCGACATTAAGAAGTGATTAAAAAAAGGGTTATTAAATACAGATAAAAAAAGCACCATTGTGTTCGAGCGGGGGCCCATGCACGGTTGGTTACGGTTCGTTTAAAGAGCTCTGGCCGTTTGACACCTGTTAATCTTGACCTTCAACTTTGAGCTGTCGAATACCCAAGTGGCTTCACAATCACAATCACGCTAGACATATGTTTTTTATGGAAACACGAATTTTGTGACTTCTATGAAGACCTGGAATGCCTGGATGATTTGATAGGCTGCCTAGCTCATCAGCGGCAATGTGGTCGGTACATCTACCAACCAACACCGCAGTAGAGAGAAAAGCAGGTTGAGTTGATAAGGAGAAGCAAACCGCTTTGGGGATAGCGGGCAGGCGTAGGAGAGGAGTAGAGGGGGTTAATTATAATGCAGAGAGAGAGGACGGGGGAGGGAGGGGCCGAGCCAGGGGATGGTGCTGTGGTGATAGGTGCTGCGGTGATAGGTGCTGCTGACTCACTGCAGCTGCGATGATTGACAGAGCCTCCTCGTAGTAGAGCCACACTTCCTCCAGCACACGCTCCTCCACCTCCAACACGCCGCTGGGGAGGGACAGCTGGATCAGGCTGTGGACACACTGTCTGAAGACAAACACACACACACACACACACAAAGACAGTCGCACCATCACCCCCCCGGCTTATACATTGAGAACAGCGCCAAGTTGCTCAGGAACAGCGAGATGTTGGTCAGAAGCCACCGGAGAATCATCATCGATACACGGGTGCTCTGTGACAAATCATTGTTGATTCTGTGATTCATGAAGTTTATATAATATCCTGTCGTTATATTGAACATTTTGTCTCGATGATTACGTGAATGCACTTTGAACCATATTCTACATGATCGTTTTACTAATGATGTAATAGGTCTTACAGTGATCTAAGC
>NC_044057.1:20017915-20037915 GCF_902167405.1 Gadus morhua
GAAAGTGGTAGCAGCAGCAGTAAAGGCACAATGTATGTAAAAAAAAAAAGGGGGCAACTAACTGAAGATGCGATGGCATTTATATAACGCTTAACATACTCTCTATATGCCTCATGCGTCAGGTCTCGCGTTCACCTGCACATTTGTGTCGTAAACCAAATCCTTGACTGCGAAAAACAGCTTGTCAGGAGCAGTTAAGAGGTCGGGGTATTTGCTTATCACCTCGGCACTTATATACCGGGGAGGATCGTACCGGCAACTCCGCTACATCTGCATGGGTCGCTGTATTTACCGAATGCCTTCTCCCATAAAGGACCCCGGTGAGCCCAGAGTGGTGCCTGTGTGGAGCTCACCTCCAGAGCTATCTGTGAGGCCAGACTGAGAAGACTGGAGGCAGCGTTCTCACACACCAGCAGCCTGTCCTCGTTGCTCACAGGGCTTTTGGCTAGACGTCCCATGGCTGTCAATGCTTCCGCAGCTGCCATGAAAGAGCACATACCCACAAATATACATGTGAAATAAAGTAGTTACATAACGTGTACTTTTTACACCTTATGAGTTATAAAAAATTCTGTTACCTTTCTCGATATTTTTCTCCTGGATGGCAATTTTGTAAACACTGAACTGAGTGAAGATGCTGTCAGGGTCGCATCTCTCTGCCTCCCTGATTGCCTCTTTTGCCTGGAACAGTAGGCGTTGTACGTGGAGCGTTGTATTTAGTTGGCACTACACACACTTTGTGTACCTACTCCAGTATCCTTTTGTATTTATTTAATTATTTTGTGTGTGCTTATTTACTCTAGTCTAGCCAACTCGATTTTTTTTATATTATAGATAGTATCCTTATTGACAAACCAAGAAAATCATGTAATACGATTCAAAATGCCAAATGGGTGCTGAACTAATGGAGGAAAGGTTTATTTCCTGGTCTGAACTGTGTCCCTCTGGCCATCACCTTTTCCAGCTGCTTCAGCAGGAGATGGCAGGAGGCTCGGTTTCTCTGCAGCTTGGCCAGGTTGGGCTCCATCTGACCTGCCTTGTAGAAACTCAGCGAGTAGTTGTACCACTGCAGAGCTTCCATATAGTTCTTTGCCTGACAAGGGGAGCTGGTGTTACGTAACTCTGAGTTTAAAATAGACTGTTTAAAAGTGGACGGGCTTGTTCAGTTTACCTCATAGTGTTTGGAGGCCTTGTCCCACAGCAGCAAGTGTAGGCTAACAAGAGACTGGGGAGTCAGTGGTTTTCCTGTGTAATGACCTAACACAGGGAAAACACAATTCATCACTCATGGGGCAACGCTAGGCTAGGCTCACTCCTGTGTTTACACTGGCCATTTTTCAGAGGGACAAACATGGCATCAGAAGGTACCGGTGATGATGTCCTCTATTTTCTGTTTGCCCAGCAGCTCTTTGCCTCTCTGTAACAGCAGTTCAATGTGCAGGACCGAAGCAGCACTCAGCTCGGGAGAGGCCTCGAAGTGCTGACACACGCATTTCAGATAGTCAAATGCCAAAGTCTCTCTGGAAAAAACATAGTAATGTATGTTTATTTGGATATGTATCTTGTCGGCATGTTACCTTTTTTATACTATTATATGCATCTTGTACACACATTTGTCAATGTGAGTCGATGGATCTATTTGTGTTTGTATGTTTTACCGGTCCGCCGACATGAGAAGTTTTACTGTGCTGAGACTGACTTCCAGAGGAGCATCAGTCTCCAGCAGCTCATTCACCCCTAAAAAAGGCATGTTTTAATATCCACGTCTCATTTAACGACTCACTGTTTAAAGACAATGGGTAATAAGCAGCCGCGTCTTACCTGCTGTGACAGCCTTATCCAAGGCCCCCGAACGCAGGAGGATCCTGATCTTCAGGTTGAGTCCAGAGGTGCTCATGCATACCTGTCATATTGCAGAGTGTAAGGCGCTGCAGCGTATTGTCATTGGAATAACAGTAATTTTCCAGTGTATCATTTATTGGTGAAAATGAATGCTTATGGCCCACCTTGTTGGCCAGGCTCACAGCATTGAGGGCTTTCTCTTGAAACTGCTGACAATCCCACTCCAAATAAACCGTTGCCAGGAGTCTTAATACTCTGGCCTAGCATAATGACAATTGGAGCGTTAAGCAGTGTATTTAAAGGGGGATCAATGTGTACCGACGCATTAGATGTGGGTATCAGTTCAACTTAAACATTTCCTGTGCCATCTTACTTGGACTTCGGGTCCAGGACAGTATTTTCTATTCGTCTTCCCGATGTCGTAGCTTTGGCTGAGGAAGACAGGTATATTATGATTCTACTCCATGATTATTCTAGAATTAGATTGTACAATGATCCATGATAATCGTTACCTTAACCAAAAGGAACTCTCCTCGAACATTTTCAGATTGTACGAATCTACTCCAAAGTTATAGCACATGAGCGAGAGGTAGCCGGTCTGCATGAAAAACCATAAAATAAAGCAACACGATTATAAGGACGAGAAGTGATTAGGTACAAACAACCAGTTTGGAGCAGTAGCATGTATGATGTTGTTTTCTCTAACCTCCCTGGGGAGCCGGGCCAGCATGTCTTTACAGCGCTGCATATAGACCACAGCCTCCTGGTGACTCCCCAGACATACGGCCTGTAATAACAAAACAAAAGGCTAAACCATATCAGCAAATGACAAACACCTCTGTCTCCCAACCAATGAGATCCATCCTTCTTAATTGTTGCAATGCTGTTTCGCACTATGCCACTTCCCCCCCTCCCATAGAGCAGCGTCTTCTCAGAAAATCACTTTCCTGGGTTTCGGAAAAAAACATTGCAAGAACATAATATTCAGGTTGCTGTACGTGTGATATAACACGTCTGGGCTCACCGACTCTGCCTGGTAAGAGAGGACTCGGAGCAGATCCTTCTCCACTTCCCCTTTAGCGACATTAAGGTCAATGTCTCCATCACCCCGAGACCCCAGTTGGCTATAGAGGATTTCGAGGCTCTGGATAAAATGTAAGTACAGAGAAGAACAGTGTAACAATTTAAGTCTGTATGCATATGTGTATATCTGTATATTTAATTTAATAAATAGACATATTTGAGCTCCACTAGCTGCTGTCAGTATTGACTGTGTACCTTGACAGCTAATGCCAAGAATGGATTTGCCAAGTGGGGATCTTTACAATCCAGCCATGTTCTGCCTGTCTTGCTAGCCATCTGTAAAAAAATAAAATAATAATTAAAAAAAAATGGATTATATATTCGGTGACATATACAACATAAAAAAGTATGGTTCTTCTAAAATGGTCAACAGACTATACATTTACCAAGATGTGCTTGCGGACGATGCTCTCTGGTGGATCATCAGGCGCACTGCAGTACAGCAAACTGCAGGCAACATGGCGAACTGAGAAGGTGGCGAGTGACAGAAAGTCAAACAACGGGCGCACACATCCCAGAAAATGTTATAATACAGTTAGGTAGTGTTTCTAATGCATAGCTATTCATGTTATTGGAAACCACCGAACCTTTCGCTTTCTGGGTTTCATTAATTGCCGTGCCAACACGCTTTGTAACTGCCCAGTTCCACAGCTGGATGGCACACTCCTCAAGCTGAAGTCAAGGTGGGTGATACAATGGGCAAGTGGAAAACCCAGCCAAGTCATGAAACAACCACAGACCATTGAGCTTGCTATCACAAACAACTTAATGATTTAGACAAATGTTTTTATTATGGCATTGAGAGTAACGTAACGCAATTCAAGCCAGGAAAAAGTAAAGAGGCAGAACCAATGCTTCAGGTCTAATAAAGAGAGTAACAGTTACCACAACTCAGTATGTAATGAATACTTATCAAAAAATAATAGTAAATAAATAAGTGAATTACCTGTGAATCCAGAGGTTTGGGGAGCTGGTCGAGTACAGAGACTTCATTAAACAGCTTGTCTATAACGCCCTCGTAATCTGCCTGCTCTCTGTGCTGTAGATTCTCCACCAGACCTGGGATGAGAGAAGGCTTGTGAATACTTATTCAAGATTTATTTTGCTCACGTATTGACCTCCGAGGTTTGTACTACAATTACATTTTTGAAAGACCGAGTCTCAGCTAATCAGGACCTGTTTTCGTCGTTCTACTTTGTAAAGAGTCATATTTGACCAGCAAAATATTAAATTGGCATCAATGCCCGTGAAGTAACGTTAGCTGAGTCAGCAATTAGCTAGGCTTAATAGCTGCTAATTTTAGCTCAACTTCTTCTCGTAATTCACTATTGTGAAGAAATAATGTATCAAACATAACATATACTTGATATAAACTTTTAGTTCGCCGTGTTAACATAATACAGTGGCTTACATTTCACATTAGTAACAAACTGCTCCATGTTGACAGAAAACGTGTGTGGCTTGCGAAGAACGCGGTTATACACTGTCACGACTCACGAGCCATGACGTCAGCAGCCATGTCATTCTTTCTGTGTTTCATGCAGTGGTGCTGAAGTTGCTGAACTGTGAACCTGTAGCAGTTAATCTATATTAATGTTGGACAATAAGGTAGGGCAATTCATAGAGGCAAACTCCCTTGGCCAAAAGGGTAATAAGGCTAGGCCTAAGTGACCCAACTCTTTGTAGAACAACAAATAGACATGTGTTAAAATATAATATTTTCAAATTGTACATTATTTTAGTTGATAATTAGCTGTAGGCCTACAAGGACGCGTACTCGACTCAACAACTTTGCCGACAGCTTTCTGTCAAAGGCCTATTCAATCAAGGCCTTTTTCAATATTACAAAATATCAACATAAAATGGATGACAACATAGCATGTATACGATTAGATTGGCTCATGTGATAACACTTCCTATCTTTCCTATAATCAAGGTATCCAGCAAACTCCATAGTATGATGAACATTTTAGAAGTTCACACACAGCCAAGAGTTATTTGGTCACCGAGACAGAAGGACAGGGGAGGCAGCCCCCTCCAATGCCCTCCTAAAGAACGTCTTTGTTGCTCGGGTTCGTTTTACTGAGCACTTTATTGTCAGCTCAAAGGAAAGAGTGCAAGCTGTGTGCAGAAATGGTCTATCCCCGATATTGTGTTTTTCTACACAGGACTCTAAAGTAAAAACGTCTTAAACCCAGCACTCTCAGCTTGCCGCTTCCAGCAATTGTTCCAGGAGGAGACTTATCTGCTTCCTCCTGGCCCAGTGGGAATGTTTGCTTCCCCCAAGACTTTTGGCTCCTAGGAGCATACTTGTAGTAGTCACTAAAAATTGTATAGCATACATTCTATGTGTATTACTACACTATAATATGTTATACTACTATACCACATACATTTTTGTTCTGGCTACTACAAGTATGTAGGCTACTTATAGTACAGTATTGTAGCATAGTAAGTAAAATGAATGCAAGTTGACTGAAATGACTGAAACTACTAAGGCGATGAAAGCTTTTTAGCCTTTTGAATTACTGTAAATGACTGCTAATACTGTATGTGTATATATATATATACATATATATATATATATATATATATATATATATATATATATATATATATATATATATATATATATATATATATACAGTATTAGCAGTCAATATATATACATGTATATATAAATGTATGTAGGATATAAAGCAGACTGCAACCTCAACAATCAAACTTTTTCACAGTGCTCTGCTGGTAGATACAATTCAGCAGAACATATCAATGCTCCCAAAAGTGAGTTTTATCTTTCGCCATATTTTCATGTATCCCTGTTTTCTCCATGGAGGAACTAGACTAAACATTTGCGGGTGGCTTCCCTACCAACAGCAGCCACAGAGGAACAAGATTTCCAAAATGGCTGAAGAGTTGGCGTTCCATCTGGACGCAGGCGGAAAGGTGAGGCCAGGATGCTGTTATTTACAAGAGCTTCTACACGCACAGCTCACTGACAGAGGACACACAAACACACACGCACAGCGTTTATTTACCTTGATATAAAAAGCTGTATATCCTGTTACTCATGTTAAAAATAAACCCCAGCAAATGTCCATTCTTAACAACCAGACATATATGGTGTATTTGATAGAATAATGGCTGTTTACTTTTATGTCTCCTCAAAAAAAACATTACAACAAGCATTTCAGAAACTGACAAGATAACTTTGATTTTATCATTTAAACAAAATGCTCTGTGAGAGAACAATCAATGTAAAAATGCAAGTTTGTTTTTGTTCTTAACCACGTAGAACTGGGAGGAAATGAAAGCAGATTTTATGCAACAATGTTTATGTTATAACTTTTCAAGTTAACTATTAATGAGACTAATCTCATTGAAGTCCTGGTGGTTGCATTTATTGTGAATGAAGCCCATTGTCCTTTCATTTCATAAAAGTATTATCCCCTCCTCAATCCTCAATCTTCAAAACAGGCTCCAAGCAAGGTTTTGTTTCCTCTAAATATCTGATACACACTAAGCTGTATGAGCACATTTCAGTAATAGTCAGAGTTAAACTGATTCCTAACAAGTTTTTAAGTTTGGTATTCCACTTTAAGCAAACGGTGGTATCGATCTGAGAGGAAGAAAAAATAAAATAATGTATGATAGGAAGTAAAACAAGTATATAAACTTTTAGAATTAAACAAGATAAAGTTATAACTCATCGTATTAGTAGTGGTATGCCGCATTTGGCAAAAATACATAAGCTATCATTATTTTACAAAATGTTAAAATGTAAATTAAAAGTCCCTCCTCATTAGCTCCCAGACAGAAGTAGTGACGTTGCGTCCTTCCTCTCTGCCCTCTATAAAGTTTGGCTCGCGTGCGGGACCGCAAGTGTGAGGCGAAAGGAAGGAGAATTTCCATCAGTGGGTATTAAAGGAAAAAGTACCCCTATGGTTGGCGTTCTTCAGCTCTATTGCTGTTCAAATTAAACATTCATTCAAAGTGTTGAAAATCCTGATCACTGATATTTCCTTAGCGATATCTAAATCGCACCTGCCGAGAGGAGCTCCCGAGGTACAGAGCCTGCTCGCCTCATTCCGCGGAGAGGAGCTCTATTGAGAACCGCGCGATGGGATTGGAGACAGACCGTCACTGACTCTTTTCACATTTATTATTGACTCGTTGGGGATAGACACAGAGCAGGTTTTCCTCTGTAGAAGTTTTGGACACCTTCGGGAAGTCTTATTTTTCGTTACGTGGATCTACGACACCGGTCTTTGTGATTATCAAGCGGTTTGGATTTGGATGAAGAGTTGTGTGGAGTAACAGAATGGCACCATCCGACTGTTTTCAGTTAGTCGCTGTCATCTTTTATTGGGTGGCTCAAATAAATGGTAAGATTGTATGCTTATTTTCCTCATTGTTTATCCGTTGCTGGTTTATTTGCATGTAGCCTATGTTTGTAATGTTATGGACCCATAATGGGTCCATAACAAACATACAACATACGAAAACATACAATTACTTTATAATGGGTCACCCATTATAAAGTAATTCATAGTTGGCTACAGGGAATTTCATTGAAACTTCAGATGAACATTGTTTCGCTTTCTTTCGTTTTTTTGTTTTTTATTTTTATTTGCAAAGGAAATAGGGTATACCAACAATGCCAACAATACATCTCGTTATTTTTTTATAAACACATCTACCAGGCCTACGCGTTATAAGCCGATAACGGTGACAACCACGTGATTGGTTACGTCCTTTGATTATTCTTATTTGCTTTCTGTATTCGTGAGTGCTCAGGTAGTCGCTGGAGCGTGCAGTTGTTTCATAGCCACTAGAGGTAGCGGATGTTAAGTCCTGCATCGCTGCCTGCAATCTTGCAAAACTCTTGAGATGCGTCCATAATATTAAAGTGCTATTTCAGGACATTCCAAATTGATATGATGAAAAATGAATGTACAATGTACAATATAGTGGTGGTTCATCCGCCTTTTTTCACTTGGGTTGAGGTTGTCACTTTGGTTTTGTAGGCTAGGGCTATTCCTTCCTATACATAAACAGACCGCCAAACAAAGACGCACCCCACACAGACACACACGCAACAAATCAGTCATTCACAGTCAGGTATTAGCGTCCGTGTCTGGCAGTGTTTGTTAGTGAGTTTCCTTCGCTGTCCACGCACAGCACAGAGCGTGGGAAAGACACTGGGAGGAAACGGACGTTTGGGCAAGAGAGGCACCCTCCTGGAATTGTTCGGACGAGCAGAGGTCACGGAAATGGGAAACGCTACCTGAGCAAAGACTTCTTCCCGAAACCTCTCTGATGCTCATATTGAGATATGTTCATCCAGTTCCTAAAAGCAGTGACGAGTATGATTGATGCACATTAACACAAATACAGAGCAGTTATTCACCGATGAGATAGATTCCAAGAATAAGCTCACACGCTCTGCATTGCTATTTTTCTTATGCTTGGATTATGATTAGGTGGAGATGATGGATGCCATTATGAGGATATGCTCCTACCATGCCTAACCATACCTTGCTGGTTAGGCAGGCCATGTTCTCAAACAGGACAAAAACATTGTTTACAGTGTTAGGCCTACTGCTCTTCTACTGTCTATCTTTTCTCCTTTATCTGCCAATTGTCCAAAGTCTAACCGTAATGACATCAGTTGACTAAGACAAACAGGATTATTGTTCTATTCGTTTTGCATCCTGACTGACAATGATTGATTCCGAACTGTTTCAAATGGAGCATATAACTACTTTGGGTTAAAAGGTAGACATGGTTTGAGTGCTTAAACATGACCCATCAACAACATTCTTAATGAACCATGATGAGTCAGAGGGGTGAGTTTCAACTAAGACTGAAACTTGAAAGTCACACAGTTGTGACATGTGTTCTGTTTTCCTCTGTTGTAACAAATGTTAAACGAATCCCCTATTGCTTCAGATATCATTGAAACAATCTGGTAATATTGTCAGTGAATATATGGTTTGAATTAACGTGGTAATACAGTCATTGGATTCAGCCATTCCTTAAAATCATTTTATGAAAATTTAGATGGGATTGCGTCTACCTTTCCCTAAAATATAGAACTTTGTCTTTACTGAAGGAAATCCATATACTCAGCTTATAGTATTAATAAAATGTACCATGACTTGGGTCCTTGAAATTTAAATGACATGTTATTTGTAAAAATTGTCGTCCCCCATCGGAGTTAATCTGCACACTAGCCGGCTTTGACCTTGCACACACAGAAACACAACGAATAAACCCACTTACGATGCACCTAGATCTAAAGCCAAAAGGGCAGCCAAAAACGTAAAACAGCAAGGTATATCTTGTTCCTTATTGCTCTTCTTAAAGCAGGATTATATTAGCATCCCTGGTCTAGCTCGGCTTGAGCCGGCAATATATTTCCTTGTAACCCCTGTGTGAGATTTCAATTTCAAGGAGCTTCTGTGCGTTGCTTAGTTTTAATCAGACATGGTAGATAGCCGCAATCTCCTTGGCTTATGCAGTATACATCAGCTCTATACGAGTCAGAAAGGCCACTCACTGTGGCCAGGTGCTTTCCTTTTATTTATGCTTTTTTAAAGAGGACTCTTGGACATTTTAGCCCTCCCTCACTGTTGTCTTAACCCTGTAGTTGGCAATTGCAAGGGATTTTGGAGGGAACCCATGTCATAAAATATTCCATCACAAAGCCAACCCCAACGTGTAGCATGGCTACGACATTATTAACAACTTACTTTTGCTGGGCTCCAAGTCCTCTTCAATTTTTTGCGGTAAATCTCCTGCTGGGATATAGCACCTATTGTACATTTATCTTAGTGTTTAACTATAATATTTTAAACTAACATGACGATGAAATTGACACAAAAACCTCTTCGGAGCATTACAGCTGCCTTTTTCTTTTTTTATATCGAGTAAATAAATGTTAATATCAATCCAAACTTCGACAACCTCTGTTCATATAAAAAATGTAGACCCTGCTACAAAATCCATTCAGAATCTCCCTCCATGCAATATTCCCACTCCATAATTTGTAAAACTCCTATATCCTTCTTATGGGCTTGTCGATATAGTCACTTGTTTAATCCACCAATGATAAAAAAACATAAATATACATGTATAATTTCATAATACCATAATAATACAATACCATACCAACATCTTCCTACCCTGGGTTAGACTATTGTGTAGGCCTTAGGAAACTTTCCTTATGGTGGCCACAGCCAGTACACATTTCACCCCCAAAGATACGTGATCCACCCCCCTCGGCCCTCTCTCCGTCTTTATCTAGAGTAATAGCCCCCTCTCCGGCCCTTTTCAGCTGCCTTTGTTGCCCGTTCTTTGGGACTTTTGAAACTATAAAGAGGAAAGCGGTGTGCTTCCACACGAGAGTCGCCGACAGTCACATTGTTGCTTTGCCTTGAAAACACCCCAAAAAAAGATGGGCTCTGGTCATCTCCTTCCCCCCCCTTCCCCCCTGAGACTCCTGTGTCATGGTTAGTCACAAAGTGTGCGGAGATTAATAGGGCCCTGTCGTACAAAGTGGAGGGAATTCCGCACATTATGCCCAGCAGACAGAGGGCTGAGGCAGGGCGGCTTCCTGCCACGCTAGAGTCATCGCATACAGTAATCGTGGCTTTTACTGCCAAATACCACCCAGGGACAGCTCCTTGTTTCATAGGGAATATCAAGGGACAGATCATTGCACGTGTTGATTCATGAATCAATATGCATGACATATTAATACTGTTGAGCATTGTATGGCTAAATGTAATCTTGTATTACAGAACATTTATTTTTTTCCAACACCGGTGATCCTGATTCAATAATGATATTACGATCATTCGACAATTTCAATTGTGTCCATAGTTTAAAGTAATTATTTGTCTTGGACAGGGTCAAATGGAAATATCTGTACAACAGAGGCAGATTTTTTGGTCACACACTTGTTTTTGCAGGCTAAAACATTTTCATTTAGTATCTGAGACAAACATGTCAAAATGTTAAAGTCTAAATCATCCAATCCAAGCATATAAAAGAAGAAAAACATCTTCATTTCCTGGCGGGTGAGAGATCATCATAAATGTTTTAAGAACGGAGAGTCCTGGCCCGGTACCTTTCCTGTGAACCCTGTGAGGTCAAACAGACAAATAGGATCCCAGATGAACCACAGTGAGCATCAAAATGGTAAATACTAAGTGAACTACAGTTTGATGCTCACTCTAGGAATAAGCTCATGACAAATCATACAAGCACATAGTGTGGATGAAAAGAAGAGAATGATCGAGGGGAAACGGTGAGAACGAAGTGAGAAAGAGAGACCTTGATGGATGTTTTGTCACGTTCTCTTGGTCTCCGTCTGATTCACTCACGTTTTGTCTCTCCCTATCTCTCTCTACCTATCCCCATCTCTCTGTCACATTCTCTCCGGTCCCGCTCTTCCTAAACTGTGTGTTTCTGGAGGCTCTCTCTAATCGGATCCAGCTCTGGGGCTCTTTGATCGACCACAATAAGCACCATTTCTGCCATTTCTCAGACGCTCTGCTGGAGGAATGCAGCAGATCCCATCAAGAGACATCTGTCTTGATGGGATGCTTGATGCTGAGGTCAGCACTGTGCAGCCAGAGGGTCAGGTGGGAGAGTTCTGAAGACAGATGATGTGGGTAAAGAGACACCGGGGGGGGTCTTATCCCTGGGGTGGGGGGGTTTGCTGCTTCGTACTCCATCTGTAGTGTGTTAGAGAAGAGTGTGGGGAGAGATAACCGCCTGGCCATGAGAGATTAAGTGCAGCGAGCCAAGTCAATTGGTAATTCTTGTTTGTGTTTGTGTGGGCGCTTGTGTGGCTTATCGGTTTGGTTGCTTTGAGATGCACTAGTTCAGGTGATGTTTGCCATGTCGACACATCTTCCACTCAGACGTTATCGGTGTCCATGAGGGTCCGTATATACAGTTGGTTCCATATATGAAAAATGACAAATGAGTATATATTCAAACTACACTTATACACCTGGTAGACTGTAGCAAATGGCAATCGTGAAGGGGACTCAAAGCCAAGGGCTTTGATAAATGGGATGGAACCAGCCACAACAGATGGTTTCTATCGTGTGTCTGAATGATGGATATCGCCTAATCTTCTGTGAAAGTAATAACTACTACTAATAATAAACAGTGGGCAGTTGCGTGGCATCCAAAATGGGAGCTGAATAACATTATAGAACACCACCACCCCCACCCTACCCCCTGCACCCCCTCCAAAAAACCTTGGGCAGCAAAACAATGATGTTACAACATTACACAAGGAAGCGGGTTTCAGGTGTCGCTGCCAACATTGGCACGGCCTTGCCTGGCCATGTGCAACAGCAGGACTTTGGTGCATGCTCATGCTTTGGATGTCAGCCAGCAGCATAGTTCTAGTCAGTAGTAGCACTTAATACATATATTGCATAACCATTGTCTTTGTAGGACCATATGATACAACTTAACGTTTATATGTAGGCTTGCTTATGACACGATTCGTACCGTGAGCTGGTTTGCGTGGTAATAAGGATTGTCAATGCATAAGGAAAAAACGTTTGGGGAGTACGGTGCAAAGAAGGAAGTTGCTGAAGGGACGTTTGGACTCACCTCTCACACACGTACGCACACACCACCGCCCCGAGGAGTCAATGAGTGTTTCCTCATCTCAGCACCTGCAGATGAGACAAGCCTTTATCCCGGCTCCACCCCCATTCCACCCCAACTGAACATGTGATAACAGCACCCTGAACATAAACAAGGTCAACGGTTAAATAAATGAAACCCATTTTTATTTGTAACCCGTTCCCAATAGGCCCACTACAGTTTGGCAGCTTTTAAGAGAAGACAAAGGGAGAGAGAGACAAATCTCTTCAATGTGTCCTCTCTGTCTCTTGCTCTCTCTCCCACACACATTTGCTCATCACCACCGACATTGTTGGTGTGCTTCTGCACCAAACCCCCCCTGTGATCTCAGAGCAAATTGCATAAATGGCTGAGGCTGGAATCACACATGCGTGCTTCCACATGAATGCTGGGAAAATATCCCAGGTCGTATTCGGTGTGCATAGGTATTCTATTTGAGCGGTAGCTCTGATGCTGTTACTATTCATTTATTTGAAACTTTTATCTTGCTCACTTGGCCCCGGATCTAATATTCTTTGTGTGTTTTTTTGTTTTGTGTGTGTGTGTGTGTGTGTGTGTGTGTGTGTGTGTGTGTGTGTGTGTGTGTGTGTGTGTGTGTGTGTGTGTGTGTGTGTGTGTGTGTGTGTGTGTGTGTGTGTGTGTGTGTGTGTGTGTGTGCATGGCTGTGTGTCCCACAGGAAACCTGACACCCCCTCGGATGTATCCGTCCCATAACCCTCTAATTCGCCACAGAGGAGACTCACTAGAGCTCATATGCAGGTATGTTACACACACCGACACTTTTGATAAATGAGTCCATCATTATGTTCATTGTTATCACATTAAAGGGGCAGTAGGTAGGATTCGTGAGTTGTAAGGAGAGGGAGTAGAATGGAGCATAGAGAGCAGGATTGTTTTTTAATAATCCACATATAAAAGAAAAATCCTCCCCCTTTTCCTAAGTTTCTCCGCCATTGAGAAATGTTGCATTCAGGCATCTGTGATTGACATGCAGGATGGACTACCCGAAGCAATCAGGAATGAGACGCCTTGATTGATAAGAAATTAGCAAGTAGGCTGGAATAGATGCATACAGAGTCAATCTGAACAGATATTCTCACAGAGAAGTGAACTCTCTAATTGCTGACAGAGGGCTATGGCATTTCACAAATTTCTTCGTCTTAATTCGTCAGGCGGAGTTGTTCCCACCTTCCGGAACTTTCATCACATTAGTCAGAAATAAATCAGAGGACCAGGGGAAGATTTTGCAGATTTCAAGAGAAACACACACCCATACACCCATACACACATGGAAAACAGAAACCACTGCAAGGTAGTGGTCTGTGGGGGGTGGAGGTCATTTATCAATTTTTTTGCATTTCCACCATTTTGTTGTGAGTTGGATAGGGATGTGTGGTCTTTGCTGGAGGGAGGTGTCTTTATCCCAGTGGTCCACTATCTCATTTGCTAAGATTAGAGAGTTGTGCCTCATTTTGTAGTCGTGCCAGGAATGCTGAGCTGTGCTCATCTCTCTAACAAAACGTTTCCTTAGAAGGCTATACAATATATATATATATATGCAACATGCTGTGCTTCTGTCCCTGCTGTTTTTGACCCAGAGTGCTGCAGGCAAAGTCACTGGTATGCAAAACATGTTTGAAGTTCCGCTGGGATCACTTTAATGGCCGCTTTAAAACGAATAGTGTGTGAAAATATGTGTTAGGCGAGCCTAGTTACTTCATCCATGAGAAAGATGTTCTGGTTGCATTCACATGAAACATTCACATGCAAGTTTCCGTTTCAATAAGTGTGATGGACATTAGCACAAGAAAAATATTTTTGGGAAAAAAATCAATCTAAAAGGTCCTTGCTCTTGTTTTGGCATTGAGGGAAAATCTCAAGTCTTGGGTGTTTAAAATAGTGGTAATTCCTTCTATTGGTCGAGTACATTCTCAAAAGGTGTGATACAAGATATGTGTGTGGAACTGAAACAGCTATCACCATATTCATCCATCCCGTACGTTTAAAACGATCACCCATTTATACCCTCCTCTCCTCTTCGGTTGGTTCTCTGCGCTTGATTGACAGGGGCACTGACAAGCTGCATTGGGTCCTGCCACGTTCCCTCTCTTCGGACGGGGTCGTGGTGGAGGACTGCGAGCCCAACCAAAATCCCCACTGCAGCAAGCTGACGCTCAGACATCTACAAGCAGGCGACACGGGCACCTACACATGCAGCTACTCCCAGAAAGCCCTTCGCCACGTCTACGTCTACGTCAAAGGTGAGACTCGAGTCGCCATGCCTTCCAAAGGTGCTGCTGAAACCCTGGGTTGATGTGCTGAAGATGATCTATGTGAAAAGCTTACAGCCAATCCCGGACCGGGACATCGCTCTTGCAGGTTCATTCAGTGTCGAGGCAATTGCCAGTGCGCGTAAAAACATGAAACATTATGTTCTGAAAAGCCAATGTTTTGCAGTTTTGTCTGGTTTCAATGCGAAACATGGGAGGGAAAAAAAATAAAGGAAAAAGAATGAGGGAAATTTAAAAGAAAGGAAGAAATGTTAAAGAGCAAAATAAATAATTTAAGAAGAGACCAAAAGTAGCAGAGAGTTAAAGGATAATGGCCAACCAAGACAATCAGCGGCTCAGATCGTGCACCAAATTTAGTCTACAAGCTTGAAGAGCGGTCGCAATCCCTTTGTTAATCATTTACTAGCGCTTTGAGAGCCATTCAGTGAGAGGAGCTGGCTCACAGGACTCCAGACTGTTCAGAAAGAGCTGAGACTGAGGTAAGCAGAGGAAGGGGCGTCTGTGAGGCCACGGCTTCTTGTGGAGCTGGGAGGGAGAGTTCCAACGCACGGGAAACCCTGGTCATTGACTATGATTTCCTGCCCTGGCTACTGTAAAACCGTCTCCTGAAGCACCTCTCCACAGCCCCCCCCTGTGAATGTCTATTGTCACCTTTAGTTTCAAGAGTTATCGCGTGCGAGATTTGCTTGAGTTCTTCATGAGGCACAGCTACAGTTATTATAACATGATTACAACTCAGAGTTGCATTTAAGAAGTTTAGTGAGCGGCACCCACTTTGAGATATTAACTCAGGCAACCAAAGTCCACTGCCACACCCAGATCAAATGTATTAAATGCTGATGGGATGGCTTCACATACAAGGATTTAATAAAACGCTGTCCATGACATTAACACACATTCCAATTTTAAACCTGTTGACTATTTGGTTATTGCAGAAACCAGTTTGGAATTGTTAAAAGTCACCAAGCCAAACAGATATAATTAAATAAGTTTAGATTTAATACAGAAGTAGTAGACCTGTATGAGCAAACATACAAAGCAACATGGGTCACTTGAAACAACATTAAAATCTAATCAGAGGCACACACCCCTTTCCTCCCTTGGCTCGCCAAGCAAGACCTGACAATCACCTGCTTCCCCTTTAGTGATTTACCAGCATGCTGCCATCACGTCTAGCCTTAACACACCCCTTTCAACTATTATTACATAATTTTCCATGTGTTCTGTACAAATAATGGAGTCTTTATCACACCCGTATGTCTTGACCTTACACAAATCACTGGCTGATTTGTGTAAGGTCAGATTGAACAGATGCGTGGCTCCTGGATGCCAAACAGGAACAAACAGCAGGCCTTTGCACTCTCTCAATGGCATTCAGAGCCAGGCTCATCCACAGCCAGGCCAATCCCTAGCCAGGCTCAACCCCAGCCTGGCTGATCCAAAGGCAGGCTGAACCCCAGCCTGGCCCATCCCCAGCCAGGCCCATACCCAGCCAGGCTGAACCCCAGCCTGGCTGATCCACAGGCAGGCTGAACCCCAGCCTGGCCCATCCCCAGCCAGGCCCATACCCAGCCAGGCCAATCCCGAGCCAGGCTGAACCCCAGCCAGGGCCATCCACAGGAAGGCCTATCCCCAGCAAAGCCCATCCCCAGCCAGGCCTATCCCCATCGAGGCTGAACCACAGCCAGGCCTATCCCCAGCTTGGCTGAACCAAAGCCAGGCCTATCCCCAGCGAGGCTGAACCCCAGCCCGGCCCGCTCCATCCTGTTTGATTTCTTTGTGGCACAGCCCCAAGTTTGCCTTGATTCAATTGGGATTTGTGCTGAAATAGATTTGGCTCTACATGCCTTTCGTAATTTGTAATTGACTACAAAAAATCCCTAGAGGGACAAGTAAATAAGAGATTACTTTTATCTATTAAGTGATATGGCACTGTCCTCCAAGGCGACTTACGCTGCGTTCAGAATACATGTGAACAATAAGATGTTTGGCATCTTGCCCATGGATGCCAACAGGTAGTTATAGACATTTGAAAATTAACCCCCATGACCCCTGGGTTGGGAGCCCAACCCCCAAAAAACCACTCTATTCCTGGCCTAACTGTAACTTTTGTCACCACCTCTTCCTTTACAGATCCCCATTCTCCCTTTGTAAGCCAAAAGGGTACTCCTGAGGTGATTTTTGTGTACGCGCACAAAACCACACTCATAGTGCCCTGTAGGACCACCTCTCCGGATGCAGTTGTAACATTGGTGGTAAGGCCTTATTTTTGTATCTGTACATAAAGTCACACATCGTTTAGTCTCATTGACACACCAACGTCGCAGACCGTATTTTACAGACACTGTTGTGTCCGTAGTGTTATTAGCAATATAAACCCATGTACAAACCGTTTATTATTCTTTGTTTGAGATTGCATTCTTGGATAATCCTTTCGGGAAAAACGTCTCTGAGCTTCGGAGTTCCCAGCCCGTGACACAGGTTGGACGTAGACGTCACAGGGATGTCAACGGACCGTACCAAGGAATGTCCTTCAAGAGAAGAGTACAACAAACCCAGGCTGTTTGCCCTCAAGAGTGTGTGGTCAAATCTCACATGCGTTGTGAGTTATACCAGCCCTAGCCGTGAGGAAGTAGAGAGGGGGACAGTGGCCACTTGACGGGAAGCCCAGGGCCAACTCAGGGAGCCATCCTGTCTCCTTCCTTTAAGGACAGGAAGGTCTTCCAGGAGTGTTTCTTTTCTCAGAATAAATCCACCGTCTAAATTTAGACACACTTCTCCTGCAAACATTGTGTTGCGGAAACGCAGGGGAGAATAGTAAACAGGGTGTAATCAGATGAAACAATAGCTAATGATGTCCCACAGGTTCGTTCAGTTTTATGGTGTCAGGTATCAGTTGGAGGTACAACTGCAAGACTCTGGTTTGTTTGCCGGTTATGGATCAGTTTTCATTTGACATAACATGACATTTGTAGGAAGCCGTCACAGCTAGTGTGTGAAGGCCTCTGGATCCTAACAGAACCAGTCGATGCCCGTGACTACATGCCATAAAGATTTAAGAGCATTACAACCCTTTGTCCAAAAGCCTGGTGGGAAAACAACACACCTTACCACTCCAGGGATAATGATAGCAGTTCTATAAACTTCCTTCTACAAGAAGATCTACAGCATCCCTCCTCCCTGTTTCCTTCCATCCTCCCTTGCTACGCCTCCTTTCCCAGCAAGACAAAAAACAGCACAAATATATCCAAAGCTATCCAAAGCTGAGCACCACTATAGTTTTTGTGTTTCACATCAACACAAATGATAAGAAGTTGTCCAGCCCTTGGATGGACAGATATGAAGTTATTTGTTAACATCATAAGTTTAGAGGTTCGGTGTTAAGTCTCTCATTAGACCCTTTTATCCAAAACTCCTCACAGGTAAAGGTTTAGAGACATGGGGGAACCCAGCGTCATTCGTTTGGGACGGGAACACGACAATAAACTATCCCTTGTTGCAAACGCACCCTGACAAGACACCTTCTCTATCTTTGCCCCCCACCCCCAGGGGCCACAATCTTCCCAGAAGAGTGAATGGGACCCCAAGGTGGGTTTCAAGATCTCATACCCCCCCACCATCTCCAACCACATGCTCATCTGCGAGACTTGGGTCAACGGTCAAGGATTTCAGCTCCAATATGTCCCTCAACGGTTGAGTAAGTCTCCACAAGCAAACACTGCAATCACTGGTCATAATTCCATTTTTCTTTCTATATAGAAATGTGGATTCGTTTGTCAGGGTTGTTGGTTTTGTAATGAGATGTTGAACTATTTTCCTGGATCATCTCGAATTCTGTGTCTGCCATTAATGACGTACATCACCCACCTCTTTAATGCAGCAACTACGCTAAGGAGAGTGAAGCTCATCCCGGATTCTCAAAGGGTGCTGGTGGGAGTCAACCTCACCCTCAACTGCAGCGGGGAAACCAACTATAATGGAAGAATCAGCTTTGAATGGCATATTCCCGTAAGTGCTAAGAATTACACTTAACGTTATCAAGGGATAGCATTAGCGTTATCTAAGCTAATGTGTTCGATGAGATGTCTAGATGTCTATCCAATATCATTCATAATTCACAGTAATCTGGTACACTGAGCTACACTTATAAGTGTATATCGTATCTCTTGTCATACTCTGTAGTTTCACTTTCACTTTGAAACCAGGGAAAAGTATCCAGTACAGTGACCTATTACTTGTGCGCTCTTCTCTGCAATATGGAGTTACACATTGTATTCACAATCTTCCATGTCCCCAGGCCAACCGCAGTTTCTCCATTGTGAAGGACAAGTCTGACATAGCTCCTATCGTGATGTCCAACGCCATCACGCTCCGCGCTGTCACCATGGAGGACGCCGGGGAATACAACTGCACCGCTGTGCTTCAACCAAATAACGACAAAAGGAGGCATGCATCCACCAACATCATCGTATTTAGTAAGTGCTCCGAAATGAGGGTTACATTTTTGACTATGCCGATTGTCTTTTTTATTATTATTATTATTATTTTACAGTTTTGTTTTTTTTAGGACCTTTTTCCATTGGTGCAGTTCTAGTGAGATCTTAAAACTTCCTTTGGTCAGGTGTCGCCTGTCCAGTTTTTCAAAGTCACCTTAATTGTTAGTTCATTTAATCGCTGATGTTTTATGTCTTTTATTGTTTGTTGTGGTTTCAGAGCACCCATTCCTCCACCTTAGCTATAGAAATTATCAAGATGGTTACGTCACGGTTACTGAGGGAAATAAACTGGTGTTTAGACCCGTGGTCGATGCACTGCCTTCAGCTGATTCAGTCGCATGGTAAGTGAACCCTCCAAGAAAGTTGACCCAGAAGATGTTTGTCTTATCCACATGTACAGAGGTCTCGAGATGATATCAGCTGACATATAGCTACGAGGGCTGGATAAGTGATTGATCACTTGATTTGAACATCAGTTATCATTGAATGAAAGCTTCAAAATAGTAATACATTTTTTTGGTTATCGTTGAAATAGTTTTCTTACTTATCTTAACGGTGATCATGAAAACAATGTGCTAAATTCAAATAGCACTTGATTTCCGCTGATTTT
>NC_044057.1:20042915-20175415 GCF_902167405.1 Gadus morhua
AATCAGTGAATCTCCCCGTCTGCTAGAACACTCTTCGTGCGCTGCACGCCTCATAAATAGCTTGACAGCCTTATGGCTGAAGCCAAGCGTGCATCCCGCAAGAACCATTGACCTGTGATGAGGAATTACACCACGCAAGTCTGAAGCTGTAGTTATTTCGACCACGTTGTACACTGTAAGCGCTGATGTGCACTTTGAGTATGTGCGAGGGGGGTGATTCAATTATACGAATTCACCACAGGGGAATTTTTGAAGGAAGATGGGGTTTAAGTAGGCTGCATGCAACACAGTAATGTAATAGTCATCCAGGTTTTAGAAGACGCTATTAACCATATATTGAGAATCCTTAAACTGTAGGCCGTCACGATCAATGTTAAAAAACAAATCTGCTGTTTTCTAGAGGTAACTATATGAGTGACTTATTCAAAACAGGCGTCTCAGTTTGCGGAACATTGGCATGTAAATCCCTGGCATTCTGTAAGCCAGGGACTGTAGAGACCTTACCGAGAATTTCCTGAGGGAGGTTGTTTCTCCAGCCACTTATCCCCTTGCCATAACGAGGAGCAGACCTCCACTGCCGCCCTGCCAAAAGTCGATCCATAGGATGAGGTGAGAGAACCCCCACACCGGCCCGCCACACCTTCAGCAGAGCGGGTCAAACTGTGGCATAAATCCTCGGCAATCCACCCCGAAGACGACGGCTTACGGAATTACTGAACAATCATATGAGCTGGCCGGGAACTCTGCGCTAAGGTCGCACTGGTGTGGCTGCCAGGATCCGAGCTGTGATTTATATCATACGTCCACCCCCTCTAGAGGCTTTGAGTTAAAGGACCTCAGAATCCTTCAAAAGGTGCACAAAACTAGTGATCGGGATTTGGTCCCTGACACAATCAGGGATTCGACCCCGAACTTTGATTGACGTGAATAGGGAGCGGGCCGCTGTTTACGAGCCCTCGTCGCCCAAACGTGGGTGCTTTATGAGGGTGAACGCTGGGGGTCAATGACAACATGGGCCGGGTTAAAAGCAGAGCGTTTGGTAAAGAGTGAATTCCTCGCTGTCAGCTCTCATAAATCCCGGCGGCCCATGAATCAGAAAGTGGTCCAGCCTGGACTCAGAGGGGGCGCGGTGGGGGTGTGTGGGGTGGGGTTGGGGGGCTCCTCCCAGTGATGTCTAGTGGAGAAAAGGAGGGGACCCGCTTGGGTCAAGATAGCTATAGAATTAAATTGTGGGCTTGGCTGCTGTGGTGGGGTTGACGATTGTGGGGGTGGGCAAAGACCCCGGGGGTCAGTGTGCACAGCGGGCCTGGTCAGGGCACCACTTAGGGACCGCGTGCACTTGTTGCAAATGAGCGCTTGGCTCTCAGGTTACACGGTGGTGGGTAATGGCCGTAACGCTACACCTCACCGCTGCGCTGTCAGTGCCGTGACAAATGTCATAACAAGACAGAGTGGACAACATGATTGAGGTAGCAACATCTGCACTTTCCAACGCGCTCCTTCTCGTGAGTGGAGGCAGTGTGTCATGCCAGCGGTGGGGTTGTTGGAATCGTTGAAAGAGTCGAATGGCTTAACTGACAGGCTTTTGAAGGTAAGCACAATGAGCTGAAGAAAACTGAGGAAAGTCCTTGGCCGGCGAAAACGGTGGGACAATGCACACACAGCATTCGGTGCCTTTGATGTAGCTGTGCACTGAAAACAGATGTCGCTTTGCATACAAAAGACAGCCCCGTGCGATCTGGCCACAGCCCGAAGACCTTATAAATTATTATGCCTGCTTGAGCCATTGGAAATGTGTTAGGCTGAGCGCAATGACCGAACAGAATGTGGCACGACCAGTGGGCTCCAGGGAATAGCATGCGACCTGGTCTTCGCGTCTGTGTGGCTGGAGTATAGGGAGACAAAGTGGGTTTTCAAAAAGGCCAGATGTATCCTTCTTTTAATGTGGCGCACTGGGATGTTAGAACACAGGGCAGCCATACACCAGACCCCTCACACCTTGACCTGGAGCACCATTCACTGCACAGCTTAAAACAGGAGAAACCTTCCACTAACAGTCGCAACGCTGCAATTACAGCACAACCCTTGGTGTGTGTGTTGGTTCATCTGTGCTGCGTTGAACACTCAGAATGGTCCTTTTCATTCCGTTTAGACCGTTGGGACACTGGTGGTGGGGAGGGCCAACGTCACCGGCTCCTACACCTGCAGAGCCGAGAACGAGGTGGCCTCAAAGAAGTGGGGGATCCCCTTCTACGTGGACGGTAGGTGACTCATTTGGAGGAGAAAGAGATCATAAAAATGGCTTAAAACCTCACGTTTCCCTCTTAAGGCCAAAGCTCGGTTAGAGCTGACAAGAACAACTGCCGCACTCTGTTTTTATGGGCAGGCGTACGCAACCATACATCAGACCCGTTCACATTGCGTTGACCCTACACATATGCACTGTAATGAATTGCAAGAGCCGAGCAAGAATGTGCAGATTGCGCCGTGTAATAAAGAGACCGAAGGGGGTCATTAATTGAAACCATCTCCCATCGTAGCAGCAGCGCTTGAGTTCGCCAGAGAGAAAAAATATATCGTGGGCCATATGGCAGCTTCTAATGACACGCGCTCATGTTAAAAAAACAACATTGTATGAATGCATTTAAAACTCCTATTCCAGCAGCCCATTCCTCTCTCTGCCTGTGAAGCTGATCCTAAGAAAGTTACTTTTTATGTGAATGGGAGAACTTCCAAGTGTTTCCTAGAATGAGGGCCGACCCATCGTGGCAGCTACATCACGTCAACATCCTAGCGCACCGCCGGCGCTAGGTCTTGACGTGCTCCCCGGTATCTGATTAAGGGATGAGAAGGACGAAAAGCGGGGTTGACCTTGAGTTTAAGGTTTAGGGTCGCGCGAAAGACGCCGGGCACCAAACATGCCCCCCCCCCCCCAACCCTCCTTAAGTGTGCGAGAATGCCTCAGAGCCAGCTTAACTCTGCTCCATTCCAGAGGTGGGGATGACTGAGCACGGTGGAATGCCGGAGAAAAAAGGAGGACAGAATTGTAATAACAGCTGTCTTCTCTTACGGAACACAGAATGCTTTCCAGCGTTCTGAATAAACAAGCACAGTCTGTCTCCCCCGGGGGCCGGCTCCGGCTGCGCTCTCATTGGTCGATCGCACATCAGCCATCAGCGATGCCGCCCAGCGGCAACGTGCTTCCAATTAACAGTGATGATGAAACAGGAAACAACCGCACGTTTGCCATTCCTGGCTTTGGCGGCGAGCAGCTCTCGTCTTCGGGACTGCGATCCTAAATAGTCGGTTGTAGGGTTAGGGTGAGGAGTCAGCAAGGAGCCGGCACGTTATGAGATCACCCTCAAATGCAATACATAGTTATGTATATGTTGGTTACACTTGCTGGTCATTTATAAGCCTTGAGCTAATGATGAACTAATCATTGACAAAACATTAATAATTAACATAGTAGATGATTAATAAGTGTTATGTTAATGTATAACAACACATGTGATGTTGATTAGCCATTACAAGCCATGTCAAAATTGACCCTCTCGTTAAATCATAAGTGGGATTTTCCACCAAATTGTATTATGGATAGATCAGCCTACCAGTTGGAACAATACAGTGTATTGGCTTGTAGGCTGAGCAGTTATTAATCACCTACCAATCTATATTCATGTTTTGTTAATGATTAGTTCATTATTATTGACCAAAAATAATTTACAATCTCTTATAAATAGGAAGATTAAATAGGACAATTATTATAAATAGGAAGATTAAACTCTTCAATAAAAGCATCTGCTGAACATTGGCATTTACAGTAAACAACCACAGCGTTAAAAAGTCCCCACTCATTCATTTCCACCCACTGCTCATGTATTAACTCCTCCCCGCGTGGCCGTAGATCACTCCGACCACATGCACATCGAGCCCCAGACAGCCATCGAGGGAGAGGACATCACGCTGACCTGCCGGGCCACGCGCTACCTCTACTCGGAGCTGCAGTGGTTCGACCCCCAGAACCGCACCGTCACCGCGGACGTGTCCCCGCTCCGGCTGGACCCTTACTCCGTCTCCCTGGCGCTCACCCTGCGCAACGTGTCCCGGAACGGCGGCACGCCGGCGTACCGCTGCGGCGCCCTCAACCACTTCAAACACAAGTCCGCGCACAAGACCTTCGTGCTCAACGTGGACGGTAAGCAGAGCACCCGGGAGTCTCGCTCAGGGAGCACGGCCACCACCCGAGGCAGGGCTTTTGGTGCCAGCCAGGAATTGTTTTGGTTGTGAGTTTGTGTTATTGTTGTGTTCATTCGGATACCCGCTCCGGGTGCGTTGAGAAGGCTGATGTATACTGTACTGAAGTTGATTACAACTGTAAAATCTCCAATAGATTCTATGAGACATACTGAGCACAATTTTGCACGAGTGGATTTTGGAAAGAGCGGCTGAAAGAAGGAAGCTTATGTGTGTTGTGTTGCAGGGAGGAAGCGGCCGTGGCTGAGTCAGAATCTGACCAATCAGGAGGTGAACAGCAGCAGCACGCTGACTCTGGACTGCCTGGTGTCGGGGGTCCCCAAGCCGCTGATCACCTGGTTCAAGAACAACATCCAGGTGCAGGAAGGGCCAGGTAAACGCTGCTGTTCTCGCTGAACTATGATCAGACCTAAACTCACGTATAATGGAAATGGATTCTATTCTTTTGAGATTGTTAATGTTAATGCAAAAACTACATTTACCTTTTCTTGGCTTGTGAATCGTTATTGCTATTAAATCCTTATGGTCAATAAATGAAGTTAAATAGATTAAATCAAAGTAAATTCAACCGATTCAAATGATCCTTTTACAACCAGTGTTGCCAGATTGGGCCAGATTGGGCGGGAAATCTGGTCCAATCTGGCCACACGGATTACAACAGTCACAGTGTCTGATTCCCACAGATGATATCTGACCCTCTTAGTGTGACCATGTGGTCTGCAGGTATCACCCTGGGGGAGAGCGGGGTCCTGACCATCGAGAGGGTGAAGAAGGAGGACGAGGGCCTGTACGAGTGCTTGGCCAGCAACGTGGAGGGAAGCATCAGAACCAGCGCCGTCGTCATGGTTTCCGGTAGGTGGCCAATCGGAAGATCTAACAAGAGCTAAAGCAATGTGGCGTGCGTTAAATGACCGTAGTGCTGTATACTGTACGTCAAGGAACAATGACCTGTACTGTATACGAGTGAGCCCGAACTGTGTCAAGATTAGAGTAGAGAAACAGACCATGTTAATGCAATTAAGTGGGCCGATGTTTTTCCATACTCAGAAGGACATTCTCACGAGGGAGAATGTGCTTTGCAAAAACTAAAAGTGTGTGTATTTTTTCAGCCTTAGGATTTTGGGAAGTTTCAACGGACTGAAAAAATTAAACACTGACAGGACACAAGGCTGATGTGGACATGAAAGTATAGGAAGAAAAGGAAATAGAGGATGAAGGAGATATGAATTGTGCGCTTCAAGACCCCTGCTGGTCAACGTAGCAGCAGTCGCTTCGTTATTCTCTGTGTTCCGCATTTAGATTAGCATGCCTAGTTAACAAAAAATGTGAATGGAAAATAGCACTGAGGAGGAAAAAATGTTCGGCATGCATCTCCAAAACCCATGGGGAATAAACACTGAAGTGTGTTTCTGCTTTCAGTGTGTATATATAACATTTGGAAAATATTTGGGAAGAAACAATCACACCCCCTCTTCCCTAACAGAGTTCTAACACAAAGTGATAAAAACACTGTATGGTGTTTAATTCACCCCCTCTTCGATCAAATTCCTTCTGCACAACTTGCCATAGCGACACAAGCCGTTTTCTAAATAATATGAAATATATGCATTTAAAGAAAAACTAAAGAATTGAGGACATCCTGGAGGCTGAACGTCAGTGTGTTGTGCCCCACTGCAGGTGAGGACGGCCGGGCCAACGTGGAGGTGATCATCCTGGTGTGCACGGGAGCTGCCGCCACCTTCCTCTGGATCATGCTCATCCTCTTCATCCGCAAGCTGCGAAAGGTGAGCACCTGCACATCTGGATCTGCAGCTGCATCCAGCCGCAGCTGGTTCTGCATGCCTCCTTTCAAATCGTCCTCGTCACTACGGAGCCATTTTTAGCAACATTGAGATACTTTCACAAAAAACGCCCGGGTGGTATGAAGGCTGTGACTCACTGGCAGCAGGGGAATGCAGCCTTTATCGGACGGTTAAATTTAGCAAGTGTTTATGATTTCCACATTTCCCCCGAACACATCCGACAGGGGGTCGGGTTCATGTTTATGCATACTGTAAGACCCTGAATGGGACACAACATGCTGGGAGGATCACATTCCCCAGGCTTTGATTCATTTAGACAAATAGGATGAAACACACAGGAAGTGGTGGGACACTAGCAGGTGGTGGAGAGGATGGCGGGGGTGTGCATTGGGGTTAGGGGCAAATTTTTTAAACCGCAGCGACAATTCACATCCAAATGACTGAAGTGGGGGTGTACTGGTCAGAGTATAGCCTAGTGCAGCAGTATGATTTTTTTCTAAAGAGGAAAAAAAAAGTGTTAACACAGAAACAAGATAAGAACCTTACATAAATGACCTAAAGGTTCACCTCGTTGTGATCAACATATATTTCTCCTGATGGAATTCACGCTGGTGTTCATGCATCCCCTCCAGCAGCCGTCCCACTACAAGATGGGCCCGTCCATCATCATCGATCCCGATAAGTACCCCCTGGACGAGCAGGACGAACTCCTCCAGTACGACAGCAGCAAGTGGGAGTTCCCCCGAGACCGCCTGAGACTAGGTGAGCCCCCTACGCCGACCCCCCCATGGGTCTGTTTCATTTGTACCCCCCCCCCCCCCCCCCCCCCCCCCTTCATCACAGTCACGGCCTCAAAGGACCGCGCCGGAGGAGAAAGAAAGGCTTGAGGAGGATCCAACCCTTCAACCAAATCCCTGCAAAGTCTGTCTGCAACTTCTGAGAGAAATTCAGTTTCATTGCGTATCCATTTCAATCTGTTTAATTCACACCACATTGAATCGATTGTATCTATGTTAAACATACGTAATGTACCGCTTTTGTACAATTGTGAAGTCTGTGGCATGGGTTCAGATCTGATTAGTACATCACAGAAGTGTTATGCCTTTTTGAAGATGAAGCACGGGACGACAATTACATACCCGCCGACTGCCTTTTGATATGCTCTCTGGAAGGGCATCATACATAAATACATATATACACACACACACGCAGCCACATGCACACACACATGCACACGCACATGCATACATGCATGCATGCAGGCACACACACACACACACACTCACAAAAACATACACTCACACACACACACACACACACACACACACACACACATACATGCATACCCCCTTCACCCCTGGAGAGCAGAGCTTTGTGGTTAAAGCCCCAGCAAGCTGCGGGGTACCTCCAGAACAGAGGGGCGTCCGACAAGCCAGAGAACTCCAGAATGATTTACGGGGCCGTGCTCACCAGATGCTCCACCCTCCCTCCTCCAGGTAAAACCCTGGGCCACGGGGCCTTCGGGAAGGTGGTGGAGGCCTCCGCCTTCGGGATCGACAAGCTCTCCACCTGCAAGACGGTGGCGGTCAAGATGCTGAAAGGTACGGTGGTCCTGTCTCAATCATTTTAGCCGACACCAGATCTGCTGCCGGAAACATGAGGTCTGAAATGGTGCCTGGGAAATTATGGAAACTGGACCAGGAGCCACAGACAGGAATGAACAATAGGATGTTCAGCTCTACACGGGGTGCTGTAGAACAATCATGTTTTCAGACACATGTTTTCACACTGATTAATTGTGAATCACACTGAGAAGAAGCAACCTTTGTCCGAGCCAGGAAGTTCTAACACACAACAGATATTTGTACTTGTCATGGACATCGTTATTTTTTTGAGTGTGTGTATGGGGGGGGGGGGGGGGGGAATTATGTTTGGTATTTTTTCTTCCCTCGCACAATAAAGTCCCATGAATTGAGCCTCACATGTGCTGGCAATTAATGTTTGCGTGGCAAATGGGTTCAAAACAAGGCACGCGAACGACTGCTGTTGCGCAAAAAGTGCATGAGGCAGGAGAGGCGTGATTGGCTCTGACGAGGGGATGTGATGAGAGGATGCAGATATCACAGGCGGCCTCTAAACAGCGTCCAGTGAACGCAGGTGACTCAGAGTTCAGGAGTGAATGGCGTATTGTGAGAGCAATAACAATAATAGAACAAGATAACAAATTTCCCTCCTTGTTTCTTCTGGACGTTCAGTCAGTTGGAAACACCCCCCCCCCCCCCCCACACACACACACACACACACACACACTCACACTCCGAGGGGAGCTGTTGTCAGACGGCTTCCAAAATCCCTCTTGAATATTCACAACAATGTGTGTTTTTATTGTTTCGAAATGGAGTGAGCAATTCCAGAAGCCCAGCTGCGGGCGTGCGGTGATTCACCTTGGGTTTAGAAGTGGACCATGGCTTTGTTTTCTTTAAATTGACCGCACGACGCATCATCACCCTCCTGAAGACATATCGCAGAGCATAGCATCAAGCGTATATAATACACCATCATATCGCATAACATGGTATAACATGACATCATATGCAAAGGTACATAGAACCGAAATATACTGTGCAATAAATATGTCTCCTAATATTTGGGAGAGCGAGAAAGTGCTTTGGGATGTGGGAATCGAGGATCTCAGTGCGGAGAGGAAACAAGAAACCACTCCTGGCTAGAAATATGGGTCCCGGGGATGACATTAATAACAGTTTGAGAGACAGAGGAAGGATCTGTCAGGCGGTCAGTGCTTCTAGGTCAGGCCTAATGAAAAGCAGCAGAGATTTCTTTGCCTTGACTGTGAGTTAGTGAGAGATTATGTCGCCTTTGCAGACATGGCTCATACTGGGGATGGAGAAAGCACTGACCTTTGAACTGGGAATGACATCCCCTTAACTAGACACATCATAAAGCACCCAAGGGAAATGTGCGCTTGCAAGCTCAAGAGGGTGCACTCCAATGAAAATATCCTTTGTTAAATGGATGCTCTGAATTGTAGAAAAACAAACAATCGCTAGACTTTTGAGGCTCCGTTGCGTTTAACACTCTGGAACAATTATAAAGAGAACATTATCTGTGATTCTGAGAAAGAAAAAAAAAGGAAATCCTACATATTAAACATTAATCGACGTACAATCCACGCTTCATTTTCGCGTGAGAATGCTGTGTTCTCTTGAATGGAAAGACAGTGCTATCTCACATCTCCACAATATACAAGTGAAATCTGTTTCCTATTTCTCTCCAATGCCAAACTGATTTATTTAACTCAAATGAACATCCATCTCCCCCTGAGCGAGGTTCTAAAAAAACGTTAAAAGAGCATGGCTGAGAATCAAATTAATTGTGAAAAATAGATCCCTGTCTCCAGATTGATTTCAATGGCACCCAAAACACAGGCGGTCATGTGTGTTTTATGCTGCCCTGTACAAACCACTCGTGTTCTGTGTTTTGTGTTTGGAACAGGAGGTGCCACAACCAACGAGCGCAAAGCCCTGATGTCAGAGCTGAAGATCCTCATCCACATCGGCCACCACCTCAACGTGGTCAACCTGCTGGGAGCCTGCACCAAGCCCGGAGGTCAGTCACCCACCTTCTCATGACCTCCCCGGAGACCCGCCCTCCTGCAGGCTCATCCCCAGCAGCCAATCAGATTTGGTAGATTGTAACCGTGACTGTCCCCATCGCCACAGGTCCACTGATGATGATCGTGGAGTTCTGCAAGTACGGCAACCTGTCCAACTACCTGAGGAGTAGAAGAGGGGACTTTGTTGTCTGCAAGGTGAGGAGTCAAATGCTCAGAATCATGGCTTGCATTATTTCAATCATTTGTACATTTAATTTACATTTTTTGTTATATATTTTACAGTTTTGTTATTGCCCTTTTTTTTTGGCATCTTATCTTGTGTTATCCTATCATTTGTTATCCTATCCTACCTTACCCTGTCCAAAATTATCCTATTGTATCGGATCTTATAAGAGGATGAGTCTGTGAAGGGTTGTTTAAAAATAGTTTGATTCACTGAATCAGGATGTAAGCAGTAGCTCCTTTCTTGTTCTAATAGGATGTGCCTGTGTGTGTGTGTGTGTGTGTGTGTGTGTGTGTGTGTGTGTGTGTGTGTGTGTGTGTGTGTGTGTGTGTGTGTGTGTGTGTGTGTGTGTGTGTGTGTGTGTGTGTGTGTGTTTGTGTGTGTGTGTGTGTGTGTGTGTGTGTGTGTGTGTGTGTGTGTGTGTGTGTGTGTCTGTGTCTGTGTCTGTGTCTGTGTCTGTCTGTGCATGGCCCATTCCTGTGTGTGTGTGTGTGTGTGTGTGTGTGTGTGTGTGTGTGTGTGTGTGTGTGTGTGTGTGTGTGTGTGTGCCGGCGCCTGTGTGTCTGCACCTGTGTGTGCGCGTGTGTGTGTGTGTGCGCCTGTGTGTGCCGGCGCCTCTGTGTCCTCCCCTGTGTGTCGTGCGTGCCTGTGTGTTGCGTGCCGCGCCTGTGTGTCTGCCGCCGTGTGTGTGTGTCAGAGGCAGGAGGGCAAGGCGGTGTCCGGGTCGGGGTCGCCGGGCTGCGAGCTCAGCGAGCTGATGAAGCGCCGCCTGGAGAGCGTGGCCAGCACGGGCAGCTCGGCCAGCTCGGGCTTCATCGAGGACAAGAGCTACTGTGACTCAGAGGAAGAGGAAGACGGTACGGGCCCCGGCCAAGCGGCTCTTCCTTCCCCCTCCCCCCCCACCCCCTCGTCTTCCTCTCCGGGGCCCCGCCCCTGGTTGTTTTCTCATGTCGGATGAGACGCTTCCTCCTCCTGTTCCGCAGCACAATAGCCGCCTCTGCTGCGGCGAGGCTCCTGTCACCCCCCCCCCCGCCGAGTCCCTGCAAGACCTCTGTTTACTTCCTGTCCAGGGCTTTGCTGTTTTGTCTGTTTTTCCCCGACGCGCTCAGGGGGGAGGACGTAGTGTGTGAGGGGGGGGGGGGGGGGGGGGGGGCATGTCAGCCGTGTCGTCCTACCGCGTCGTGTTGTTTCTGGTTTGATTGGCTGTTTACTCAGGTGGGCGGGTGGATGAACCCCCTACCCTGTGTCGGAGGCTGCTCCTCAGAACCCCCACCTCCACCCCACCCCGCCCCGCCTCACGCCATCGACATCGTCGTCATCATCATCGTCGTCATCGTCGTCATACGCGCTTCACTGCAGAGCTCACGCGGAGCGGGCCTTGTTGTTTTATCTCCGGTGGGTAAAGGAAGTCCTTAAGACAATGCTGCGGGGGTGGAGGGGCGTACGTGACCGAGGGTGGGATACTGAGCCTCCTTCAGGCTGATGCTCGTGTCGGAGGGCCCCTGGCCGTCACACGTCACCCTCCTGCACCCTCCATACTTCCTCGTCGCCGCCACCCGATCGATTTGAACGCCATGTGCTGCACGTGCGTACCGTATGAAAAAATGTATGATTTTCCCACATTCTTTCCGCTCCCCCAGAGCCCGAAGATTTATATAAGCGCGTGTTGACGCTGGAGGATTTGATCTGCTACAGCTTTCAAGTCGCGAAGGGCATGGAGTTCCTGGCCTCACGCAAGGTATTGTTGACACAAGCAAACTTTATCGAAAAAACGTATTTCGCTTGAAACAGGTCACGGGCTTCACGCGATGTAACGCATGAATTCTGCTTTGATCTGCATCTGTGGGGGAAATATTGGTTTTGCTGGGGGTGAGTGAGTTTTAACATCAAGCTGGGCCGTGGCTCAGTCCAGACCTGATGCGCTCCTCAGGTCATTCATAAATGTGGTGTGGGCGGATGGGGATCATTAGTGAATGAACTTGTTGTTGTAGATAGACCCCCATTATAAGAGAGAGAGAGAGAACATTCCTTGGCCTGGACACAGAGCCACGTTCAGCCCCTAGTAAGGCTAAATTAGTACGCCATGTGTTTACTACAGCGGAAAGAGTACCATTGGGAGGGGAAGTATGTGCAGAAAGAGAGAAAAAATAGAAACGTGACCTCATGTTCGTATTAATTTCCCATTGGAGTTGTTAGAGCCGGTTTCTTTATTTATTTGTTTCGCCACGCTCCTCTCCACTTCAGTGCATCCACCGAGACTTGGCGGCACGGAACATCTTGCTCTTGGAGAACAACGTGGTGAAAATATGCGACTTCGGACTGGCGCGAGATGTGTACAAAGATCCCGACTACGTGCGCAAAGGAGACGTGAGTGGGCTCTTCTGTGATTAAACTGATGATTGGAATGCCTGTGGTCAAAAAAAGGCTTTCAATCTTGATGACAATTTAAATCCTGGAGTTCCGCAAATATGAAATTGTGGCAATGCATGAAACCAAAAATATAAAGCATGAAACACTAAGTGATTAATGCAGTGTATGGAAGTCTGAGCTAAAGTGGTTCAGTGTGTTTTTTCAGGGAAGAAATGATGATGCCAACACAAAATAAAAATGCGACGTCTCAATATTCTCAGATGAGGAAAAAGCAACAATTGCAGTTGATGATTCCGCCTTTTTTCCGTTTACCGTGTGAATGAATCGGTCGGTTGATGTGTGTACACAGGCTAGACTGCCCCTCAAATGGATGGCGCCAGAAGCCATTTTCGACAAGATCTACACCACCCAGAGTGACGTGTGGTCCTTCGGGGTTCTCATGTGGGAGATCTTCTCTCTTGGTGAGTGTCATTAACCCTACTGGCTGCATTATCATGAACCTGTCCCATCGGATTTCCTGAGACCAGGAACCACAACACACCATGGAAATGTATAGGCACAGTTTTAATTACTGGGGAAGTCAGTTCTTGCGTAAAAGTTTCACAAGTGCATTTTTTGTCATCGCTTTCGAGGAAAAATTAACAGGAAGCCCTCTTGAGACTTGTTTAGTTTGTTTTTATTATCCCGCCGTTCCTGTTGCACAACCCTGCCAAGATGCCAACTATTTGCGGCTCTCAAGCTCTGGGTTTATGATACTTAGCGAGCCGAGTCAAGCTAGCGCCGGTGCCCAGGGCCGCTGAGCCTGTCCGTGTGCATCGGTTAGAAGCGGTCTGCTATTGATGCATAATGGCTCCTCCGGGATCACGCTGTGTGTGTGTGTGTGTGTATCTGTGTGTGTGTGTGTGTGTGTGTGTGTGTGTGTGTGTGTGTGTGTGTGTGTGTGTGTGTGTGTGTGTGTGTGTGTGTGTGTGTGTGTGTGTGTGTGTGTGTGTGTGATATGTGCATGTGTGTTTTTTGAAAATGTGTTTGTGTGTGTGTGTATGCAGGGGGGGGAGTGGCTGGCACTGTCAGCTAAAGAAAACAATTTGCGTGCAACATTAGCGTGGTTCAACCCGTGAGTTTTAGGCCAGGCAGGGGACATTAAGAAAGAAAGGGTTCCTTCCATTAGGTTCTGATTGAGCTGTCCCTCTCTTTACCCCAGCTGCTGATGACAATGAGCAGTAGGCGAAGCGCAGATCAATGTAAACCTAGCGTCCCTGCTGTGCAACTGCATTTCATGCCATGCCGTTCAATGGCAACACTGAAATGTATTGCCTCTGTACTGTATATAGCTGTAGCCTCAGGTAGCGATGAAAGACATCTAGTGTAATTAAAGAGAATGAAAAGAAACTTTGAGGCAGAGCACTGTACGTTCGGTCATGCCCAGGCGTTGAATCCTTGCCACGTGGCCTCCTAGCCACTATACATCAAAAGAAGCGTGTTAAATCCCATTTTGTTTGAGAGAAAAAACAACTCTCCCTTTCCTTCTTAGTCTCTCTCTTTTTCTCTCTATTTTTCGCTTCTCAAACAAAAACAATCTCCTTCTCTTCTTTCTCTCTTTTATCTCTCTTTCTCGATCTCTCTCTATTTCTCTCTCTCTCTCACTCTTTTTCTCTCTCTATTTCCCTTTCTCTATTGTTCTCTCTCTCTCTCTCTCTCTCTCTCTCTCTCTCTCTCTCTCTCTCTCTCTCTCTCACATTACATAACAGATTTACACTCTTACCAGCTCTCATTTACACTTACACATCTGGGCAGTTTACTGGTCCAAAAGGAGATAAATCAAGATTGAAATTACCAAGAAATGGGCCAATAAAGAGTCAAGAATCCTGCAATCTGGTTGTGTTTGGAGGGCGAACGTTTTTCCCCAATTTCAAAATAGCTTTGGTACAGGTTGCCCTCACACTTTGAACTGTGCATTTAAAATGAGGGATTTGAAGTTCGCGTTTGGGATGAGACCATTTGAGCCAAATCCTGACCTACTCTGTGGTGATCTCATTTGACATGCGAGGATTCGCCTGTACGTTTATGATAATCATTTTCTGTTATGCTAAGGAAACTGAGAGGTCATTTTGTTTTCATCAACAACATATAGGTAATGTCTATGGCAATGAAATGAGAGGCTTAGGCTATTTGTATTATGCAATGGATTTGCACGACCACATGGAAATAGAATTTCATGAGTCAGGAAATGTAAGGGATTACACGGCCGCAGCAATGCTGCCCAAAACTAACAGAATGTAATATCAGACGAAACATGGCTCACTGCAAGACTGTTGGTCTTAATAAAACTTAAAACTAAACTAACAGCCAATTCATTTTCCAAGATTGTTCTACTCCCCTCCCCCCCCCCACAAAATGATTTGATTCAATACCTAATTTTCTGTTTTGTTAAATGTCTGGAGGCCTGGCATTAAGTTGGTCAAACTGATTTTGTCCCTGCGAGGTTGCCGATTAACTGCAGCTAGGACCTCACAGTAATGGGAGTGAGAGGCCCAGGTCTTTTGGCCTGGTAGTCAAGCAACTGATGATCCCGCCTAGCCTCTGAAAGACACTCGACTTTCAAATCCTGGTCAATGGCACCTGGACACTTTTGGCGGGCAGGGGGCAGGATCAATTAGCAGCATTGGCCCTGCCCACTCCCTCTCTGAGCTCCTGGTAACCTCCGAATGACCTTCTGTGTCCTCCTCTTCCTCCTCCTTCCTCCAGGTGCCTCCCCCTACCCAGGCCTCCAGATCGATGAGGAGTTTTGCTGCAGGCTTAAGGACGGAACCAGGATGAGAGCCCCCGAATACTCTTCCTCGGAAATGTAAGCTTTCACGTCGCTCCATACGGTTGTGGTTGTGGTTTTGTGGCATCATTTGTGGGGACCTTACAGAGTACAAGAACACAGATTTATTGTACAAAAGAGCTCCGTATTGACTGGGACAGGGGAGGCAGAAGTATCTGCTTTCCGTCTCCCGTGCTACTGGAAGGCCGCCAGCGTGCGATAAGAGTCATGGGTAGCCCGGCCTCTGAAGGAATCCACGGGGGAAACATTAGCTTCTGATTGGACCCGGAGTCGGCTGCTTTCTTCTGCTGAGATCCGTTTTGTGAGTGACACTGATGTAGCCCGTAACTTACAACCCTCCCCCAACAAAAGCCCACGTCTGGGCTGGAATAAAAGCACCGCAGGCCCGGAGAACCGGGGCCTCCCTGTATTCTACTGGGTCTTTTGAGCCAGAGGTAGCGCTCCCCGAGATGATAAATAGCGGCGAGAGGCATGAGTGCTTCCACCTCAGAGTGGTACAGTTTGTGACGTGAGCAGACAGTAGGAGAGCCGAGCTTGTTTGATCAGGAGGTCAGAACCAGGGCCAGTGTTCTGTGGCTCAGCCCAGGGTTGGGCTTGGAAGACAATGAAAGCTTGCACAAGGCTCACGATTACAAAACAGCTGTGCTCTCGCTTCTCACCCTGATTAACTCGATTTGCAGCTTTAATATTTCTATGTCTACGAAGTCTGTTTCAAATTGTCTGTGCGCTCTTTTTCAAAAAGAGAGTTGCCGTTCTTGTGCTGTGCGATTCCGCATTGTCACTCTTCGGCCAAACGGCTTTGAGACAAGAACAAAAAACACAGCATTAAAAATAAACCAAGCAAAGGGAGACATTAATTGAAGAGGACCAGAAAATCCAGTCCAGACCTTGGCTTTGAAAAAAAAACAGCCCCCGCGATCCACTGGAGCCAAGAGCCCGCGTTCCCCTTCTGTAATGTTTCACTCTGATTTACAGAGTGGAGACACCAACTCAGAGATTAGAGCGGTCTGACGCGCCACGCATCAGACCCAGGACCGGGGCACCTGTCTTCGGTTAGGAGCCCAGATAAGACCCTCTGAACCTCCCTCAGACGATAGCGGTCATCCCTCTCCCTCTCTCTTCCGGTCCACCTCCCGGGAGCGGACGGCGGGGCCCGGTAAGCCCGGGTTCATCCTCCTGCGTCCGCTTGACCCCGGCCCTGCGGGGCCCCACTGTTTTAGAGACAGTGAATCGGTCCCAGTCGGCGCCGAGCGGTAAATCTCCACCGGAGAGGCACACCAGCTCATCAGGAATGTGACCTCGCAGCTGCACATCTGCCGGGCCACACATCTGGCCCTCGACGCACGGCCGAGGAATCACCCACGACATTTCTCAAGGACCGTCGCTGCGGCTGAGTCAATTCCCGAGAACCTTTGTGATGTCAGCACGTTGAATCGCTCTCCAGCCCCTACCCCCCGCCCCCCCCCCACCCCCCCCCACCCCCCACCCCCCCCCCTCCCCCGCTGCCAGATCCTCCGTCTGCCCCCGAAAACCCCCCAAAATGTGGGACCTAGACAATTAATTCTAATTATACAGTGAGGCAGGAAATGTGGTTTAAATTGTGCAAGAATAAATATGCCCCTCTCCCTCCCTTTTCCTCTACTTCATCTCCTTGTCTGTGTGTGCGTGTGTGTGCGTGTGTGCGTGTGTGTGTGTGTGTGTGTGTGTGTGTGTGTGTGTGTGTGTGTGTGTGTGTGTGTGTGTGTGTGTGTGTGTGTGTGTGTGTGTGTGTGTGTGTGTGTAGGTGTGTGGGTGGTGCTTATGTTCTTGATATCCTGTCTCCGTTAGAGGAGCACGTCCACCTGGCTGGAAATACACTCATTAGGGTCAGGATCACAGCCCTCCCCCCCCCCCCCCCAGCAGCCTCCTCCAACTGCCCCGGCCAGAACCCTGAGCACTGAACACCCTGAACACGGACACAGATGGAGACGCCCGCCTCGCTCCGTCTGCTCCTTATCGCGCTTCCATCGAGAGTGTCAGAGACGCCGGGGCCCACCGACGATGAAACCCGAGCCCGGGTACGCGCCGATCGGCCAATCAGCTTTATTTATACAGAGACACATCCGAAACCACGCTGGATCCTCATTCGGCGTTCTGGAGAAGGTGGAGTTCGGGGATCCCTCGGTGACTCAGGGGGTTCTGTTCAAACAACAGCTGTCGATCTCTCTGCTGCGCGTCCGCCTTCTGATATCGTCCAATGGGAGAAGACGAGGGCGCTCCCCGCCGCGGAACCGCCTATTATTGTGACCCGGCGTCCCACAAGGGCAGAGACGCTGACAGCCTGTCAGCAACGCAGCCCCCTAACCTCCGCCCCCTCCGAGGTGGGGGGGGGCTGAGGTGAGGGGGCCACGGTCTACATTACACCACGACAGTGGAGGAGGACTTGAGACCCTCTCGGACCGGACCCCCCTTGGCCCAGGCCTCCTGGCCGGGGGGGGGGGGGGGGGGGGGGGGCTGTTGATTGTAGATAGGGAGGAGGAGAGTGAGTGTATTCCGTCAGTCATCTCTGCGCCAGACTCAACAGTGTACAGGTCCTGGGTCCATCCCCTCCCAAAGCTGCGGTTTGTTTTTCCTTCCCCGCTCCGCAGTACAACGTGTGTTTTTCTAATAATTCGATCTGGTTAAGGCCAATCCGAGTGGAGCGAGCGCAATTTCCTGTACAACAGCTTCTCTGTGGAGAGCTCATGGAAATGGGCGTCGACATGCCTTTCCTGACAGTATTCCATAACTACGGCTCCCTCTTTGTTTGAGATGTAACGGGATGGCGTCGGTCATAGGAAATAAGTCACATGGCGGAGGTCTAACCGTCTAAAAACACTATTAAATACGATGGTGTCATTAAATGGGATCCCTACCAGGGATGAGAGATTAATTGGATTAAGTCGGGGCTTGTGAAGTATCACAAGTAGTGTGTACCAGTGGCGTGTGTGTGTGTGTGTGTGTGTGTGTGTGTGTGTGTGTGTGTGTGTGTGTGTGTGTGTGTGTGTGTGTGTGTGTGTGTGTGTGTGTGTGTGTGTGTGCGTGCGTGCGTCTGTGTGTGTGTGTGTGTGTGTGTGTGTCTGTGTGTGTGTGTATGTGTGTGTGTGTGTGTGTGCCTGTCTGTCTGTGTGTGTGTGTGTTTGTGTGTGTGTGTGTGTGTGTGTGTGCGTGTGTGTGTGTGTGTGTGTGTGTGTGTGTGTGTGTGTGTGTGTGTGTGTGTGTGTGTGTGTGTGTGTGCCTGTCTGTGTGTGTGTGTGTGTGTGTGTGTGTGCTTCCAGCAGCCATGTGTACTTGAGTGACGCTGAACCTCGTTCCCCAGATATCAGACCATGCTGGACTGCTGGCTGGGAGAGCCACTGCAGCGGCCCACATTCACCGAGCTAGTGGAGCACCTGGGAGACCTTCTGCAGGCCAGCGTGCAGCAGGTAACACACACAGAGCTCACCCCACCACACTGCAACCCACTAAGGGTTATACTCATCGTCTATTCATCTGTCGACTGAGCAGTTGTTTTCCAAATTAATCGTTTAGTCTGTAAAATATTGAATCATAAATCACGGAAAAAGTCCAAAGTGATAACCTGTGACTATTATAATGATCCATGAACTAAATCAATGAATTGGACTGCAACATTTATTCCGACTGATGTTGAATTCAGTCATGTCATGAATGAGGATGAAGGGTTATTATTAGGCATCTCGTTCAAGGCCAAGGCAGACATGGGGGATTGAACCCAGGCAGGGAGTCAAACTCTGTATCCTGCCTCTGCATTATTGTCCTTCACCCTCCACATATTAGCTTTGAGATGGATTGGACTGGATGGATTCATCTCATACATGGATGGAAACATGTCTGCAGCCAGAGTAAGATCCTTGACTTGTCTGTAAGAGGAGAATCAAAAGCAGCTTTAGATCTCTGCTCGAAGTCCTTTGGTAACTGACTTATAACACATCAAACAATTTCTTTAGGATGTCCAGACTACAGTTTGTCCTTGAGCGTCGCCATGGACAATAACATCAGTCACTCGTTCCTAGAAATGAGTCAGAGAGGTTTCCATTAATAAGGAAGCTCTGAGAAAGGTGCAAAGCGGCCTATTGCCCAAGGTGGTGATAAAGCAACAAGGGGAATTAAAACATGACAATACTTGGAAACAGAAAGGAGCTGCCTACAAAGTCCTGGAAAATCTTTTCTTGTACTCATAACGCAATGTTAAATAAAATACCAAAATTGTCGAATGATGAATGAAAAAAGCGACACCGGAATTCTGACCTTTTCTTTGAGTTCACTCGAGCTGTTAGACTAATGATCTAACACCTGGTAGGCCATTACACCGATGGTAAATGGTTATTTAAGTGCTATCGAAAAGATAATAATCAAGACCCCTTCGACGATGTAAAACCCTGATGGATATCCCGGCTCCCATTCCCGTCCGCTGTTAGAAGAGAGAGGGGTCCGTTTGAGAGACCATAGCTCACAGCAGCAGAGCGAGGTCCGAAACGTGACACTCGATAGGACCGCAGACAACATGGAGATAAGGAAGAAGGCTGGCCATCCTCTCCTATAAAACCGTCCGCGTTACAAATGACTCTGTGAAAGCCATCGCCAGGGGAAACGAATCCCAACCGGCCAGGGAGGGACGAAAACACTGCAGCGCTTCCATGGAGGGGAGTTTTTTTAACACAGTCATGGCGCGGTTGTCCCAGGGGGCTTCAGCAGAGTGTTCCGTCAGCACCTCGTCTAAGGTCTGAGGCCCGCCGGCCCGGAGTTATGACCGTCTTGACCGCAGGGTCTCTGGCCCGGGGCCAGGGGCCGAGTGGGTGGCTGGGATCTGGCTCTGCACGCGGGGCAGCCACAGCGGGGCTTGCGTCTGGCTCAGCGTTTCCCAGTGTTCCTTGCCCAGTGACCCACATTTTTTAGGTCTGGAAGAGAAAAATGCACGCCCCCCCGCCCCCACACACACACATTTTTGCACATCTGCTTCAGCAGTCTGGTCACACGTTGTTTAAAACTGACTCGACGCTGGCGGCCACTGATATCAGTGCATCGGTGAACGTTGACGCATCGCAACGCACTAAGTGAATGTCGGTGGCTGTAGATAATCAACCGGGCTCGATTATACAGAAGGGTTACATACAAGACGTCATATCGTTTTATCGTTTTATCCAAAATCTGTCATTTTCAAATATCTATATCTCAGTTAGCAATTACCCCCCAGGGCGTGGGTCGGCCCGCCCCATGTGTGGTCTCAACCCCACGAGTTTGAAATGCTGCTCTAGCTCGCCATTGTGTAGCATGGCACCCCTGTGAGTCTGTGAACTGACTTTTCGCTCTCTTTCTTACTCTCTTGCACCCTCTCTCTCTCTCACGCTCTCCCTCTCTCTCCCTCTCTCTCCCTCTCTCTCCCTCTCCCTCCCTCTCTCTCCCTCTCTCTCTCTCTCTCTCTCTCTCGCTCTCGCTCTCGCTCTCTCTCTCTCTCTCTCTCTCTCTCTCTCTCTCTCTCTCTCTCTCTCTCTTTCTCTTTCTCTTTCTCTTTCTCTTTCTCTTTCTCTTTCTCTCTCTCTCTCTCTCTCTCTTTCTTTCTCTCTGTCTCTGTCTCTGTCTCTTTCTCTTTCTCTTTCTCTTTCTCTCTCTCTCTCTCTCTCGTGCCTGGCCTTCAGGAAGGGAAACACTACATACCCATCAACACAGCCCTGCTGGCCAACATCGGTGACCCCTCCATCACGCTGACCGAAGAAGACACGTCCACGCAGCCCGCCTCTAACCGCCACTCGGGGAGCACTTGGTGAGGATACCACACACACACACACATACATACACAAACACACACACACACACACACACACACACACACACACACACACACACACACACACACACACACACACACACACACACACACACATACATACACAAACACACACACACACACACACACACACACACATACACACACACACACACACACACACACACACACACACACACACACACACACACACACACACACACACACACACACACACACACACCATCACACTCCCCAAACGGGGACTCCTGCAAGTCTCCTGCCCTGTCACAGGCTACTGAAGGACCTTTGACCTACAATGTTGTCTTTGTCAATTTAGCTTATCAATATGGCCGTATTTAAAAAAAAAAATAGTAAAGTGCACCAGGTCAGTTCTGGTGAGCTACTGATGGTGTTTGTGTTGGGTAGGGTCCAAATCATTGTTATGACCCAAAGCTTAAAGGTGAAAGAAATCACACACTTTCTACACACTGTATTTTGACGTGATTTATGGGGACCCCAGAGGGGACATTATGGTATGTATGTGGGCTCCTGGGAGGCGGGATATTCCAGTGATAAGAAATACATAGAATGTCATATTCTCTGAGGTCTGCTAGCATTCTGGCTTCAGAGGAATGTCCCCCAAAACTCTGGATGGCTGCTTGTAGTTTTATGTCCGCACAGCATAATATTTGTCGAGTCTTTGAGTTATCACAGGACCTGCGAGTGTGTTTGTGGAGAAGGTGTTGAAACGCAGCCATGACAGTTATCCCTTAGGCTGAGATAAGCAACCATTCTTGCCCTTCAGAGTAAAAATAAACGGTGTGCTTTCTCAAAGTCCATTTCCACAGAGGCTACGTAACTTGTTGATCTTAGGTATCAGCGTAATCCTGTCACACACAGGCTTTCTCAGAGGGAATACTTTAAATGTTTTGAAAAGGGGGTTAACAGTGGAACTATTCCCCTCACCAGGAACACGAAGATTCGCCCGGCGAGTGTGAAAACGTTTGACGAGGTTACCATGGACAACGTGACGAATGAGAACCATGGGGTGAGTTTTTTTCCCGCCCCGGTTTCCCTGTCTTTCCCAGCACAAGGCAGGTAAAACCAAAATAGAATCAGACCCTCAGAAGTTGCTTATGCTGCACAAAACTGACAATATTCAGACAACTCTGAGAGAAAGATTAAATCTTGATGCTGTCTAAAACAAAAGAGTTACGTTATATGAAATGGTACAGTTTACCTCTTCATGGTTAAATGAAACCGAACAAAAACATTTGTTTCTCATATTTAATCCCTCTCGCTCTCTCTGTCTGTCTCTCTCTCTGTCTCTGTCTCGCTCTCTCTGTCTCTCTCTCTGTCTCTGTCTCTCTCTCTCTCTCTCTCTCTCTCTCTCTCTCTCTCTCTCTCTCTCTCTCTCTCTCTCTCTCTCTCCCTCCCTCCCCCCCACCACAGGGAGGACACTCAGACAGCGGGATGGGTCTCTCTGATGACATGAACACACTGAACAGATTGGAGTCGCTGGTTGGCAGACCCGTCAGCATCATGGCTCTGGCGTGAGTGCAGTGCAAAACACACACACACACACACACACACACACACATACAGCTGTACGTGTACACACACACAAAGTACACACACACACAAAGCCCACACACACACACACATGGAATGTAGACCGTTACAAATGTCATACTCTCAGAACTATTTGCACACATACCCACCCACACACACACACGCACACACAGAGAAACACACACACACAGACACACAGAGTTGATCTCATGCACAATGTCCCTTTCACCTTAAAAAAAAAGTGTTTTTCCCCTTCTTTGTGTGATGCACCCATGCGAAAGGGACATTGGCACAATGAAAAAGGGGGCGGGGTGAACCTCCAAGGTAGCGACCCAATGGCTGAGAGAGCGGGACCATAAAAACAACACAGACTGGGACACTGGCGCGAGGACCCGCTCCTAAAGATCCCAGACACACCGCAGGTCTTCAGGTTTCCTCTATGAGAGCCCTTGTCCTGATGGCGGTATCACTATGGGTGCATCAGGAGTTCATGTGGGTGGCTTATGCACGGCACGGCTGCCTGAACTAGATGGGAAAACACGTGGGAAGGAATAAGAAAAGTGACTCTAACTTCTACATCCTCATCCTCCTTGTGGAAACCTACTCCAGATGGGGTAGGTTTAAAGGCACGGCTGAGGAAGGGGCTCAGGCTCAGGGTGTGAATAAAACTATATTTTTAAATAGTTTAAGAAAACAGATTTATGGGTTGTGTGAAGCCGAAGCAGTGGGAATGGGTTCGATATTCTCTCCCTCTCTCTCTTCTCTCTCCCTCTCTCTCTCTCTCTCTCCCCTATCTCTCTCTCCTCCTTCTCTCTCTCTCCCCTATCTCTCTCTCTCTCTCTCCCTCTCTCTCTCTCTCCCTCTCTCTCTCTCTCTCTCTCTCTCTCTCTCTCTCTCTCTCTCTCTCTCTCTCTCTCTCTCTCTCTCTCTCTCTCCTCCTTCTCTCTCTCTCTCTCCCCTATCTCTCTCTCTCTCCTCCTTCTCTCTCCCTCTCTGTAGGTGACTCTGGGTTTACGTATTCATTTAACTGCTACCAGTGGCGGGGTTAATATGCAGGGTCATGACCCCAGACTTAGTGCTTGCACTTTCAACCTGGTGATATTCTGTCAACAGCTAGCAGAATGAATGACAGAATGACTTCTTCTCCCTTTACAATCGTAATAGGATGTGATCCACTTTATTTGAAATAGTGAAACTAATCGGGGGGCATTCATTGGTCTTAATGTGCCCCCTCTTTCATCCATGACTGTTAAAAATGAAAAATGAATCTTTTAAAAATATAATGTTAGAGTAACACAAACAAACTGAAAGGGGAGGCATTGGAAACTACTTTTTTTTGTTAAGAGAAATCGTTTGCAAACCACCTCAGTCGAGGCACTCTGTGTTATTGCGACACAGAAGATGTAGTCACTTTACCCCCCAGTGACCACAAAGTGACAGAACACATCAAGAAACATTCATTCAAAACATCTGCGGTTGGGTGACATGTTTTTTGTTTCCAACAGAGACATAAAGCAGCCTTATGACACGTGAGAAATGTCAATGTAACCAGGGTATCTTCAATAGAAAAGGAACGAGTGGGCCCATGAACATAATGATCTCTAGAAGATCTCTAGGATGGAGGGGGCGGGGGTGCCCTGCTGGGCCAGTACTCCATCACTGTCACCTTTGACCTTACCAGGGTTTGCAAGGGCCTCTGGTCTACTGCTATGCTATCGCGTTGTTGTTTTTTGCTGGAAGAGATTCCACCTGGTCACCACCTCCCCTACACACCGGACACACACGTGCACACGCACACACACACACAGACACACACACACACAAACACTCACACACTGGACACTCACTCACATGCAGACACACACACACACACACCCACACACACCAACACACACATCGGACACTCACACACGCACACACACACATGCACACACACACACACGGACACTCACGCACACACACACACACACATGCACACACACACACACACACACATACACACACACACACTTCCCAGGCCAAGTCTTACACCAAAAATGAATCATATAATATAATTATAATCATAATTTATTCATAACTTAAAAGTAGTGACCATATCATAGCCAAAGCATTCCACCACAAAAGACAAAGAGATTTGAGTTGATCTTGCTCACACACACACACACACACACACACACACACACACACACACACACACACACACACACACACACACACACACACACACACACACACACACACACCGTTTCCTCAGGCATTGATTCATTAAAATGGCATTCCAGCACAGCTCCCTGTCCTTCTCCCCGACTGGGAGGTGACCCTTTGCCCCGGGGAGAGGAGTTACAGGAAGCCATGGCAACCTCTCAAAGACAATGGCAGGCAATTACTCATATTCTGTGCATCAAGTGGACCAGAAAAGGCAGGAATGATTGATTGCATCATTTATGAATGGGGAGAGCAGACCGCCCCTTAGATGCGAGTCCAGGGCTCCACCCCTCTCTTTACCCCCTCACCCCAACCCATTTCCCCCTCACCTCCACCACACCTCCATGCTCCGACCATGGTGACCAGTGTGATCCAGTCATGGTTTCTGGTTTTCCGGTTTCAGCTCACATAATGTTGAATTGATTGATTATTGTTGATTATTTTAAGCCCTGGGATTGATCGTGACATGTGTGTGTGTGTGTGTCCTCAGGATGAAGCCGGTCAGTAAGAGTAAGGAGTGTGTGTTGACGGACGGGGAGAGGGAGAAGTACCAGTCCGCCGTCCCGCCGCTGGACTTCAGCCGGCTGGACGACTCGGGCCTGGAGCCCGCCCTGGAGTGCCACAGCCCCCCGCCCGATTACAACTACGTGGTGCGCTACTCCACGCCGCCGGTGTAGCCCTCCTGGGGCCCTGGCACACACACATAAGCCCCTTTCACACAGGAATGCCGTAACATGGCCGGATTCAGTTTCCCGGTAATGGTAGCGGATTGCAACCGCTCTCACAGCACTGGTCCCACTGGACTCCCAAACACCAACTCCATCAGCTCCTCCTGTTCCTCCTCCTCCTCCTCCTCCTCCTCTTCCTCCTCCTTCTCCTCCTGTCCCCCCCTCCTTCTCCTCTTCATCCTCCTTCCCCTCTGTTTCCTCCTCCTCCTCCTCCTCCTCCTCCTCCTGTTCCTCGTACTTCATCTCTTCCTTCTCCTCTGCCCCCTCCTCCCCCTCCTCCTCCTCCTCCTCCTCCCCCTCCTCCTCCTCCTCTTCCTCGTGACCCCGGTTTCAGCACACACACCCCATTCCCCCCAGACAGCCGCCCTGGCCCACTGGGTGTGCACGCCGATTGGCCCCGCCCAACACACGTTTGGTTCCCTTTTGAACCGGTGCGGTCCAGGACCAGTCCACTGTGTCTCGTCTCTGTCCAGCGCCTCTAACAGCCCCCCCGCCAACGCCAACCCCCCCCCCCCCCCCCTCTCCCCTCATGGTGTCCCCCTGAAGAACAGCTGACAGCCTCAGGTATTTACTGTATTCTACTGTGAACATGGGCAAAGCACAACCGACGCCGTCGCCAGGACAACACACCCAGAAGGACAAAGAACGATGTCAGCTGATGACCTCAGCATGTTGAGCATGCGTTGTCCGATTCAACGGTTATGGAGAAGAAGACTTGATGGTGTTTTTTGGTTTCTTTCATTATTTTATTATTTGGATATTATTGAATCGAAGTACCAGCCTTACGAGTATGTTACATGTTCCCATGTAGCCATCAAACCACTGTGTTTGAAAGTAGTTATGTATCTGTGTTCAAAACATTTTTTACGAAGCACCTGGCTGTTTATAATAAGATATAGGTCCACCATGAAGAAATTTAGTTTTTTAAGCTTTTTGTATAACAAGCAGTGAGTTGGATGTATCCCCCAGGGGACATAAGGAATATTTTAATGTATCGATATCATGATAGCTATGATAACTCAGGTTGGAAAGATGAAGGAAAATGTTACGTGTTTGATAGGCTTGTTCAGCAAAGACCAGGGTCAGTGTGGTTTATTAAAGGAACAGGGTAAAGGGTAAAGATGGGTTGGTTCCGAATTGAGTCATTCTACATGGAAGCGCGACAGTGATAAGGTCATTTGGTTGTACTTCCTTATTCTGCAACAAAGATGCAACAGTTCCAAGAAACAAGAGAGAGGCAGCAGGAAAGACATATCAGGATAAGCTCTGACCGAATCCGTGACAAGATCTGTGTTGGCAAAAGCCAGAGTGAAATAAACTTTACATATGTATTTAGATGATACACATCATCACTTATTAGACCGTTTTTAGAATTTACACTGAAATATAAACCAAAGGATTTACTAATTTCGCTCTCCTTTCATATTAACAACATATGATATTCCAGCATTTCATTCATTCCAGATGTATATGCTGTTTGTCCTGCTGTATCCTATCATGGCATAGTAAAGCTAAGGGAATCTGCTCTGGCAGAACAAATGCATAAGGAAAATACTGATATTCGTTTTGTTTTTGTGCTAATTGTGAATAAAGCTTGCAGGGCAGGCTAAGGAAACAGCATCTGTTAGCACAAGGCGGGGCCAATGTAAACATGATTAACAGAAGTTGTATTCCAGTTTGTATGGCCATTCGATTATTTTTTTTGAAGAATTTTATTCAATCATTTTATTCACAAAAAAGTCATATACTGTAATGGACCATACTTTATTTCACTTAACCAGGTGATAGTGCATCTATTGTTGTCAGACGCAGAAAGCTTGTTAAGAGGAACGGCCACTAGACGATCATCTAGTGTGTCTGCAAACTAAAAAGTGGGGGATTTTGAATCCGGTCTCTAAATGTTGCCAACTTGTTTATTGTGGACCAACGGTTGTTTTGTTGTGTTTTTGGAGAGGAAATGATAATGCACTGATGTTTTCTGTTATTTTTTATATTTTTTACCTAAATGTCCATTATTAATCTTCAGCCTTGGGGGCTGCACTCAGATTACATCAAGGGAGTAATGGAGTGATTGTCTCACATAACCCATATTGTTCAAATAAGTAGTTTATTTCAGTATTATTATATTATTATTTTTGTGTCTTTTATTCCTATGCGGCTCTATTTGAAGAATATATAATTGCTTCTTGTGTGTCTGTCTCTAATCTTAACCTTTGTGGAAACGTACTCATAAATAATTTCACCTTTTGATATTACTACCCAAACATATATTTGAATATTAAGAGTGTTTTTATTGCATTTATCGTAAATATGCATCACCAAAAAGTGGAACACTACTCCAAGCCAAGTCAAATTAAATGTTATTTTAACATGAGTAGCCTAACATGTATATGGCTCTACTTTTGTTTGTCATAACATTGTAGCATCACGAGAAAATAAATTAAGGCAATCTTCCCCATCACTGTTATATATAAGCATAAGTAAATATTTGAATAAATATATATATATATTTATACGGTACACTGTGTCCTTGTTGTTAATAGCTTTTATGTAAATATGTTGTGTGCTAGTGTTGAGTGACAAGAGGGCTCGACCAAAAGTGTAAGGTTCTAGGTTCGATCCCCAATGTCGGTAGGCGGTATAAGCATCCTTGAGTTTGATACGTTAACCCCTACGTGCTCCTTCCAGTGTACCTGGATACACTGTCACTTTGGTTAAAAGCGCCTGCTAAATGACCTGATAGTCGCGAAAAAAGGCCTAAAGTCATGGACAACGTAAACCCGTAATTAACTTCTAATTATGTTATTCATTGCACTTTCAATTTCCTTCTACTCCATGGGGAGACAATTTAATTGTTGGAATCTATTTTCCCTCCTGGCTAAATCCAAGCGGGTCACCAGTTACCATAAACCCTTGGCCAAATCCACTGACCAATTACCGTTCACTCATTACTGTCAGCTGAATAAAGCTATGGCTATTTAAACTTTGAGGAAGTACAAGTTACAAACAACAGCGAAGTGGGTGGGTATTCAGACCACCCCACCAGAGTTATTCGCTGAATCTCAGATGTTTATTAATATACTTTTTGACAATTTTGTGGTGTGAAGTGGAAAAATCCCTATGTGATATTTTGACATTTTACACATTTTACATTTGTAGATCCTGTTACTAGTTTATTATCACTAAGAAGTTGTGTGGTTCATTGACTCCCCTGCAAGACCATTGGTCCTCCAAGAGCCTGATGGCTATGACCCCGTGACATACAGTAAACTATAGTACATTAGTACATTACAGAACCACAGGGGTTGCTAGAGCTGTATATGCCCTGTTATAGCAATTACAAAATACGTGTAATCACATTACCATATTCGATTTTAATCATGCCAGTAATTTGCGATACAAAATTAGTTTCATTTTCATCTAGAATATCAAAAAACAACTAAAATGTTTGATTCATATATTTGATCTGGTGTTTCAATTAATAATTTGCTTATGTTTCCGGTTAGCTTTATCAAAGGGGTTAAGGTTAGGGTTAGCCCTTTTATCAAAGTAAACTTTCGAATGGTATTCACCCTCTAAAAAGACGTACAGTGTGAAACCATGTAGGACTCATGTGGTTTCCCGTCGGCCGGCTGCCTTCCATTCTTCTGTCGCGGCGTCACTAACTATGGTCTGGAATGTGGAGCCAGAGCCATGTTGCTTCATCATTAGTTTGCAATCTCCTCCACTTGACTGGCACCCCTGCCCCTGCCGCCAACCCCACCCACCTCCACACTTCCAACAGCCATTTCCCCCGGCCCCCCCGGCCCCCCCGGCCCCCCCGGCCCCCCCGGTCCCCCAGCCCCCCACCAACACCAGCTCCTGAGATTCCGAGGCACACACACTTCCTGGGTAGTAGTTCCTTAGTGAGGAGAAGGTGTCGGTGGGGTGGGGGTGGTGTGTGTGTGCGTGTGTGTGTGTGTGTGTGTGTGTGTGTGTGTGTGTGTGTGTGTGTGTGTGTGTGTGTGTGTGTGTGTGTGTGTGTGTGTGTGTGTGTGTTGTGTGTGTGTGTGTGTGTGTGTGTGTGTGTGCTTGCTTGTGTGTGTGTGTGTGTGTGTGTGCTTGCTTGTGCGTGTGTGTGTGTGTGTGTGTGTGTGTGTGTGTGTGTGTGTGTGTGTGTGTGTGTGTGTTTGTGTGTGAGTGTGTGTGTGTGTGTATGTTGTGTGTGTGTGTGTGTGTGTGTGTGTGTGTGTGTGTGTGTGTCTGTGTGTGTGTGTGTGTGTGTGTGTGTGTGTGTGTGTTTGTGTGAGGGGAGGGGGGGGGGGGGGGGGGGGGGGTTGGGAGGATAGGAAGGAACTGTTAATCTTCCCGGTGGCGACCACAGGACGCCATCCTGGTTTCCTATAAAGGTGGAGGTGGTGTGTGTGTGTGTGTGTGTGTGTGTGTGTGTGTGTGTGTGTGTGTGTGTGTGTGTGTATGTGTGTTGTGTGTGTGTGTGTGTGTGTGTGTGTGTGTGTGTGAATGTGTGTGTGTGTCAGGAGGGGGACGTAGTCAGCGTTGCCAGATATGGGTTCTGATTTCCCGCCCAATCTGGCAACCCTTCCCAGCCAGTGTTGCCAGATTGGGCGGGAAATCGGGCCCAATCTGGCAACACTGGACATAGTACCCCCTGTTACTGGCACAGGGTGGGCGCAGAGGGAGCACATTTACTCATGCATACACACAAACACATTCTCTCACACACACACGCAAACACTACCCCTTGGAGGACTTTGTGACTGTCACTCATCCTCATGGGGTTTATGGTTCACAGTAAAAGGGAAGACCGTGTTGATTAAAACATCACTGCTTCCCCTCCCCTCCCAGGCTCCCAATAGTCTATTTACAGAGGACAGAACAACAACGACAGAAGGGTATGTGAGGGGAGGGAGGGTGTGTGTGTGTGTGTGTGCGTGTGTGTGTGTGTGTGTGTGTGTGTGTGTGTGTGTGTGTGTGTGTGTGTGTGTGTGTGTGTGTGTGTGTGTGTGTGTGTGTGTGTGTGTGTGCGCGTGTGCGTGTGTGTGTTTGTGTGTGTGTTCGCGCGTGTGTGCGTGCGTGCGTGCGTGAATGTGTGTTTGAGAGAAGGACATAACAGTAGTTGGTCACCTCTACACCTGGTACTTTTCCGCTCTGTTGGCAGGGCAGCTTTCCTGAGACTAAAGGAGTCATTGCCACTGGGCCTTCGGCTCCTCTAACTCCATTCAATGGTTCACTGGAAATCTCCCAAAACAATGAACAATATGATCTATTTGTATTTTAGGCCCATCAGATATTCATTAAATATCATTGATCACATTTTTGCATTTTTGTGATGAACGACCATTGAGAGAAAAATTGGCATTAGTTGGTAAAACTAGTTGGTGAAAATCTGAACAGATATATATTATAAGGGATTTAGCGAATATCTTGCTCACAAACTTGCTCACAAACTTATTTTAACACTAGACCGAGTGTGTCTCAAAATACTGCTATTTCATGGCATTAAAGACAAGATTCTTGGGTATTTCATGGTTAGCGTATAAATTGAAGTGTGAGTTTTAAATCTATCAGCGGAGGGACTGAGAGCAGGATGTGATGGTATGCAATGCATTCTTGGCAATGGCATTGTTCTAATGCATGCTACGCACAATTAGATTGAGAGGGTTATCTTTTTATTTGGAATCTTCCAGTTAGTATGAATAATAGTGAAAAATATATATTTTCATACATACTATTTTTGTGTATGACCTACAGATATATATGTCATGAATGTTTGTGGTAGTTTTGATACTTTGTTAATGTTGTCGATATTGTTACTGTTGTTGTATTGATATGATTGTGTTTTATGTCCTGCGCACCCCTTCAAAGCTTCTATTGGCTTGTTGACTTGATTTCATGGAGTTGAACCCCCCATCTCCCAACACCTTGATCACTTCCTTACTCACCGTCCCACCCCCGCTAAAACAAGCAAGCAAGTGCCCTCTTTAGCCAAACAGTCCATTAATCATTAGAGCAAGGGGCATAAACAGCCTAAGGGCCCTTACGTAAAAAATCCCTTGCATGTCACTCCATATAGCCTATGGGAACACAGGAGTACATCTTGAAATCCTATCCCGAGCTAATTTGAACCAATCTAGTACAATGCAATCTGAAAAATGTGGGGATCCACACAATGCCATTCCCAGCGCTCTGCCAGTAGGTGAATGGTGTCTCAGCGTGGCCACCTAAATGTGGAACAATGTGCCGGATGCACTCCCCCATGGACCAGTAAACTTCACCCCCGCCGTACTTGACGAGGAAGCATCAACAACAAGACAACAACGACCTATGCTAAGCGACCTTTTCTCTTTGAAAACGTGTTTTAAAACTGCTCCGAGGGCGAACACAGGTTATTAGAAGGAAGCCCAAGACGAACCTCATATCACCAGACCAGAGGAGACGCACATAATAGTTGCCTTTGAACAGAATAGAAGGGGTGAACTGTGTGCTTGAGTGAATGTGTGAATGTGTGTATTTAGAATGTGTGAATTTAGAACACTTTCAATTCATTTAAAAAAGCATAAAAAAGCACTTTGTTAAGAATAGCAGTGCTGAATATAAAAAAAAAAGACTTAGGAAGAAACATATTCTTGACGTAAAGTCAATGATCCCAAAACAAGTTTTGGTACTGCATCTTAATTCGTAAATTATTATGTTTGGACCTTAACCCCAGGAGGTTGCTGGAACGGTTGTAAGCTGTGTGAGATGAATGAGTCCAGGCCAGATCATACGAGGACAGAGGGCTGTGATTGGCCACTGCACACATTGTGATAGCCGGTGACAGGAAATCTCTGATGCCCCACATTTGGATGATTCATCAACAGGATTACAGTCGTCATTAGGCACATGAGGACCACAGGCATCGTTAGGATACTGAACAATTGTCTTTTTGTGTGTGTGTTTGTGTGTGGGTTTGTGTGTGTGCTTGTGTGTGGTTTGTGCGTGTGTGTGGTTTGTGCGTGTGTGTGGTTTGTGCGTGTGTGTGTTTTTTGCGTGTTTGTGTGGGTGTGTGTGTGTGTGTGTGTGTGTGTGTGTGTGTGTGTGTGTGTGTGTGTCTGCCGTATGTGGGGTTGTGTATGCGAATGCACAAACTTGTGCACATATTTTTGCAGCTGTCTGTGTGTATGGTGTGTATGTTTGTGTGTGACTGTATGGTGTTTTTGTGGGTGTTGTGGCAACCCGTGCCCAGGTCTGTCTCGGTTGCACAGGGATCACCACACGTCACGGCTGGTACAAAGCCCAGAAGGGCACTTATTCAGAGTATCTCAAAGAACGTCTGCTGGATATGGGCGGTACACGCCCTCCACAACCTCTCCCCTGGGCCGTCCAGCCCGAGGGGTTGGGGACGGGTTGCCACAGTGAGTGTGTGTGTGTGTGTGTGTGTGTGTGTGTGTGTGTGTGCGTGCGTGCGTGCGTGCGTGCGTGCGTGCGTGCGTGCGTGCGTGCGTGCGTGCGTGCGTGCGTGCGTGCGTGCGTGCGTGCGTGCGTGTGTGTGTGTGTGTGTGTGTGTGCACACGTGCGTGTGCATGTTGCAACAGGATCCCTAGAGCATCACACATTTTGGGTTTCTAATAAGAATCAGCTCTGACAGCATGTACTTCCACGAGACAATAAGCCATCTTCAGATTACTCATGGCAATGTGCTCCCTGCATTTTTCCCATGCCCTCCTGATGTAGGAGCATGGCATTCTAGACCAACACGTCCCCTGGTTCACAATAGAGGACCATAAGGGTGCTGATGTCCCTGATAGTCTCTTCCTAATGACCAGTGACTGGAGCTCACAGACTCACTGGAGGGCACGGGGGTGGCTTTCCATCCATGGGTCCGACTTTTCAGGAAATCTGACATGACTACGGATGCTTTTTTTCACTGGAAAATGATGGAGAAGAGATGTCGGATGGAACACTTTTTCTCCACTCATAATAATAGGGAGCACCATTCAAACGTTGAAATGTGCATTTGAGACCAGGAGTGTGTTTTCTGTTGGTGTTCAAAGCCTGTGGGCTTCCACTGAAACTGACTAAGAGGATAATTGGTTAAGTTGGGGGTGTAGTTTGATAAGTTCAATCATTTGAGCTCTTTCTATTCCATTCCCTCACACACCTCATACGAGTGCTCAACCCCACTACATTTGTGTTTGATCTAATACAACAAACTAATGTTTGTAGTATTACACAATGAAATCATTGTTAAAGAAAAATCTCAAGGTCCAAGTCCAAAGTCTTGCCTTGTGAAGGGTTTTGTAAAGGGCAAGTGAGGGACAATTTAAAAGTGTTGACATTCATTAGTTTAAGGTTTGCATACAAAGGTATTAAATGTGTTATGAATTCACAGCTTTACATTACACAGTAAAAAATACAGGATCTATCTATCTGACCATCTTTCCATACAACTATATATATATATATATATATATATATATATATATAGTTATCTATTTCTATATATATATAGTTATCTATTTCTATATATTGGATCTGTTTATTAATCATAGTTTATTCATTTATTAATTGTCTGTCTGTCTGTCTCTCTCTCTCTGTCTCTCTCTCTCTCTCTCTCTCTCTCTCTCTCTCTCTCTCTCTCTCTCTCTCTCTCTCTCTCTCTCTCTCTCTCTCTCTCTCTCTCTCTCTCTCTCTCTCTCTCTCTCTCTCTCTCTCTCTCTCTCTCTCTCAATTAATCCATATCAATGCATCCGTCCATATTGAATCCAGACGAAAAACTAAAACAAAAATTAACCTCCAGCATCATCTAGTGGCTAGGTAGAATACTGACCAATTTTCATTCAAAAAGTATCAGCAAATAAGAACAAGACGGACGCAATATGGTATTATTTTACTCAATAATAATTAAAAATAATTGAAATAACATACAATGCTCTATTTATGATTACAGTATTTCGGTTATTTCTTCGACTCAAAACTGTGTAAAAATTCAGTATGCTCGAGGTGCATTCTTCTAGACAGCTGATTTGGTAGAGCACAACACAATAGCCCCCTGGCCAAAGTTCATAACTCACCCAAAACCTTTAACAAATGCTTCAAAATCCTACATCCATCTAAATTAAAGTAAATTAGTCATTGTGTAAACAATGGTGGTCAAATAGGCTATAGATGTTTTGCAAATATGGCAGCGGACCGTTGAAATATTCCTTACGTCCAAATTTCCGTTTTTTCATGTACCCTAAATGTTTACTGTGTAAGATGGTTATTTTTGCCTCGCTAACTGAATACTATTGTGTATCAAGCTGAATGCCAATCAGATGCCAATTTCCACAGCCCTACAATGTTTAACATTACACACTTCACCCACGTCACATTTTGACGTTACTGTATTTATATTTACGTAAAGTAACTTTCATACACCACAGTAACATTGCTGTCCCTCTGTACCAATGAGTGACTCACGCCTCACGCTGGCAGCGTGCGACTCAGGACGGCCGAACATCGTGTTCCATGAGCCCTGCGTCGAAAAGTCTGTGACGCGTTCTCTTCAGCACTCAAAAATGTAATGCTTGGAACTCTTTGATTTGTGCAAAAACAACGGCATGCATGCATTTAAATCTGATAAGAATTATATTTTCTTGAATATGGCCGTCCGTGGAAGGAATTCAATCTCTTGATTACGACTGAGAGGTCACAACTTTAATATTATATAATTCGTTTCTCAGGTAGGTTAATTGCATAAATTGCTAGTTTAATTTAGGTAAAGGAAACAGGTAGTAGTTTATAATTATTGTATGATTTAGTGAAAGGGGGTGGGATCAAACAAGTGTATACTTCTTCCCACTTCTTTTCTAATGTGTTTTTCAAAAGAAAAAAGAAAAAAAAAGGAAAAAGAGACCCTTGTTTTTGTTTCTGTCATTCGATTACAAGTTTCTTGCATATTAGAAATAACATTTTCAAGTCAAATCAAATCAACGTCCTCGTTTTGTCTAGAGTCAATTTACTGTGCAGCGGATGAATGAACCATAGTGTACAAACCTACTGCCGCGAACTAAGGAACTGCTGGTAGATTGTTGGTCGATACTGCCGTCTGTGGGAATCTTGAGGTATGACAAGACAAGGGGGACAGCGACAGCGAAAGAGCAATGGTTACAATAACGGTTGGTGACGCGCATAGTTCCGCACCTGACCACAAGAGGGCGCTGGTAGCCATAAATCTAACATCGGTGCGTAAAAAGACACTGAGAAGTCCAGAAGCTTTCACCACGTCAACAGAGAAATGTCACGAAATCAGAATACACAGAATGAAAACAAGTCCTTGGTTAACAAGATAACACATTGGTTAACGAGAGACAGTGGAACAAAGGCTTTAGCATGAAGGGACTTGAATATCGCTTCGGTCAAAATAACATGAATTATGCAGAGGGGACAAAATAGCATTCCAAAGCCCAGGTGAAGAGAATTGTCTTCGATTATAGTTTATTTGATAATTAGTTAAGGATCTCAGCCAGGGAACACGGGGCTTGTTATAACCTTGTTAAAAAGTGACGGTGGACTAAAGGCACGCTTCTAATTGCAGTCTAATTATTTAGGCCTATGAAACCATTATGTGCCTATACAATTAACCTACCACATTAAATTCCGATTGTATAACTTCATTATCGGTTTGGTTTACAGAGCAAAAAATAAACTAAATTAGAATTGCTTGTTTTAGCCTAGCCCTAAACTACAATGGATCTAAAGATTTTAAAAACAAAAATTCCCCTATATGTAGACCTGCATCGACAGATATATATATTGAGTTGATTTCATTCCTAAATGTCTTTTCATTTTCTCCTATCCCATAACGCCTGTGAAATCAGGGTGTTTCGCCTTGGCTGAGAGAGATCGCTTCCTTCTGACCGGAATTAGCTGTGAAGTGTGACCTTTAGGTGTTACCATAGAATGACTAACCCGTCTTGCCCCACGAAGAGTCCCACTTAACACCTCGTTTGCATGAAAAAAAAAAAAACTAACAAACAGGATCACAACACTTTGCCGAATGTTTGGAGATTAATGGCACCTTTATTGGGTTTTAACTTACAGTCCACCAGGTGAATCTTCCAAAAAGCTCCATGGCTATTAGGCCTGATTTTGCATATTTAAACCAGAGTCAATAATGCGTGAATACATGGATGCATGAAATGCAACACAACATAACATAACAGGAGATTCAAAATGGACCTGCTTGACAATTGCAGAGTGCGAAATGCTTTTACGTGCTTGCAAAACGTCAGAAGTCATAACATCTTCATGGGCAAAGCGCTGCAGGGCGCCCAGGGCTTACCTATGACAACATCTACTGTCTTGTAGGCTCGTTAAACCTGTGGCTGCCATAGGCCACAGTGTGAATGTATGCATGGAAACCGACCTTCTGATGTCTTGGGATAGGCCGAATGGGAGGTGATGACGCAGCGCAGGACAGGCGCGAGGGGACAGTTGGGCCCAGCATCATCTACCCAGCCGTCATTTGGATGCAAATCTCGAAGAGTCGAGGAGCTTCCTGACGTCAGGAATTACATTAGTATCCTGCTTGCTCCTTGTCAACAGAGCCACACTATGGACGGCTAGCAGCGCAGGACCTGCAGGTCGCCAATCATCTTGGAAACTTATTGGACTGTACGAGCCTCGGGTTTCACGGATTGTTTTACGCTTACAGATTTATAGCTTCAGTGTGACAATGTCACCGTAAAGACATCTTTATTTGCTCTGTGAAGTTATTGCACATTTTGTGTTCCATGTGTATTTAGTCATCATGTATGTGGGATATATACTGGATAAGGACAGCAACATGTATCACCAGGGTCCCGTGAGGAGATCCAGTATCAATCTCCCTCCACAGAACTTTGTCACGACCCCGCAATACCCAGACTTTTCGGGATACCACCATGTGCCCAACATGGAGACGCACACACAGTCTGCGGGGAACTGGGGACCATCGTATGGCGCGCCGAGGGAGGACTGGGGCGCGTACAGCCTGGGACCACCTAACGCTGTTCCAGCGCCGTTGAACAACTCGTCCCCGGGACAGGTCTCTTACTGCTCGCCTGAGTACAGCCACATGCACGCCCCGAGCTCAGCCGTGTTACAACCGCCACCAGAGAACATTAACGATGCGCAACTTTCACCCGAAAGGCGCAATTCGTACCAATGGATGAGTAAAACTGTGCAATCGTCTTCCACTGGTGAGTTTGCGGCAATCCTCCGTTTTGACTTGCTATGTAATGCTATACGTGTGAGGTGTGGCCTTTCGCCTCGAGTAAACATTCCAAATTCAGAAAGTTCTCAATATTTATGCTGTGCTTTTGAGTTTTGATGTTACATAATTGCGGCGTAATTCGTTTAAGGTTTCCTACTGGTGTATTATGAAAAGTAATAGGGAGAAAATAGTAGCCGAAAGTGCAAGTGTTATTCCTAGGCTATTAAGTATGAATATACATAAGAATAAAAACGAAATTGAAACAGTTTCGTTAATAAATGCCTCGTCGAAGTCTAGCCTAACTAAACCAAACATTTCGGAATTCATTCTGCAGGCCCAATATGCTACTTTATTTTTTAATTTCGGCCTAGTAGTCTACAACTATTTTTAGGATGATAAAATGTATTTAAGCATCGGCCTACAATAAAAAACAAATTCGTGACATGTTCATTTATTATTGTGTAACTCAAAACAGAACCCAGGAGTCATTATACAGGGAAAACTAAAACGAATTGTAACAAAAACGTATACTCTATCAACCAGGCCTTCCCGCAGCCCTAACAGAAAAAGGTGTTCACTTGTTATGTTGATGAGCTTCCACTTGTAAAGCACGTGTGAAGTCGGCTTCCCTGCACATTGCTGAGGGTTCGGCGGGTTATCCGTCATATCCAGGCGTGGACCCCCTTTTTTCAACACCTCCTAGACTTTGATATGCACCGCTGTCTCTTCCTCTGCGAGAGTTATATTACCGGAAAGAGTCATGTGTTCCACAGCAAATGTCGCATCCACTACTCTAAAGTCCCAGTATAAATCTATTAAACCGTCTCTGGAGTTATGTAAACGAATCATTCACTTATTTTCTCATGTGTTGAATGTATTTATTAAAGTTGTAAGTGGCAGCTCAGTGGAGGAACTTCCACTATTTATTTTCTGCTTGGACGTTTATATAGGTCTATGATTTAGGCCTACATCCTCATCATAATATATCAACTTTATGAATTATAATCACCGATATGATCTTGATGTAGCCATGCGTTATGTATGCATTCATTAGGCCTATATTTATAGAATATAACGAAACACAAAATGCCTTTTTTGGTTTGTTTGACAATCTGCATGCAAAGATAATTTAAATCCTGAGAATGGTCAGGAAATAAATATATGAATAGTTACTTGTAATTGGCTGCATAAATAATTGTCAAATAAATCAGCCTTAATTTGTGAATACATTTCGTTATTTGCTGTAGGTAGTTATGAAGGGCCTGATAAATCAATGTGGTAAAATGTATTCCGAAGCTCAAAAGTGAAGATATAAATGATGAAAGTCTTGAGTGTACATTTTTAATCCTAGGTCAAATGTAATTCCTGAAATACAGCGTGCTGCAAACAATTCCACAGCAGCAGAAGAACGTCTGTAGGCATTTTAAGAATGTTTTTGAGGATTATTTCTGTGATTAATTTCTTAGATTTATGAGCTGCATAACGAATACTGTGTCTCTTGTTGTGTGTGCAAATTGACATCAAAGCCTGAGCAGGTACCCAGTCTATCTGTGATCAACTAAGTGAATCTTTGTCCCAGACACCACTATAAAGATCAGGCAGATACATGGACCGGTCCGAGCTCGTCCCATGCTTGCCCTCTGATAAAGGACTGTCCTTCTTTATCCTGTTGATTTATTTGCATTAAAGTCTAACCATTTCCCTTTTGTATTTGTGTTGTTCCTTTTTATTGAAGGTAAAACGCGAACCAAGGAAAAGTACAGGGTGGTGTATACCGACCACCAGCGTCTGGAGCTGGAGAAGGAGTTTCACTTCAACAGGTACATCACCATCCGGAGGAAGGCAGAGCTCGCGGCCAACCTGGGCTTGTCGGAACGACAGGTAACCCTTAATCTCTAATCCTCCTTATTCCTGATTTTCTCCTTATTTCTGCACTGCACCTTAAAAACAATAACATCCTCCTTCTCATTGTGTGTGGGTCTTTGTGGTGAAATATTGTACTTGACATTTGCTAAATATATTTTTTTCTCTTTGCGTTTGCAGGTGAAAATCTGGTTTCAAAATCGCCGGGCCAAAGAAAGGAAATTAATCAAGAAGAAAATGGGCCAGTCGTACGGCAGCGGGGGGTCGGTGCACAGCGACCCCGGCTCCGTGAGCCCCCTGACCGTCGCCGGGGCCCTCAGCCCCACTGAGATCCACGCCTCTCTTTATCCACCACAGGGTATGAACACCTTGCCACCCATCAGGAATATACAGCAACAACAACAACAACAACAGATACAACAACAGCAAATACAACAGCAACAGCAACAACAACAACAACAACAACAGCAACAACAGCAAGTGATTGTTACTCTGTAAACTCACTGCGGGACAACATAATATTGTATAACTGAGCACTCCGATATGCTGAAAGGACACTTGAGACCCAGGAGGATTATTCTGGGATGCTGAAGAGAGAGAGAAGATGATGTATAGAACGACTCGCTGGAGGCTCTTGAAATATTGTTTTTTATAGAATAGATTTAATAATGGAGTAAATAATCGTTGTGTTCAAATTTAGTTCTTAAAAAAAATGTTTATGTTATTGATAACATGAATACCACTTTGTATGTTTAAAGCTTATGTGTTTGTTTATTATAATAAAAAAAAAATACCTCAGGGACGTTTGAGTAGAAGTTGAACTGAATCGACTGCATTTGGAAAGACAGTGTGTGCTCGTCCAACAGTCTCTTCTATTTCATTGAAATCTTTTGTAAAAACCGGAAAAATTATAACCTATAGTGTCATGGGGGGACTAATTGTTTAATGGCACACTTAAGGTGTAAATAAATTGTTTTTTTTAAAGTAATTCTACATTTTGTTTGACGATTATTTATTTGCTATGAGTGTTAGTTGCGAAATTCATCTCTAACTTTTTCAACATGAATTGGGCTAATTCTGTCCACAAGCTGTAGCCATAACAAGCAGTGTAGCTGTAACGTCCATCCATACATTTGTGGTTTAATCTTGCAGGTCTGGATAGCCTACTTTCTTTTACAATAACTGCCCCTTCTTTTAACTGTTTATTGCAAGTGTCAAATCATGGCTTAACCCCAATGACATAATAGCGTCCAAATAAAGGCAATACGTAATATTAAGTTTTAACTCTTGGTTTGTTCATTTCTAATATTGTTTTGTATTATTCCATCATTAAAAAGGCAAATTGCATGCATAATTGCATGGGCTTATATTGGCATCCGATCTAATTGACTTGTTTGGGGTCTAATTGGTAATAATGAAATTATATTCAGAGAAAAACTTTGGGGAATAGGAGTGTTGTCCTTACTTTATTTGCTCAGCTTGTAGGCATGCACAGTTTCATTCTTTATTTTTGTCGTTGATAGAATAAAATATATAATCTCTAGGTCTAGTAAAATCTGCAATATAACACAATTCGGGCAGTGTAAACGAAATAACAGTCGCATCTTCACCAAGTCTTTACAGCTGCGTATGTTACAATGGAGAGAAACAAACAACAGAACATTTTATAAAGTGATGTGAAAAGGAAACGATATGATCCAAGCTGTTCACGATCACCCCAAATTCAGCGCGTCGTATGCGCATGCCCAACATCGAAGCATGACGTCATGAGCGTCCTGCTGCCCAACATGGCGGACTTTGACACCATATATGAGTTAGAAGACGAAGACGAGGACCATGTAGTGAGTGAAGAAGTCCTGCCCAGATATTGTCCAGAGCCCGTGGTGGTGAGAGGGGCCGGGCACATCACAGTGTAAGCAAATACAGATCGACTCGTATCTATTGGCTTGTATAGGACCTGAGGACTGAACTAGCCTCATGCTAGCCTGCTAGTTCACGTCAATCACAACATCTGACTAGCTCCACAGCCACTATCTGTTTGAAATAACGAACACAATTCTTTTCGCGTTTCGTGTAAACTGGTCAGGGGCTTATGTTATATTTCTGTTGTTTAAGCACTGTGTAGATGTCAGGTAATCTACTGTCACTTCTTGGTGCTAACATCACAATGTCTTTGTTTTCATTGGTAAGATGATTGGTCTGCAAGATCTACTGTATTTAATCAACTTGACACACACGCGCACACAGTCTGGTTATTATAATTTATGGTATTTTGTGCGAGGGGGATATAAGCCCTTGAACCTTTGACAGACGCTGTAGTAGGCTACTAAATCAATAAAATAACTCAACTAACTTTTGAACGAATTACTATATAATCCTTTGCTATTTCTTGCTGCTTTTGTCAGTTTATAAAAAATTTAATTCAGGCCCCATTAAAATTGGTGCATACTTTCTTGAGACTATTCGGACCAGATTTTGATCCAGTCTTTAGATCTATATTAATAAATAAGAATGTATAATAATGTAATTATTGTAATGAGTATACCAAATAGTAGACACATTTACTTAAAACTTACAAACTCTTGTTCACAACGTTGTTTTCCCAAAGAGATTGTAGAATCGATCACAAACCTTTTAATTATGTTTTCTGATTTCATCCCTCTATTTAATTTTCGTATTTTCTAAGTTTAATATGTAAGTTGTTAAAGTTAATATGCATTTTCAATGTTCTCTGATTTACAGGTTTGGATTAAGCAACAGATTTGATTCAGAATTTCCTGCCGTTCTCACAGGAAAGGTACAGTCACATTCATTCGTCCTTCAGTCTCTCATTGGCTTGACTTTCTTCCAATTCCATGGGAATTGGGGGGAAAAAAGGGCAGTTAAACCCCCACAATACTATTGTTCTTTCGGTTGCCTTTGGATAAAGCCAACCTTCCTAAAGTCCTCTTTTCAGGGACGGCCTGGGTGTAATGGCGAGGTGTTTGAAGCCGCGCACCACAAGTGTCCTGAATGTAGCTCTGTAAATGAGTAAGCCCGGCTCAGCTGGGCAGGGTACGACCCCAGTGTTTAGAAAGGTACAGTTCCAGGTGATAAACGAATTGAATAAAGAGTGTGCAACACACTAGAAAAGAAGGCTTCCTGGGCTGGACGCTGGGACACAAAAAGGCTGCAGGGGCTTGCGCAGGCCGAGGGAAGTGGTGGGCAATAAACAGAGCGCTCGGTATTGTGACCCAGGATGACATGTGATGGACGAGGTCACAATTATGATGATTGAAGGGTGCAGATCAGGCCCTGCTGGTCTTTATTCCGAGGTCTGTGGCTGTTTGTGAAGAGACCCTTGCATCCTGTCATAAAAGCTTACGACCCCCGTTTTATGGCGTACAGACTGGGCAAGGAATGAGCATCTATTCATGTTGTTTGGCTGCTGCGGCCACAGGCAGTGAGCTTATCTCCCCTTTGAGTCTCCTCTTGCCTTCAGTGGTCTAGCGCTCGGTTTGGAGAGTCGCATACGTTCGCTTCATAGATGTCATCTCATCTCTGGCCAGCATCTCACTGCATGGAACTGTTGGTTTCTCTGCGACTCTTTGATCCAGGGCAGGTTTCTGTTTGTCGTCAATCAGGAAGCTGTTATAAATCAGTGGCGCCGTAGCAGTGATTTGAGTGCCCCCTCTCTCATGCTTCCATCTGGTTCTGCTATGAATTGCACGTGGCGACGCCTTTTAGGATTCTTCATGAAATGAAGTTTGTCTACAGCGGTTTGCACTCTCTTCTTCGTTTCCCCCCCCCCGCCCCGATGAAAACCCCTTGTTCTGGTGTTCCTGGTAGGTGGCACCGGAGGAGTTCAAAACCAGCATCAGCAGGGTGAACGCCTGCCTGAAGAAGAACCTGCCGGTCAACGTCAAGTGGCTGCTGTGCGGCTGCCTTTGCTGCTGCTGTACAGTAGGCTGCAGTCTGTGGCCCGTCATCTGCCTCAACAAGAGGGTGAGCCTCCCCCTCCACACACGCGCGCACACAAACACCACACACTTCTGTGGCGCGCGCTGCGCAATCCGACCTACTCTCTCCCTTAAATCAGCACTAATTACTCTAGGGGCTGTTGCAGCAATCCAGGCATACAGGAGGCAGGCGCGCAGGGCAATCACAGACTCCTGTTCAATTAGTGGCCCTGTGCAGAAATTATACGTTGAGTGCATTATGCATTATTAATGACCTGGCCCAGCGAGGTCATTTAAAAGGTGTGGATGCTAAACAAATTTACGGGCAACAAAGTGGAAATTACAAGCTGGTAAAGTGGGCGTCCATAAATCCTACATGTTGGTGGTTTTGGGTTACTGCTAACTGGTTAAGTATGTGTGCGTTTGAGTAATGGCCAAGCTCTCTCCTTTAATCTGTTGATGTTTTTTTGTTCTCACCCAAACAGACAAGAAAGTCAATTCAGAAGTTGTTGGAGTGGGAAAATAATAGGTTATACCACAAGGTAGGTACAAAAAAACCAATCAGTTCCTGTCTGAGAAAGTACATGAGGTAAATGTGTCAGCAGGAGTAACCGGTTTTTGATGGATCGGGGCAGAAAGCACCACTCCTATTGACCCCCGAGCTCCTCTGAGTCAGATCGGCTGATCGGCAGCTCAGGTTTGACCAGGGTAGACTGTGAGGTCAGCAGCAAAATGCTGCGTTAATTTTGTTTGGTCTCGCAGCAACTAATTACCGCTAGTAGCCATACAAAGGCATAAAGGCAACTCTTCAGGGTGTCTGGCCACAGTTTGACCTCAGTGAGACCAGACAGCCCTCCTCCCCCAGCGAAAGTGGAGATTCTGGACAGATTTCTCTTTGTTTATCGGTTTCTTTGTGTGTCTGAGAGTGTTTGTTTGTCGGGTTGACTCTATGTCCCTGTGCTATCTTCTCTCCTAAGCTCGGGCTGCACTGGAAATTCACCCGAAGGAAATGTGAAGGAAGTAACATGATGGAATACGTAAGCCCCCCTTCTTATGCTATCACTTTGTATTTGCGATGACCTTAATTCATCTTCATTAATTATCTTAACGCGTAAAGTAAAATGCCCCTCCCTCTCCCCTGTCTATAGGTGATTCTTGTGGAGTTCTTGCCCAAATATCCTATATTTCGGCCGGACTGAGGAGGCCACTCGACGACGGGACGTGTGGTCCTCAAACCCGCTCCTTAGTGCCTTGTATATACACACGTTACACACTATGTCGGAAAAAAGAGAGGTGATCCACACTGGAGCCGCGCCTTGGACCTGACCATCTCCCAGTACCTTGTACATACAACACTGTCACTTTGCTTTAGAGCAGATTTTGCACATCTACCGACTTAAAAGAAAAAAAAATGTGTTCCCTGGTTGTGCTCCCCATTTTGTTTGTTACGTGACAAATAACAGAAAGTCGAATCGCTAGAGAAGTGCATTGACCCCAAAGAACTGGTAACCTTACCCCCACCTTATGTATCGGTGAATTACTTTTAAATGTAACGCCTCCAACCTTCTGAAGCATCCTTGCCTTACGTATTGATATCCTTTTTTTGTTTGTTTTTTACAATGTGGAAGGCGTGTTATGTATTATTTTGAGTTTTCTCCTGCACCGACTGCTGTGGCTTGCAGACGCAAAGCTGGAGGGCGGTTGTTTCCTAACACTGTATGTCAATACCCTGTGTTTTCTGTTAGGATTAACCGTGTTACATGAAGGGGGATTACCTTCCTTGTAAATGCAATGTCAGGATTAAGGTGTACATTTGTTTACATAAAGTTACTTAGATATTTTAGTGGGGGCGCATCCTTGCCAATATATTGCTGTACCATGGTTTTTGTTTTTGGAAGATGTGGATGTTCTTTTCCAGTTCACATGGACCTGTTTACCCAGTAAGCCATATAGTTGACTGACACACCTATGTGTAGGAGTTAGGATTGACAATTGCACTTTGCATATTAATGTCAGGATTTTAGAGTATGATAACGTCGATCCCTAAATGATGCTACGAATGCATGTTATTAACATTGTTGTTTTTTTTGCCAAGGAAGTAGACAACACATTCATGTCAAATATTAAGCAAATCTGGCTGAAATTCTTATGCTGTTGGAAAACAATTGTTATTTTTTAAATTAATTTGTTTTGTGGTTTTCTCTGCTGTCCTTTCGAAAGGACATTGACATCTTTCCTTTGTTGCGTTAATTCTGTTTGACACTAACATTTTTCTTACCTAAATCTCGCTGCAGTGTATTGCATAAGAGTGCCTCTGGAATAGATGAGGAATAACAGGTGTAAATCTCCTCACTTGTACAAAGGAGACTTCCAAAGTGTCTCCAAGTTTTGTCCAGTTACATTTCTTGTTAATTTGTCATTTGAACTTACTTCCAGTGGAGTGAGTGAATAAATTGTTAATTTGGACTTTTCCCTCATTGCTAGCTTGTTGCTCTTGCTTCATTGTGAACAAAAGCCCTCGAGGAATGTCTAAATACTATTCCACTGTATGCGTTAAGAGCCATAGAAAAAGGACCTTTTGAATAAATAATAACCCCTATCCACTAGGGGGCATGTTTGTGGTGAGCAGTCCAGGCAGGTATGGAACAAGCAATAAGCACTCTTCCAATATGATATTCCTATCGATAAAAAAAATAGATGGCTCCTAGTTTCACACTATTATCCTAGGCCATGAGTATTGTCCTCAACTGGATTGGTCAAAACATGGTGTAATGGACATCTCAATAGACGTCCATTACACCATGCTCCATAGTTATCTAGCAGACCTTATCCAAAGGGACTCCTGTGAATTGAGCTAAATGTCAGTAAGGAGCAGGTAAGATTAGGCATCTTGCTCAAGGATGCATACAGGTAGGCTGAGGACATTTGTGGATCAAACTGCACATTTCAGCTGCGAGTCCCAACACCATTGCCAATACACTGTGGATGGACTAATGTACATTTAACCTCCCTAGGGTATAATTGTTCAGACTCTAGGGTTAAAACAAGACAGCTACAGAGCTTTCAGAAAAATTACAAATTGGTTCAAGTAACTTAAACAGGGTTATCATTGTATACTATCGGGTGTGGAGTGTTTTGAGTCCCAGTAACACATTAAGCCGAAAAAATAACAGAACAAAATATTACAATTCCTCGAGTTTATTGAAGGTGATGATAGAAGTGGTCCAAAACATGAATTATTTCAAATCATCTCCAGGACATCGGAAAGGCCACTTGGTGATTAGCATCTCAGCTGAGGTACGGTTCCAAAAGAAATATAAAGGATGAATATAATAAGCACATCCTATTCATATTGAAACCATACACAATAAAAGTGTGAAGAACGTCACGTAAAAATAACTACGTGGTAAATGCAAAAAAAACCTTCGGATAAGGTTATAATAAAGGCAAGTGCACGTCTTGATTTCTCCCTTAATGTGTACCACACACTCACGTTGTATGATACATTCAGCAAGATTTAGCATGCTACAGTGCACTTTGTCATTGATTGATTGCAATCAATTGCGCACATCTTTCGCTCTCTCAACATTCTGCATAATTCGTCCGATCACAAATGTGTTCATTATGGGATTTATACTCCTAGCTTCAGCTAAATATCATCAGCCGCTGTATTCTTGGGCAAAATGTCGTTCAGTCTGTCCAGGCTTGGCCTGCAGGCTGCTAGTAGGTCCTGGTTGACTTCTGTGACCCTAGGTTGTTGAGCGACATACCTGAAGTGGCCTAGTCTATTACAGCGAGAGCCCATGTTAACCTATACCTGAAGTGGCCTAGTCTATTACAGCGAGAGCCCATGTTAACCTATACTTGACCTTTGTCTTTGATCTTCTATATACATCCACACTTAAAGAACTGTAGCAGCTTTGAAGGATACTTAAAAAATGCATGTCATAAAACAACACGAGTGATGATAATGTACTTAATATTACGAGAAATGGACATCTGTGGGCATGGCCAACAGTCCATTTGTTCTCACTCCACAAAGTACTCTGCATCGATCACATTATTATGATTATATAAATGCTGCACTCCTTTTTTTGGATTCTACAGCTGACTGAATTACCTGTACCGGTGCTTCAAAGTGAAGTAAAATGTACATAAAGACATGATAAAATGTAATAAAAAATAAAATATTATATCCAGTACACAGTTAAAAGCTTGTCCACTGATTGTCGTCATTAATCTAAAATGATTAACCCCAATTGTGCCAATACTCTACTCAGATTATCCCAATTATTTCCGGATAGACCTTAAAAACACCCCCACTCTGTGATGAGTTTATACTGACATACGATCCATGCCAGAGATTACAGACTGAAACAGACAGACAGAGACAGAGCTATAGAAGAAGACGGAGAGGGAGGGAGATATAGACAGAGAGAGAGAGGGAGTCAGAGACACAGAGATAGAGACAGACACAGAGAGAGGGAGACAGACCGACAGAGAGAGCGACAGAGACAGTCAGAGAAACAGAGAGAGTGGGAGACAGAGAGAAATAGATAGAGAGACAGACACAAAGAAAGGGATAGTGCCTAGGTGTGTGTTGATTAGGCGAGGCTCCCTGGCCAGGACACCACGGTGAGTGTGACTTTGTTCTTCTGAAGCTTCAGCATGGGGATCAGAGAGGAGTTGTTCATGCCAACCGTGGTCGCTCCGTTCACCGCTACGATCTCATCGCCACATCTGGGGAGGAACCACAGACCAGCAGACATTATGGATGTTTTCCAAGGCCCAGAGGACTTAACTGTACAGGGTACAGGAGCTCTGACCAAAATAGGTTGTCAATTTATCCTCATGAATAGTCGATATTCTGACACAACAACATGCATAAAATAGGTACAATTCAAAGTATTATGTTGATGAAGTGCCGTATCCATGGTCCTTAGCGTTACCTACATCTACCACAAATACCACGAATACATGCATGTATTCGTCATTTGTTATAAAACCGAGACAATAAGACCGCAGTACAGCTAAACCGTGATATAACACAGTCGTTGGGGTCCACAAAACAATGGCTGCGTTATTTCCCGGGAACGCATTCAATCGCTATTTTCCCACAGTGAAGCACTTTTCTCGACGCATCACTCATGTTGGCTGCTCAGCAAATGACTGGAATTAGCAACCGAGGAAGAGACCTAGGAAGCCTGTCATTTAAACAGTCATGAACGAATACCTCATGTGGCGACAGAGCTCTGTGACGGATTAATAACATTCGCCACAAACAACTCCCCCAATAACAATCCAGGCAGAAAGAGTTTGATACTGTTTCTCAGACGATACAAAACAACAAAAGGGGCTTTCAGTCGTGGCATGATAGGTAATTGCCGTGACACATCTTCTTGCAAGCTGCTTCTGACAAAGGGCGGCCGAAGATCTACAGATCAATCTGGCCACGGACGATTCACTTGCGTGTTTTATGGGCAATCCATTGCCAACCGTCCAATGGCACCGCAGTGTGACCGTCGCGGCACCATCAAACAGTTTTAGTGTCAATCCATAATCACACAACTCCTGAGCAGCATGACGCCCGTAGCGAGGATGAACCTACTTGAGGCGTCCGTCGAAGTGAGCGGGCGTGCCGGGCACGATGGTCTTGATGAAGAAGGGCTGCTGACCGCGGCTCTCCTCGTAGCCCCCCACGATGCTGAAGCCCCAGCTGTCGTTGTTGGTCTTCAGGAGGACGATGTCGCGGCACCAGTGCATGTTACTGGAGGGCAAAGGGAAGGAGATCCCTACGTTTCATATATACGTCTTTTATAGTCAAATGGGCACAGGGGAAACTGAGAATAATGGACGATGAGATAAACTGGACATAGTCGATGGAACAACTCTGCAGATAATCAAAAACAAACACATTTAATCCAACAGACAGGTTATTTACAGCTCAATAAAATTGAGCATATCTAAAAAACGTGCGACAACTGCATGTTGTTTCTAGACATATTCATTCACTTATGGGTGTGTGGGGGGGGGGGGTCGAGGCCTAGAGGTGGGGTGTGAGGCTAGAGGGGGGGGGGGGGGGGGGGGTACCTGGGCAGACCCAGCCAGCTGGTCCAGGGCGGGTTCCAGTTGAGGTCGTCGTCGTGGGCGCTCTCGTGCGCCTCCGCCTCGTCGCCGCTGCCGCCGTCGCCGCCCTCCGCGTCGGCCTCCTCGGCGGTGGTCTGCAGCGCCCGCAGCACCACCTGGCCCTGGGCCGCCTGGGCCTTCAGCACCGACACCGCCTCGGCGTAGCTCAGCTGGGTCAGGTCCACGCTGTTGATGCTCAGCAGGATGTCCCCTGGAGACACGTCGGTAAGACCGGTGTGTAACGCATGAGGGGGGGAGGGAGGGAGAAAGAAAGAGAAAGAGAAAGAGAAAGAGAAAGAGAGAGAGAGACAGAGAGACAGAGAGACACACAGAGAGAGAGAGAGAGACACAGAGACAGAGACAGAGACAGAGACAGAGACAGAGAGAGAGAATAGAAGACAGAGAGAGAGAGAGAATAGAAGACAGAGAGAGAGAGAGAGAGAGAATAGAAGACAGAGGCAGAAAGACAGATGCAAAGGCAAGAGACAAAGAGAGAGAGACAGAGAGATAGGAAATAAAAGAGAGACAGATTCAAACTGAAAGACAGCGAGAGCAACAGAGAGACAGAAAATAAAAGAGACTCAAGCTGGAGGACAGAGAGAGGGAAAGGGGACAGGGCCCTGGGAGGGCGTACCGGTCTTGATGGTGCCGTCCCGGTGCAGGCAGCCCACCGGCTGGACGCTGGTGATGTAGAGGGGCAGGCGGCAGCGGCAGTCCCTGCCCCCGGCGATGGTGATGCCCAGAGACAGCCGGGGCTCCTTCTTCAGGCTCACCGTCTTCTCCTGGCTGGAGAAGCCACTGGGAGGGTCCTGGGGCGACAGGATGGACAGAGACCGGACTCCTCAGTTGACTAGCCACCAGGGGCAGGCTCACTCAGTGCGGCTGTTAGCCTTTAATGCTTGATGATGCTTGCAGGCGCACCGGTGATGCATGAAGGCAAGTAGAAAAGTTGAAATGCATACACGGCATACGCTGCTGGCTGCCTGAAACAAGCACCAGGAAATAAGGCAGCAAACGAATGCAATAAGTTTGGATGAGTACGCAGAGAGCATGTGATTAAAACCGTTGTTTTGTTTTGCTGCGGTATAAGTCCCTGTGGAACCAAGCGAAGAGACTATTTGGATTCCTGTTTGTCCCTTTGTGGTTCCTTTCATGCGGTTCTGAACACAACAAACAATGCATCTGGAACCACAGCCCTGCCCGCTGCCGCGTCCCAGTTTAACAACACGAACCAGGACCAGAACGACAGCACGGTGGGAACAACAAGGTATTCGGCCAAGAAAACAAACCATCTGCGCTCGTACGACCCTCTTCTCAAACACCGCATCGAAGCCCTAACAACTCCGACCACAAACGATTAAGCTAATGTGAGATTAGAATTTTGTTCAGACAGCGCCGTCATTGAATAGGATGATATTCATTTAAGGGCTTGGGGGGGGGGGGGGGGGAGAGAGGTGTGGGGTGTGGGGATGTGTGAACATTTGCAGCCCATTATCTTACACCCGTCTCCGGGAGACTCTTCTGGCTTAATGGATCCTTTTCTGTCGAGTCGCTTGCGCAAACAGATGCGGAGCCACGCAGGAATAAAGCGGGCGGGGCCCAGAGTGTGCGAGGCCCCACGCCGGGCCCCCTCGTAGTCCAGGGGACGTGTGGGACCTGACAGCTGGGGGGGGGAGGGTTGGGGGGTGGGGGGGGGTTGGGACAGAGGGAGGGGTGTCGCGCTCGGAGGAGGGGTTAGGGGGTGACGGTGATGTTGGTGAGGAAGTGGGGGGAGGGGCAAAGGTGCTGTTGGTGGGGAAGCAGAGGGGGGGAGGGGGGGGAGAGCTTTCTTCCTCCCCCCAGCAGGGAACCAGCCCCACCACAGCGAGACTCAAAAGGAGCTTCCCGGCAGGCTAAAGCCAACGGTCGCCAGCTTTGATCCTCTTGCCACCCAAAGAAATGACCCAGAGGAAAAACAACCCCACAACAACAACACGCAGGAGACCGTGTAGCAGAGAGCCGCACCACCCCTGGCCTTTTGATCGGGACGGGGGGGGGGTCCCGCCATGAAGAAAGGGGCCTTTTATCTTTGTTAAGTGAAGCAGGCGTCCACACTCAAGAGCTTTTCACCTCGGACTGCAGGGGGTGCTAGCCCGGCTACTGATAGGGCATACTGTAAGCCCAACAGGGACGGATCACTGGTCTAATATACAGGACCATGACTGGATAGGCCTAAAAAAAGAGAGTTTGGTTCCTGTTGGTTGTCAGTTGAGGTCATGGGTAGGTAGGGAATTTATTTTATTTTTTTATTTTATTTTTTCCAGCGGCAGCGAATGATAGGTAGGTTGTTTTCATTTAAAAACGAGAGAATGCGCTCATCCTTGTACAGAATGAAGAGGTGCTGTACAAAAACGCAATTATAGTTTGCATAATTTTTTCTTTTTTTTTTTCTTCCATGATCATAAAATAATTTGGGTCGCACATAAATTGACACGGTCGGTCGGAAAGCGGAACCAAACATTTTTCTTTTTTAGGCGATATGAGGCTCAGGTACAAAGGTCAAAAGTGCTTGCACATGGCGGTTGTATTTATTGAGCAGACACATTCATCGAATTCATTCAGTAGATAGTTCATGAATGCGTCGGTAGGGGTAAAGGATTCTCACTCTGTGATGCCTACAGGTAGACTGCTACCAGAGACCAGATCATTTGAAGCCTCTAAAAATCAGACTCCCGTTCCCCTCCAGTCGGCAAAGAGGAGCCACAGCGGCGTGGAGCCGAGTGAACTGCACGGCCGCGCTCTGCCGGTGACCGCGCTTACCTTCAGGAAGGTGGAGTGGCGTCTGAAATACTGCTGTTCCGGCGCTCTTCGGGACCCCCGTCCAGACCTCCCCTCTCCCCCCCCGCCGCCGTCCACTTCCTCTAGGGCCTCGGTGGACCTCATCACCACAAAGTTCACCCGCACCTCGCTGGCCTGGAGACACACCCGGCCCACAACACACACACACACACACACACACACGTATTCAGATGGTGGATACCGTGGAATGGATGCCATTCACCCACGTCCATTTATGTACGCGCACTGTGTCACACTGTGGAAACGATGTCTGAGGATATGTTTTCTCTAAACCACACTAGCTCTGGCTGGTGAGGAAAAACAATAAGTACACAATTATGTCACGTAATTATAGCAGTTAAACTTAAGTGGTTTGCAAACTAGGGCTGCTCGATTATGGAAAGGATCATTAGCACGATTATTTCGGTCAATAATGAAATCATGATTATTGAAACGATTATTTTTGAGTTTGAGACATGCTGCAATCATTCAGCATTTCTCCCCGAAAAAACACTTTTGCAACTGAGAATTGTGAAAATCCGCCTTAAAAAAAAAACACGCAAATTGTTGAAAATTAAAAATAATGTACAAATATGTATTCAGCTGTTTCTATAAAACATTGAACGCATAAAAAAACAAAAATAAACCACGGGAATCCTGGTTTAACCAACGTCAACGAGGAGCGGCTCCCCTACCTGGATGATCTGGGCCGCGGTCTCGGGCGTGCCGTGCCTCAGGTCCTGGCCGTTGATGGCCAGCACCTTGTCGTTGTTCCTCAGCTTGCCGTCCTTGGCGGCCAGCCCCCCCGCCAACAGGTCCAGGATGAAGACCCCGCTCTCCTCCGACTTGCGGATGAGCTTGATCCCGAGGGGCTCGCCGCGGTCCCGCTTGACCAGCATCACCTGGACGACCGCGCCGTGGTGGGGGCCCGAGGCGGCGTTGCCGGGAGACCCCTGGGGGCCCGGGGTGGCGACGGGGCCGACGGCGGTGGTGGGGTGGGGCTCTGCGCGGGGCTTGAAGCCCTTCTCCTGCAGGACGGTGAGCCGCAGCACGGAGCAGGACTGCCGCAGGACGGCGATGGCCCTGGAGTGCGGCACGGCGGCCAGGCTGCTGTCGTTCACCTGGGGAACAGGACACCGCGCGGCCGGTCAGAACAGCACCTTCACCGGGGGCCGGCCCCTGCTGGTGGGGGTCTCGCGAGCCATGTTCCTGCGAGTTCACGGCGCGGTTCGGGGCCTGCTCTCGGCCCGTCTGCATATAGTGTTCCAACAACACCTGATATGGATTATCTGAGATTCTATCCTCTTATATAATACTTTTCATGTACTTTCCCCTGTATGAATCAGATTGTACATAGTGCCTTTGGTTTTATGCTTTCATGTTTGGTAGAAACCCCCCCTCACCCTTGGGTTTGGCAGGGTTGTTTCAATTTATTTGCGTTTCTCAAAGCCAGCCACAACATGATCTGCAACACAGAACATGTTTTGCATCGCTGCTGCCAAAATCAATGCATTGATTCAAGCGTCTGTGATCGAGTTTCAACCTATTCGGGGGTGGAATCTTCCCCCACTCCTCCTTAAGGTTTCACCACCGGTTCTCGACAACAGAAAGTCATAATATGTATACATTTCATATCCTGCGGCAGCAAAGGCCCGGTGTCTTATTTGGCTGTCGTTCCCTGGTTTGGGATTGGCTGGCCGGGAGGATGAGCAGTGCTTTGGAGGGCGTTCAGAGCCAGGGATTGAGCTCAGAGCTCAGAGCAAGACGACAGCCTAGGTCGATTTACAGACGCACAACATTCCAGGACAACTGAGAGGCCGAAAGCCAAGGAGAGATGAGGGGAGGGGGCTGGGGGGTGGGGAAGCATGAGAAAGGAGAATGAGAGGGAGAGAAAGAGCAGAGGGGGAAAGAAAAGGAGAGGGAACGAAAGAGAGACTCTACTGGAAACAACATGGCACTTGTCTGAAAGACTGTAAAGAGTGTTTACATGGAATTAAGCCAATATTATTTATGTATAATAATATAACTTCATTTTATTGTATCATAACTATTTAGAGAACAGAAATATTTGCATAGCAATGCGTCTTTTTTTTACCAAATTAGTTAAAAATTGCCCCAGAAGCTGCTCATAGAAGGACTATAAGCTGGTATCATTCACATCTCTCCTACATTCAACCACCACTGCACACTTAAAGCGGAAATTCTGAATTTTACAAAAAAAGCCAACTCTTGAGTTGCCGCAGTTGTTGCACTAAGATTTCCAAAGACACTCTCTTTCTTCAGCCTCTAATTTCAGTGCCTTTTGGGGACATTCTTTGGGTGCCATTGCGCTAACGTATAGTACTGTTGCCTGATCCAGGCTAGCCCAGTACAGGTAAAGAAGCCCTAACCATTACTGTAGACCAGAACATTCTGGGTTTACATACCATCCCCTACAAAAGCTCAGTATTAGCTAAAACACAACCTATTGTCAGCCCAGAGCTATTGGTAGATTAGAATCAATATGAGGGTCAGACAAGGTCAGATTCGATTTTTCAAGAAACTGTGGCAACGAACCTTGCCCCTTTTGAAAAGACTGCCTCTGAGTTAATCACTAACAAAATCTACAACTTTCATAAAATGTCAGTTAAGTTAGCTACAAGTAGCATGGATTCTCCCTAAGGACTTGGTCCCACCCATCGCCGCAAACTTGCTTATCTTGAATGTCTGCTTTCCGTCTCTGCATACAAGCTCCATGTTTACTTAACACATCTTCACAGATCATGGGAATTTCGTTGCATAGGCATAAACAGTAAGGCTGCCTTTGTGTGAAGGTGAAAAAAAAATGGTTTGACCTTGTTAAGCTATGCAAACAAGCCTCCATTTCCCCTCCGTTTCCCAGTCAAAACATTCCAGGAGGAATGCAACCTCTTTTTCCCAGATCTGATACACTCACCATACTGTTCTGGGAATTATTTGTACTGCATTGTCAACGTACCTCAGAATAAACCCAGTAATAAACTGAGTTTATCATAACATTTTAGAAAAAAAAAGTTCCCAACACGCCAATCGTATAAAAGCACTGAAGTGCTGAGGTGAGCCCTAAACAGCGGCACACTCCAGTGTTAAAGCAGGGAAACGTCCTTCAGGGCACAGCTGCAGATAGGGCTGCCACTAGCCCCTTCGGCCATCCCATGATGTACCTTGTGGTATAGCCATCACCCCAGGCTGTCTCAGTCCCCCCCCCCACCCCCAAAGGCAAGTAAGCGCGACACAAACCGTGAAATGGTTACTACGATAGATAATAACAGAGCCGACATTGTCTTATGTCTCGAGAAAATCATGCCTGATGTAAATGTCCATTACAGTCCTCATCTAGAGTGAGAATGAGCGAGTGAGAATGAGTGAGTGAGTGAGCGAGCGACCCCCTCACCTCCAGGATGTGGTCCCCAGGGGCCAGCCGCCCGTCACGCGCCGCCAGGGAGTCGCGGACGATCTCCTGGATGACGATGTTCCCCAGCGGGGTGTCCTTCCCTCCTACGATGCGCAGGCCCAGGTCGTCCTCGGGCTCGTCCCGGAACAGCTCCACCGTGTTGGCCTCCGCCACCAGGCTGGACCTCAGGGCGCCCGTGTCTGGGCGGGGGGGAACACACAACAACACGGGGTCTAGCAGGGGATCCAACGGGGGGGATGCATGGTTTAGTGCTGTGAGGCGGAGGGGTCTTCTCCTTTTGTGTCGTCCAATGGGAGAATTAATACAATGCTTGCTCATAAGCGATGGCGTATGTTGAAAATATTTTGTGTTTTTGTACTGGATTCCTGGACTTCTTGATTACTTGAGAATCCACGCTTCCCTTAAAACGGTCAGTGAACCCAAAATCATTTAATTTACAAATAATTTGTATTTTATGCCATTTTATTACTTTGTCTGCAAGACCTTGGTTAAGGGAAAACTGGAGTCAAATCCTATGTTTTGCCAGTCTCCCCCAGTCTTTGTAAACGCTCCACTTGTACTAGCGCTCTGTTCGAGAGGTATTTGCCTTTTAGTATACTCTTCAAAGTCACGACAAAGGGACACCGGTGGCGAAGTGTGTCAGTGTGTGTGCATGTGTGTGTGTGTAGCTCTGTCTGGGCAGCAGTTTGATTTTGATGTTCACGTCTGAGAGAGGGTGATGCTTCACACACGCTCACTCTACAACACCACGGTGTGTGGCGCAATAAATACACAACATCTCTCATCACAACGCTCCTTCACAACGACGGCACGATAAAAAGAACGACAAAGTTTGCATGGGTCGTAACTATGGGGATAACCATTCCCCGCCACCTTCCTGGAACTCTCCGCCCACAACGCCACAGGCCCGCAGTGGTGGGGGGGGGGGGGGGGGGGGGGGGGGGGTAGACAGGTGTGACACACCAACAGAGGACATTTCCGAGGAAACATCAGCAGCGAGTCAGTTTCTCCTCATCCTGCCACACCTTTGTGTCTGTGTTCACCTGGATAAGCTGCCTGAGGGATGTGACCTCATCCCCTAAATCCCAGACCGCCTCTGTCTTAACCGTCTACATGTTTCAGAGGTTAGGCTGAATCCAAGATGTATCTTCTTAAGTTTTGAAATCACATCAGTCTATTCTTCTTTCACGGGAGATTAGAGTTAACAATGATCCCCTCCAACAACAACCCAGACTCCCTCTGGTGACACATTACCTTTTTTAGGGGAAGGCACACACACTGGTTACATACTAGATCAACACACAGATTGCCGTCACCTCGAAGTCATTTTCTATGTTCCCACTTTGGCTTAACATCAATCTGTATTTAACCGTTGAGTAACCATTAGCTCACCACAGGAAACACAAACAGATTCGTTTTTTTTGAAGGGAACTACTCTACCTTCTTCGCTCTCCTCGTAGGCTGGGTTGATCAAGCCGGGGTCGGCGTGCTCTCGAGTCGACGTTCTGGTCGGAGCCGCTGGAAGTTTGCTTTCCGCGCACGCCTCCACCTCCCCGTTGCGCCCCTTGACCTCTTTCCAGGAGGGCTTCTTCCTCCTCTCTGCCTCTTCTCTCAACTTCTTGAAAACAGGACATCTGAACAGTAGTGAATAAAAAAAAATGAAAATGAATAAAAATGAGTGATACAGTCAACAGAAATGTGTATAATATATACCCCATATGGAAGCCCTTGCCCACTGACAGTTTCCTTTGAGGTCCGTCATAGTGAATACGCGTTTATGTGCGTACCTTGAAATAAATAAGGGGGGGGGCTGTTTTGGGGGCTTCAAAGGCTGGCACAGACTATGTGACTATGTAAGAGAACCAGATGCTTGTCCCCACACACTGAATTTAGCCAAGTGCTCTGTACTGTTTTACTGCATTGCAGAGTCTTGGCAGGTAGCGGTGGATGTAGGGGGCAGGTGGACTCTGATTTAGTCTTGTGAAACCACTGCTGTTTATTTCCTGAACCCAGGGACTTTGCTGCTTGTTTGTTTAAACGTTATGCTAGAAGGTGCGCAGCAGGGCAGAGGTCCATCCCAGCGAAACATTCACTCACAGAGGCTCGCACCACGACCACTACCAGGAAACGTAGGCTCCACAGCCAGCATTGTCGGAACAATAACATGGAGGCAGACGGCTATCAGCCAAGGGCCTAGTGATGGCACCTTTGCAGATAGCCATTGTCGTGAGAGTTCATGGAAGGAAATTGCAGGATATGTCCATCACAGTTGAGAGTGAGTTCAGGTAAACAGGACATTTGCCATTACCCGGCTGCTGCAACTTAAAAAAAAAAGGTCTTTAGAATAAACACTGAGGATTGTAATGGGAATTTCCATAAGAAATATGGATACGCCAAGAAGACACCGAATTATTTTCTATAGTGACCATTGCCTTGTTTTGTACCACGATTATCGCTCTTGAGGGGATCTGAGAGAACCTCAGCTGACTCAGACAGCAATACCACGAGCTACATTCCTGAGACGGAGTAGTGGCATCCCTGTCTGCAGCTGTGCCCTCCAGGATGTTCCTCTGCTTTAACCCCGGAGTGTACCCACTGTTCATGGGTCTACTGCAGCGCTCCAGCCTTTGAGTGCTAGTCGCACAGTGGGCTCTCTGCGCAGACAACTTTTATTTTTTATACTATTTATTTTTTTAAATCAACTTATGAACTCAATGTTTATTCTGAGTTACATTGTCAAGGAATTGTCAACTGTGTTGACGCTATTTAACATTATAAAAATAGCGTCAAAATTTGTAAATATTATCGAGTTGTTTATACAGGGCTGCCATCTCACACACGTAGCAGTCTCACCAGTTCCTGGAGAACTGATATCTATTGGTACTCAATGCAAGATACTCAGAAGAATATTGAATTTTAAACATAGAATAGTTTAGTTCAAGAAACGGTCCAGAACATAATATTGAATTCATATAGTGTTCACATTATCAAGTTGTCCTCGATATCTGGTGTAGCTTAAACAAGAAGCCCTTCACAGTGAAGCATGACTTGGCCTGATAGCAACGGTTCATGGCGTAACCACTGAGTGTTCATCGGGTGAATGTGCCCGTACAGGCCTCATCAGACAGGCAAGAACACAGACCTGTGGCAGATGCCCGGGAGGACATCGTGCGCAGCAATACCCCAAAGCACATGCAGATCATTCTCCCCGGGAATGCACGGGAATATAAAAAAAAAAGGGACCCCTAGCCTGATGGAGTCGATTTGTGATTACAGACCATTTAGAAAATAGTATCGACCCAGATGTATGATCGAGAAAAAAACACCAGCCTCACCAGACTGGCTGGATATCTATCCCGGTTCATAGCAAAGCTCATAACAATACAACATACCCTGCCAGCGCTCCCCCCGCTCCTAGCTCACCTGTTGTGCAGGTGGGGCATCAGCTCGCAGCGCTGCATCTGCTGGGGGCACTCTTCGTTGTGGGGGCAGAGCACCATCAACTTGTCCAGCAGGTTCCGCACCAGCAGGCTGGAGGGCCGACACTGGTGCAGCTGCAGCCTCAGCCGGTCCACGGGGCAGAAGTCCTGCTCCTTCAGGAAGTTACTGAGGCAGAAGAAGCAGTAGGTGTGGCCGCACGGGGTGTCCATGGGCCGGAGCAGCGGCTGCAGGCAGATGTGGCACACCAGCTCGTCGTCCACCTCGTCCTGGTACTCGTACAGGTGGTTGTCCTGGCCCTCGTGCTGCTGGCCGCACTCCTTGCACACGCGCGCCCACGCCAGCGCCGCCGCGGGACTCCCGCCGGCGGCGGTCTTGGGCTCCGTCATGGTGACTGGAAGACTGACCCCGCTCCGTGCTTCCTTTGTTTCTCCTGGAAAAGCAATCCTTCTCCTCTACTACTACCTCCTCCTCCTCCTCCTCTTCCTCCTCCTCCTCCTCACACGTGCACACCTCTCTCCGGGGAAATCCGGTGTCTTGTTTCCTAAGGGCTCTTCTGTATCGTCTAGTGTTTCTCCCCGTGTACATCCCGAGAGAACTCCATTTTAAAGACCTGTATCCTCTATTGGCCCGGTGCCCGTCTTCAGATCTCAATGACGGTCATCTGGTTGGAGAGGGGAAAAGAGAAAGAGAGGTCTGAAAGGCTGTACGTTTGAAAAAGGCCCCAGTAACGCAGGAAATGACACAAATCCCACACGCAGCAGCGAGCCGGCAGCCAGACACAGCTGTTTCCTCTCAGCAGGTTTCCTGAGGGACAAAGGGAATTCACAACTCAGCTAAATCAGTCACTGTGTGCGTTTCATTCACTCGGCTAGACTGAATGTAACTCGGCGAGGACGCAGGCTAACGTCGAACCGGGCTAAAGTGAAGGAACACAAGGCACGCCACGCCACTGCAATGACCATGGGAACACAGCAGCAGCAATGCAATCCTGTCCGCTAATGACCGCCGCGCAGCCAATCAGCAGAGGTCTGGATCCCTCCGTGAGCAGCTTAATCTCCCCTAATTCCCTCTCATGAGGAGAGCCCAAGTTATGATTGCATTCTTTGGGGAAAAGTCTTGGTCCATTACCATCTATACACAGTCATCTGTTAGAAATGAAAATGATACACGAGAAAGACATTAACATTTCTTGAGAAAGATTGAGAAGCAACAGCAACTGTGTGTGTGTGAATCAATGGTCAACCTTTTAGGTGTTGTGACAGCAGAAGTGGTAACCCGACACCAGGCAAGGACCAAAACCACCAAACGTACAATTCCTAAGTAGCATAACAAGCAGCAATAAACAGCAAAGCATAACATATATCACCCAAAATAAATGATGAGAAGCCCTGTTCTACTCACCGCGGCCCAGATGACACTAATGTCGCCGAGACGCTGAGCCGACCCAGCCACACAAACAACAGGCTCTCACCCAGCAGCTAGGCCCCGCCACTGAAGCCTGGCTGAAACCAGAGCCCTACCTCTCCAGTGCACCAGCACAGTAATGATTGTGTCTCCGGTATGAGCGAGAGACTGAGTGAGGCGGGATGGAGAGAGGTGGGATGGAGAGAGGTGGGATGGAGAGAGAGAGAGAGAGAGAGAGAGAGAGAGAGAGAGAGAGAGAGAGAGAGAGAGAGAGAGAGAGAGAGAGAGAGAGAGAGAGAGAGAGAGAGAGAGAGAGAGAGAGAGAGAGAGAGAGAGAGAGAGAGAGAGAGAGAGAGAGAGAGAGAGAGAGAGAGAGAGAGAGAGAGAGAGAGAGAGAGAGAGAGAGAGAGAGAAAATAGGTTGGTGTGCACAAGGGTGCGAGAGCCGAAGCTGGCTGGGGGCGGGGGTCTGAAGCATTCCGCCTAAGTCCACCCTTGTGGGTTCCCAGTTCAGATCTGTATGTTTTTGTATGTCAGTGGTTAAGATCGTACGGCTGATGTTGCACTATTGAAGACGAATAGCTTCCATTGGCCGATGGTCGGACCGACAAATCAGACAGAGGCCCCCCACGCCGTCTGTTCCTGCACGTACAGAGGCCTTTGTGGGCGCTCATGCATGCGTATGTACAGGCGAGGCGGGGTGAGATCAATTCGGACTTTGTCCTCAAGGCCATTCTACCCCATTGTTCAGGTGACAGCGACTCCAGTAACCGATAGGGCCCACGGAACCAGCAGCAAGACAAACATGAGAAACCAGGCGAGGCTCTCTCCACGCACCTTAAACCCAATCGCTCGACGATGAGGCAGAGGAAAAGATTGCCGGACTATTGTAAATAACCCACCCTGCCCTCACAGCTGACAGTAGGTATAGGTTGGCTGGTATTCAGGTAGGCCAAGGAATGATAAGCACGCTGTGGTTGTCACCCAACCACATTGTTTACCGGTTAATTGAAGTTGGCTGGGATCTCCTGGGGAGTTTTTACACATGACGAAGCGCATGTATTCATCAGAGGCACGCGTTTCTCTGAACCTCGAGAGTCTTGTGGACGGCAACAGTCAGTGAAGGTGAGAGAAGAAGATAGATGACCATCATCTAGGCAGCAGGCTGCTAGGTGTCATTCCAACACCATCATACAAATTGGGCGGTTCAGAGTTCGATCAAATGGTTCACATGACCTTTAAAAAAAAGGACATGGCTTTGTGATTACATGTGTACCTTATTGGTGGCACCCTCAAGGAAACAACCACAGGCCACAATGTTTGTCTGTTACGTCGTTCGTCCTAGCGAGAACCGACATCATAAGATGATTACCTTTGGTTCCGTTTGACATCCCTTGTTGACTGAAAACACAGATCACCGAACCATATCGACGCCACAGACAGATTAGAGAGTATGAAAGCTCTTGCTCATAGGGGGTTGTTTTAGTCATCGTACTGGAGCAGGGGCAGTTGCTCCCCATCTCACTCACAAGGAGGGAAAACAAGAAGGGGGCAGGACAATGTTCTGGCTAGGGGGCTCCCAGCCAAAAGGTCACCCGGCTCAAGTCCCAAGGTCTTTAGTCTACCTGTAGGTATCCTTCAGCAAGATGCTCAATCCCTACCTTCACCTTAATAACATGCATTTTAAATAAATGTCTAGCCTCTACCTGCTACTTATGACATGCACTGGATTCATTGCAGTGGCTTTGGGTAATAGTAGGAACTTGAAACTGGAATAAACTGCCATTTTCTACGGCTGCAGCCAAGCACCAAAGTGCAAAAATGTTCCAACCTGTTTGAAATGGAGCCAACTGTAAGAAATGATAAGCTGTTATCCATGTCTCTGAAAGTCTAAACGTTCCAACATTGGAATGGCTTAGTTTTTTTTTAACAACAAGAGCAGACTGGAAAATGTGCTCATTGCTCAATATTCCTAAACATATTGAAATCAAATGTCTCTCGATCATGTGACTCTCTAAGCTTTCTGGATAAAAGTCTTGAAGTGTCCTATGGGCTCATAGGATTACCAGAGGTGGCATTCCCCGCTTTCTGAGCCAAGTAACTGGTTCAGATGGTATATGTTGGAGTCACATGCGTGCCCTGTACCTAAGGAACACAGGTGAGCCGCTGACTCTCACTTCCCACCACTGGCCGTGAGACTGTTTGTCATCATGTCTACTCAGCCTGTTGCTGCATTTACTTGCAAAACAATTCAGTCAATGCGCCTCAGAAAACACATTAAAGGTAAAATGTGTTCATCAGCATTCCCCCTCTGCGTATCCTGGTCCAATATTTATTAAATCACCCTTAATACTAATGATAATGATAAACAATACATAATTCAACATAATTTTTTTTTACTGATTTTGAACTTCCGATATGACTTTGTCTTACTGTCTTTATTATTATTATTAGAGCTTTAATCTACTGGTATGTGGGTCTATGTCTTTATAGTACTGCACAATAAGCATACATCTGTTGCCCCAAATGTCATAATACACTTAAGAAACTACCCAAATGTCATAATACACTTAAGAAACTAAACCACTTTATCATACGTATTTCCTCCATATCTGCAGCAAGTATTAGGTATCCATTATTCTTCGATAAAATAATAATAGTCTTATATTAAAAAAAGTATATTATTATGAATTTATTTATATAAGTTTCCCAAAAGGATGCTACAATTGTTATTGTCATGGAATTTATCCGAAAACCTTGTAATTCCACTATTTAATATTTCTAAAAACATATCATGTTTCTCATTACATCCTCACTGATTAATCCTGTCGTAAGGGGGGGGGGGGGGGAAGGAGAGAGACAGCAATGACCCCCTTACGCTTCTGACGGCTAATTATGCGGTCGCCAGAATCATAAATAATTCACCGTAGGCTACCCACTGTCAGCGGGTGACAGTCAGCTCGTTCCTTATCGCTACACTGACGTGACATACGCCACTGATAGAGGAGGTCATAAAAGTACGATTCAGGGACGTCGGCGATGGGGCAACTCACTCGTGGCTGGTCGCCCCAAGAACATGGCTCACCTTCAGTAGCTTACGTCGGGAACGAGGTTACACGACACATTGAGCTGTAAAAGGGATTTGAGTGTAAACTCGGCAGTTTCGAAACAGCAAAACACAAACCGCTGTATCATTGGGAACAAGTGAATTGTTCAAACATTACGTTTTCACACTCACAGTTGCCCACCGATACCGAAACTCGCCAGTCACCATACCTGTAAAGGTTGTTTTTTCCCCGGAAGTCGAACAGGGTAAAAAGAGTTTACCGTGAAAAGCATTATTTCATTAAATAATAGTACTTACATTGACGGATCTCGACGATCTTCTGGCCAACGTCGCTTCCGATTCTGTGGTGTAAAAGTTATTATGGTACACCGCCCCTGCTGTAGTCCATCCGACAGGCGTGAGCTGGGCGATATTCCCAGTTTGGAAAAAAACAAACAAACCCAGGTCTGACGCTTCTTACAGGAAGTCCGCGCAGGTGTTGTACTGCTCTGTCTAGGAGGGAACACAGCCACGAGTAGCCTAATATAAGTTGCAATATTATAAGTGATTTTTCATTATTACAAATAGAATAACGCACGTTAACTTGCAAACATCTATACGAATTAACGTAGTCAATGCAACATCACATAACAGATACATTTACATTTCTAGAATTCAATGAACGGTAGTTCAAATGAACAAACTTCCATAGATATAGATATAATTATTATTATTATTTATGACGACTAGGAACGTGTCGTGACTTATTTAAATGAGGAACACTGATAATTTTTTTGCATATTCAATGTAGCCTAATTGTAATGAGGATACGACGTCACAACTATTATTTTCTTGATTGCCCGGGGAATTTCCGCAGAGACATCTACAATAATTACACATTTCAGAAAACCAACGACACCACTAATATATGGGCCTACAAATGTCTCGATAAGACACTCGTTATGTCAAAGTATAGCTTTCCTTCTGACTTTCATACATTCTAAACTCAGTGACAATGAAAAAGTATCGTGCCCCCTGCAGGGCGCAACGGAAGTGTGCGTGCTATAGAACTACAGTGTTGTTAACACTCCACTATGATTTATAGATGTGGAAGGAAACGTCACAACTACAGGTGCCAATACATGGGGCAAATCTGGACAATTAAGTGATTTATCACCACCTTTTTGCAAACCATCTTGATAATAATTGTGATTGGCTTTTTGTAGAGTCTACATGTAGAACTAGATAATCTATCTGTTAAAACAACTTTAATGACACATGATTCCAGTTCCTCTATCATGTAACAGCTGTTAGATATTGGAGAAAAATTAATGAGATATTAAATAACAGTTTACCAACTTAAAGTATACATCTCAAAATGGGAAATAATAACTTATATTTTTATCTAAACATTTGTGGGTCTAACAGTAGTGGTGAGTAAGAGTGACCCCTTGTGGGTTGCAACGTGTATTAAATCAATTTACAGAGCTATCACTACATTTTAGATACTAAAAATAGGCGTTCAATGGTTATCTAGTCACTCTTCCTGATACTATAAGGAATAGCAAAAAAAAAAAAATAGTGGTGTTTGTTTTACGACAAATTTAATAAATCGCAACACTACTGATTGTTACGTCCATGGACTGAGACTCATCTATTAGTAAGAGGCTTATCCTAATTATGAACGAAAGAGTGAAGCCAGTTGTATTCCACACTGCACCGTTCTGGGTTCGCATGCGGGGAACGGTGTAGAAGTGTTGAAAAGAAAGGGGGACAAGGTAAACATTGGACAACAACATGACACATCCTCCTCTCGCGTCCTGCTCTCGGCCTGTCTTTCTTGTGTACGAACAGCAGAAGAAGCGAAAAACCTCACAGGCCTCTGTTTGAGGTGGGGGGGCGCCTACAAACAAGAAAAGGACGCTGTTTGTCTCTCCTGGGATCAGTAAACATCCTCTACACAAACAAGATCCTTTGGAGCAAGAGATAGCGAGAGGAGAGAAAACCTCACACCACCAGGCCAGCTGGACTCTCACTCCCGGAGACCCTTTGATGTCCTCGAGGAGGGGTTGTAAATGAAAGCATCGTGGGTCCCCACAACTGGAGATACTTTAGATACATTGTAACCAAGTTCTGTCATGAACGTGAGCGTTCAATAAATGGATGACTGGTACAAATACACAAGCAAACCTGCACAAAAATACTTGTAGAAAAGTGTCATTAATCTAACAGAAGTGTGTGTGTGTGTGTGTGTGTGTGTGTGTGTGTGTGTGTGTGTGTGTGTGTGTGTGTGTGTGTGTGTGTGTGTGTGTGTGTGTGTGTGTGTGTGTGTGTGTGTGTGTGTGTGTGTGTGAAAGAGAGAGTATTTGTAGAAATTAACTGCATGGTACTTTATCAAGAAAATCAGGCATATGTTTATTTTCTGCTGTCAATGGTCCCAAACATTTGTGCAAAAACAGATATTTGCCAGAGAAATCAGATCCATTAAACAATCGTGATCTCAAAAGACAACCATCTACCAACAGACAGCTGTCAGAGCAATGCTGTAGTTACCTACAGAACATTCCCCCTAACACATGCATTATTGCAGGACTAGCCTATGGAGAATTTCCAAAGGTATAATAAATATCCACTCTGCAATCTAACTGTCACTGAGGGGAAACGTAAGGGTAAACTAAGTAGGAACCACCCTGGTCACTGGAGGCTACGCCTTCCTCCCCTGGGTCAGACAGAGAGATATGTGGCTCAGGCCATGGCTTGTACTCCAGCCTCAGGCTCTGTCTGGCCTTCTCTGCATGGGGTGAATGCCTGAAAATGCTAAAGGGACAAGAGCCCCTTCCACCCCAAACCCCCGCCCCTCTCCTTTTCAACAAGATGCTTCAAAGGAGAATTTTGTGTGTGTGTGTGTGTGTGTGTGTGTGTGTGTGTGTGTGTGTGTGTGTGTGTGTGTGTGTGTGTGTGTGTGTGTGTGTGTTTGTGTTTGTGTTTGTGTGTGTGGTACTGCCAACAAGGTTTAATCGCTCTAACAGGTATCAAGAAACCCATTCCCCACACTATGTTATGCATAGAGATTGGGTAGCATACGGAAACCATTGAACACATCAACAAGGCCTCTAAGATACACAATCTTTGTATATTCCCTGGCATGATCTTATTGATAACCTTGTTGATGAGGTCCAACAAGTCTGGAGAACTAACTCCCTTTACAAGGTGAGGTGGTATACAACAGTGCTCAGCATGTGTTCTTGAACATCTCAAACTGACATTATTCTGATAGTCAGAGGTCAAAGAGAAGAGTTTGTTATAGAGTTGGGCTGCCCATATGATCTGCACCTCAACGTTCAAATAAAGAATTTCATCTGTGTGTTTGTGTTTTTGTGTATTTTTGCGTTCATGTGTGCGTCGATGCTCGTGGACAGGTCCATGAATGTGTGCGTGTGCAACGTGTGTATATGTGTATGTTTGTGCCTGAGGGTGACTGCGTATCTCTGTGAATGTGTGTGTGTGTGTGTGTGTGTGTGTGTGTGTGTGTGTGTGTGTGTGTGTGTGTGTGTGTGTGTGTGTGTGTGTGTGTGTGTGTGTGTGTGTGTGTGTGTGTGTGTGTGTGTGTGTGTGTGTGTGTGTGTGTGTGCCCTGCACTCAGGCTCCACTACATATTACCAGAGCCTCACCACTATCCTTTGTGTATTTGTTTGACTAGCCCTTAGCGCCCGGCCGCCCTTCAAGGCTCAGCTTGTTTGTACCAGCCGTGTCAAGGGGCTCGTCCTCCCAGCATGACGCCCTGTAGCAGATCAAAAACCCCCAGTGATCCTTATCAGGGAACGCGCTTGTACACCTTGTCCCCAGCCTCCTCACACTGTTGACCTGCGCTGTGCACACAGCTCTACAGTTCCTCTTCTTATCTGCATGAAGGCCAGGTTGTGATGAAGAGAGAGAGAGAGAGAGAGAGAGAGAGAGAGAGAGAGAGAGAGAGAGAGAGAGAGAGAGAGAGAGAGAGCTTTAGAACTTGTTGTTAATATTATTGTTGTTGTTGTGTGATGAGATAACATGGTACTGAATTAATCCCAGACAAGAACTGTTTTTTATTACCATCGAGTATTGAGTCATTTTATTGAGATACACCTGTGTTTTGTTACAGAGGTAATCTTTATCAGCATAAGCTAGTGGTTATGTAGGGGTTATGCAACTCAAGGATGCCCACAGGGGAGGCTGCGGACATTAGGGGCTAAACTCAGAACCACTTGGCCGGGAGACAGACACAATACTTTGTTTCCCAAACTACCCTGCTGATGTTAACGTTATTATTTTATTCATCAATTGCCTTTACAATATAAATGGTTCCCATACTGATGAATCTGGAAATCGAATTTGAAATCGAAATTGTTCTTTATACATCCACCATGTCACTGTTGTCATAGAAACCAATGAATAACACCTGTCAAATGTGCGGTATCAATAAAAGTGATGAACGGCGACGTTAATGTAGTCTAGAAGCGTGCCTTCACTTGAATCACCCGTGATCCGTTTGAGGCGTAACCCCCATCTCCGTCATATTTCCTGCGGCCAGCTGTTGCAGCCAGCGCAGGCCGTCTCGCTGATGCATCCCATGACAACAGTGCATCTGGGTGTCGCTCGCATTTTATGAGTGTGCAGAACGGGGAGACAGACAGGGAGGACCTGTGTCCAAAGTCACGACCCTACCCTGACCTGTGTTAAGGGAAATGGTCGAGCTGCCCGAGACAAAGGAGGAGAAGGGAGAGTCTAGGGTGGGGGGGGGGGGGGCGGGGGGTTGTGTGGACACTAACAATGGGGCCGCACTCAGACTACGGGCCACACAAAGGCCAGGACTGAGCCCCCCCTTCTCCTCTGGGCCCCCAGATTGCAATAGCGCTGGCATTTCACACCGGCCTGTGAACCAGCCATTCAATCAAACTACTGTTTAACCCGACCCCTCTGGCCAACACAGAAATCAGAATGGGTCTGGCTGGGATGTCTTTAGCTAGGTGACCTCATTAACCCTATCGGGAGCTGTCCGCTCCTCACCGGACACTCTGCTGTGGTTTCTCTCCTAGTGGTTCCCTTAGATAGGTGAAGGGCAGCTACAGTAATGGTTATGGTTGTGGTCCTCAAGATGAGAACCACAAGGTGTCACGTGTTTTGTGGAGCACGTCCCTAATTTACTTGGTATTCGGTAAAGGTGCATAAAAAACCACAACAAAGTAATCAATCAGTGTAGCAATAAATAAAACGTCCAGCGTTGGGTGTAGCAGAGCGATTGCACTCCAGGGAACGAGAGACATGTCCGAAGCACTCGTGCTGGTCAACTGCCCTGGAGGCAGGGCTGAGGAGAAACTGTAGGCCTCTCCCCCACACACCCCTCCACCACCTCTCTCCTCAATGGACTAACCCCTCCCCTTCACCTGTATGCGGCTTGGATCAAGGTGTGGGCCGGCTGGGGGACGCGGACGGGGAACGACTGCATATCAAACACAGTGGGGCCTTTGAAGTAGCTGGAAACACAAACAATGATTTGGCCACAGTCGTAACAGCTTATTTGTCCCCTTTAGTCATTCATGGGCTGCTTGTTACATGTCTATGCTTTCAAAGGGCTGGTTGGGAGCACCAGAGGTACAGTAGCTAGGCCGACTCTGAAGGTTTCTGCCTGTAGGGTTGTGGGTTTAGAGGAAGGCCATCTGGCTTCCTGTTCCTTAGATTTGATATTGATTTATTGGCTGTACACAGGGTAGATAAGGGGACGACACACCAGCTGCCCAAAGCCTAGCCTCTTAGTTTCCCTAAACCCCCGCCCCCTAATTGTTCATTGCTTCATCTGCCTCATTGAAACACATCAAGTTGAAACAACCCAAAGTTTGACGACTATCCCTATCATCATATTATTATTTTATTCAAAATTATTTTTAGCTAACTTCATTGTGCAAGAACAAATCTGATTGCTAAAAATCGAATCTGTGATTACAAGGGATGTATGACGTACTTCCAAGCATATCATGTGGTACTGCATCAAACCATTTAACTAGCAGAAAACAGAAAAGTGTTGTTTTTTTATCACAATTTAAATAAAAATGCAATTTGCACCTCCATCAAGACGTTTTAAAGACTTTGCGTCAGGATGACTCAATATTCTCTCTCCGAGAAACCCTTTTGTTTGTAATGAGGTGCAAAGTGACGTTGGCCCTTTCTCACAACCACTACGATCATTTTCACAGTAAGCCCATCGTAGGAACAATTAATAAGGTCAAAACGCGGCTTCTGTTGGGCCTCCCCTGCCTGTAAAGTGGGCCTGAGAGTGTCGCAGTGTGGCTGGAGCTTCGCTGGCCTCAAAGGTGTCAACGCAGCCACATGAACGAATCCTCTCTGTTCTCCCACCAATTCAATGGCTTTACTCTCACCCACCCCACCCGACTCTCATTCCCCACCCCCGAGACTTCTCCCACTTCCACCCCCTCTCCCCCAACACAGGGCTGTGATGTAGCGGCCTCAGATAATGAGGTGAGAATTTTATTGCACCAGTCTGTGAGCCTGGCACCAGCCTGTATGAGGAGGAGGAGAAGAAGAAGAAGAAGGAGGGGGTGGTGGAGGTGCAGCCTGTGTTCACTAGTCACCGGCGCCCTCTGTTGATCCGATGCCACGGCCCGTCCCCTGGCTGGATGTACTGTATCGAGCCCCCTGTCACACACCAGCACTTCAAAGAGGAAGATCAAGGGTTGGTTTGCGCATGACGTCCCCAGCATGACAATGCCCAGGCCAGCCTACACCTGCTGCTACGTGCCGGTCCCCCTGAAGACAAGCCGGCGGCTCCCACGCTAGCCTCTGTGGAGGAAGTGCTCATTCAGGGGGCAAATATACATAGAGGAAGAGGGCAGTTCTCTATCTGTGCTCTGTATAAATATAAAGGGGAGGGGGTGAGGGCGCTGGGGGGCTAATGACAGAGACAGAGGAAGGACAGTGGAGGATGGTAGGGCACTCCTAGGGACGACTGGGCAACATTGACCGGGCAGATATCTGGATAAGACGATGCGTTTGAGCGCACATCTCAGTCTACTTATCTTGAAAAAAGGCAGCCCTGCTATCTCTGGCACTGAGAGACATACACACGCGTCGTCGGGACAGTGACATCAAAGGGAGATCTTTTTAACCAAAGTGTTTTCAAAGGAAGCCCCGAGACTTTTATTGCTCTTGGGTGCAAAGAAAAGCCTAGTTTAAACTGTGACATTCTTCAGGCTTCGGATTCCAGTTCTGAATCAATGTGCTTCTGTAAGTCGGCTCTATTCTCTGAGCTAATTTCTACACAGTGAGCTCACAGGACAGCAGACACATTCACTTAATGTACAATTGGCTCCAGAACAGATTTGAAGCGGACCTCATCTATTTCATTCATAACGACTTTACCTCCATGACCTTGCAGTTAAGAAAACATTTAGCTCTCTGGGAAAGTGCCACCTTAACGACCTGTCTGTACAGTGCATTATCATTATTACTTCCATTAAGAGATGACTGCATTGAGAGGAATGAAAGGAAGACTGATTACTTCTACTCCGCAAGCCCCACTCAAGAGAGAGAGAGAGAGAGAGAGATAGAAAAATCAGGGGGTTCTCTCTGCAGGATGTAAACAAAAAGTGGTAAACATGAGTCACGACAGGGATGAAAATATAACTCTTATAAATAGATTTATTAATTGTGAATTAAAGGCATAATTATTTAATTAGCATTGTATCAATGGGCCATAACTTGGTCGATGTTAACAGGGAGGCCTACAGTACTTTGATCATAGTAATATTGTAGCAGTTGTAGTTATTAAAATGACAGTTTCAATGCTTTTTGAGGAAACAATCATTTCTGTCATTAATAATGATGGAAATGCTGTGATTAATAAAAAATGTCTTGTTTTTATAAAAGACAAAGGTTTTCAGTGATCGTACCACTGTAAGTCCAGCTGTAAATGAAAGACTGATCTTTTTATTGAGCGATTACCGACCCCCCTAAGTGGCGTGTCATTCCCTTTCATTCGAAAGCAAAAAGTTTGAGCCTAGCGCCATCTATCGTTCTGTCTCACTCTGAACAAGTTGAAGGCGAAATAGCACCCCCTGATGGTTTTACAGTGAATAACCAACCCTTTGGCATCACGGACTAGTGTGACGTAACTCACAAACACAACACCGCTGGCTGGAGGAAGAAGGATACTTTCCTAGTCTATCTTTAGGCCTAGTTGTTCAGGTAAACAACTTATTATCATGGCTCCCTTATTATAGTTAAAGTAGTTTGGTGACTATTCTGCCCGATTTAAAATGGCAACAATTAGAAAGGATGATAGACTGACAAGTTCGCAAAGCTTTTCGTGTGTCGGTTTTGCAGGTATTCTTAGTAAAACGGTCACGTCTCCTTTGGAAGTTATAAAAATCAAAAGTCAAGTTGGCACCTTCCATTGCAAGAGAGGTTTCTGGCAAAGTTTTCATCTCATCTACAAAAACGAAGGACTTCGAGGGTTTTGGAAAGGAAACCTCGTTTCCTGTCTTCGGTTGTTCCCTTACAGCGCAATTCACCTGGCAGCGTACAAAAAGTAAGTGATTTAATAAATAGTATATATAACCTCCTTGATTAGACTGTGGCGTTTCCTTACCTAATCAGCGGTGGTTTAGGGTACAAAGGCTAGCATTGTTGCTAACGTAAACACCAACTTCTTTTGGCTAAACCAAGCATGAATACAGGGATACATGGCCAGTTTTATTAAAAATGTATGTATCTATGTGTTAGAGTTTATATAGGTTGTTAAGACACATAGCCAACCTATTACTATCGACTTCATTCGATTGTTACCACAAGCTATTAAGCTTTACCCATTTTAACACTTCCTCCATTTCAACCAAGGCACACCCTCTCTTATTATCCAATCAAATCGCTATGTTCCCTCAGTCGATGTTATGGCGTCATCAGACACCCGTCTCGGGGTCACTAAAGAGCGAAACCGGGCGAAACAACTGGTTTCTAAATCATGAGAGCAGCTAATCATAGGTTCAAGCGTTACGATATTTTTGATCGGAAAACAATGTAAGTTGTTGTGGGCTGAGCGTAACGCTGCAGTGCCTTCATGTTGGTATTGTCCCAACCACCAACACGAGGAAATGTACCTGCTGTACAAAATGTTCCAGCAAGGAAGTGCCGTGATTGGTTGAAAAATATAGCGGATTCTTCGTTCATACACAGAGATTACTTTCTCTGTTTATTTTTTACTACTTTTAAATAAAAAAAATGTTTGTTGCTTTTTACGATAGCATAGGAAATAATCCTACAAAATGAAGTTATTACAACTTTGTCAAGGATAATATTCCCTATGAATACTACAAATGTTAAGAATAGTAAGATATCTCTTGACAGGCAGTCAAGCTGAACAAGGTTTTAATATTTATCAGGCTGAGAATATATATTTTACATGGACAAGCCTGAGCATTATCTTCCCTCTTCCCTACTGATTTCCTCCTGGGCTGCTTCTGTCTCCAGGATAGTCCACCTTCACATGGACGAGATGGGCTACGTCTCCCAGTGGAGGGCCATATTTGCTGGAGGAATCGCCGGCATTGCAGCAGCACTGGCTACGTACCCTCTGGAGGTGGCAGAGACCCGACTGATAGTGCAGAACTGCAGAGAGCCCACGTACACAGGAGTCCTGAACACCCTGGGCTCCGTCTACAGGAGCGAAGGACTTCTGGCCCTCTATAGGGGCTTCTCGCTAACAGTACTGGGTACATAATGCATCTCCTCCAGTATTGACGTGAAATATAAGTTATCAAATGCACGCCACAGTGCATGCAGGGCAGGTTTTAGTCTTAATGACGTTGCCCGTTTGAGCACTGGTTGTTGAATAGTTATCATGGCAGCGATCAACAGCCCTTTTGTAATATTCGAGGCTGAACAAATTCAAGGCCCATTCATTCAAGTTCTATACAACATATTTTCAGAAATTCTCCATCCATACAGCACATAACAGAAACCTAATATTATTGTATTTGTTCATCTATTATACTGCAGAACTTCAGAAAAGCTCATCCTCACTTTCAAACTAAACAGAAGAGTTTATTGTTGCTGATTCTTTTAAATTGTTGTTCACAACATGAGATAATCAACGTATTCATGAGAATATAATAAGTAGAGGCTACAGACTGAATCATCATCTAAATGTGCCCAACTAGTCAGATTTGTCATGGAATAAAAACCTTTCGGAATCTGTTACTATTATTGAGCATGGATGACCTTTCCAACCAACTCCTTGTCTCTTATGCAGGTGCCTTTCCCTTTTCCATCGGCTGCTTCGCGGTGTACGCAAACCTGGACAAACTCTGGCAGGAGCCCCCCTTCCGCTTCAACTCCCTGCAGAACTTCATCAATGGCTGTCTGGCTGCTGGAGTGGCTCAGAGCCTGTCCTATCCCTTTGACACGGTCAAGAGGAAGATGCAGGTAAAGTAGGAGTGGATCGCTAATGCTTAGATGTCAGACATTGTTGAGTTAAATTATGTCCACCAGGGGGCAGTTTTTGCATTGCAATTCAATTTGCCTTTTTTTGGTCATTCAAGGTTTAAACCAGCATGAGGGATGTTGTCAGAAATATGTCAGGGCAAGTTTTCCCTTCAGAATGTCCCAGTGTCATGTCTGTAATAAACATACGGTCATGATAAGAGAGATTAAATAAAGTTTACTGGTAACTGTGATTAAAATACAAAGTTAAGTATATTCCGCCCTATTTGGTTCAGGATCCCAAAAACAACATATGTAGATTCACAAGTAGGGGACTGAATTCTGCAAGAAAGGATGCATGCTGAACAATAGCTCGGCAAAGGACAGAGTACTACATTGGTCTATAATAAGGCACCACGCGGTCATACAGCAGCTGAGAATGTGATGTGAATGCAGACGCTGTACATAACCTCTCTAAACATAGTCGCGGTCACGATCACTTTGAAAGGCACAGTGAGAGTAACGGGTTCCAAGTTCATTCAAGTTGACTTTTTAGTATTAGAACAAGGTTTTACAAGCATTACCATATGTCATTGTTTTGACTGTTGGAAGATTTCATTAGAGGAGGATGAGGAAAGTTAAACATTTATTTTATATGATTTGTTTGAACGACAAGGTTACCGAGTATAAATTATGTTATCTATCTATCCAGCCAACAAATGGCAGAAACAAACTGCCTTGAAGCGGAGAGCGAACAAACACCTTCACACCCTCCTGCTCACACGCACGCACATCCTCATCCATGTCGCTTCACACGGCAAAACACTGATTGCCAAATCCATCTGGATGATGGATTCTGTAGAGCAGAACAGGTGGGACTTGTTCCACTGTGTTATTGGAGAGCAATCTAGCTCTATCACGCTGAAAGTGTCTTATCTGCCATTCTCTAGACCGACGAGTACATCCTTCTGAGCCAGAGAAAAGGTGGTTGCTAATTGGGTATTGCATCGTGAATGTTGGCCACACACAACCTCTGCAGGTTCCTTTTTAAATCGTTGGAAGTAGTTTAACAAAATAGCAATGGTTGTAACTGATGGTTAGTATAAATCAGGTTTCCAAAATCCATGCAATATTGGTCTTGGTAAACATGCTAGCATAGCTTTTATCCCTTTTGAAATGTAGGTTCCTGTTGTTCCTCCCCCAATCAGATTATTTATATAATCTAATTGTGTGAGTAATGTGTATATAATTAAAAAAATATATATATATATTTGAGAGTGGTTACCTCTCATCCAGGTTTGGAGCTTTAAGTTACGATGTTATTCAGTTGAAAAAGTTGATGTATAGCAATTTAATTATCTTTTCCCCACTTGACATTGTATAGCATGATAATAGTAGTAGCCTGATTTTCACCCCCGTTTATTTACTAATTCCTGCCTTTGCTGCATATGATTCATCTCAAACGCCCAACTCATGCATGCACTGTGGTTCCTTTCTCAGGCCCAGAGTTCCCACCTTCCACATCTAGGGGGCGCTGATGTGCACTTTACTGGAATTCTGGACTGTTTCCGGCAGATGATCAGAAACAAGGGCGTCTTCTCCCTCTGGAGTGGCTTCACTGCTAATACTGTGAAGGTGAGGACGATCTATATTACTGACCCAAGGGACCATTCACACACAGATTGTCTAGCGTGATCCCAGAGCATAGAGACCATTATTTCTTAAATCACATCAGTTATTGGGTTTGTTGTCTTCTTCCTGTAGCGATCTTGCCGGGCTGGAATAGAAAGTATGGGATTTGCCATGCCGAAAGCGTCTGTTTCGCAAGCCAGCCACACTACTACTACATCAACTTTATGCCTGTCTTTGAAAGACGATCAGTGTGTTTCATTACCGTACTACGCATGTACCAGACGTAACAGAAAAAGAGGCAGGGTCTTGGCCCACGATGTCCTCAGCGTAGTTCAGCTGCACGGATATAATGAGCTAGGTGAACAAACCATGGAACAGTATGCCCCTGTCTCAAATTTCAACTTCAAATGTCATTTGGTGATGGCAGTGGAGTGTAAGCGAGTGGAAGGCCCTCTCTTCATCATGAGAAAAGAGTGTTTTCTATGATTTTGTGTGTGTGTGTGTGTGTGTGTGTGTGTGTGTGTGTGTGTGTGTGTGTGTGTGTGTGTGTGTGTGTGTGTGTGTGTGTGTGTGTGTGTGTGTGTGTGTGTGTGTGTGTGTGTGTGTGTTTGTGTCCATGTCATGACGCCAGGTCACTCAAAAGTGCAGAGACACCATTTGCATGTTGATTTTGATTCCATTTCTCCTTCTTCTACAGATCGTCCCTTACTTTGGCCTCCTTTACACTTGCTTTGAGACGTGCAAGCAGGTGTGCCTTTACCGCAACGGGTACATTGTCTCCCCCCTGAGTTACACGTTGGCCCCAGGCGTTGACCAGAGCCTGGGGCCTTACGAGCTACAAGAGGTGAAGCGCTATTTGAAGAACAGGAACTTCAGGTCGCAGGACTCCTTTAAGAATCGCTGGTGAAGAGGAGCGGTGCGACTCTCTGTGCAATAGATAATGAATGCGGCTCACAATGACCTCGGGGATAAGACAAGGACTTGGCAAGATGAGTCGCATATTAATTTCCTTACCGTAGATTTTTTTCTTTGTGTATCTTTTTTTGTTCTGTTCTCCTCACATTTCTGGACTTCTATTCCTTCAAAGAGATACCTCGACAAACACAGCCCTATGGATTATCTGACAGTGTTATTATTGTTACCCTCACCTTCTTATTCCTCAGTATTTCCAGTTTGATTATTGTCCATGCCGCTGTTTTAATATTAGTCCTCAAGGGACTGGCATCATGTATGTATTTGTTATCATGTATGTATTTGTTATTTGCATAGGAAAATTAAGTCTTGGAAAACCGCAATGTGTTTCCATAGGAGTGTGGTTTAATGATGGAGACAGTTAACTGGACATGGGGCTTATTCACCTAGCAGCCATGTTTGTTTTTCTCAGAACTAGTTGCAATAATCAAGATGGAACAAAGATGGCTACTAGCTGAATAATGTCCATTATGTGCCTTCCTTGAAAGTTTTCAATTTTCATTCAGTTTTTTTGTGGGGCTGATTTTAAAATGTTTGCTATGGAGAACTAGATGTGCCATAGTAAAGAAAGCGGTTTATCAGTTAAAAAAAAGATTTTACTGATCAATATGTTTCAACGATCAATTTTACTGCAAACAAAGAGTCCTGCCTGGGTGGTAGAGAGAATATGAATAAATGTATTTGAGCAATAATTTTTGTTGTTGAAGAATGTCTGTTTATTTTCATCATTTGTCATTTTAAAACTTATTTAAAATCATGTAAATCCCCTGCATTGTCTTTGTTTCTATATTTTTTTATGGAGATCGTTTTAGGCCAGGGTCTTACTATCACTGTGTCAAAGGTAATGGAGGAAGTGAACACACACACACGCACGACATCACCCCCACCACCATCCACACAATATTCACCCTCCCTGGCTGCCCTCTAGGGCCAAAAGTAACATAATCCCTGTTTGTTCTTTTCTTCTCTCGTTTCAAACACATTACACATTGACCTGAAAGCTTGTTTTAAAAATGAAAATACCCAAGTTGTATCACTTTTTTGTGATTTACAACAAGCTGTGTTGACAACTTTGCATATAGACTCATAACGTATTTGCCCACTGGGTGAACAGGAAATGGGGTCATTAACTGATGGAGTGACCTCTCTTCAGCTGGTTCATTATGACCTTTATTTGGCATGACCTTGAGTTAACCCCCAAAACTACACGTGATGTTAGGAATGATTAATCTGGCTAGAGGTTATTGGCCTGAATTAAATGTTATCAAAAAAGTTCGTTAGTTGGATTGTAGAGAACATTATTCAAACTTATTTGGGAATGAGGGGAGGGGGCACATGTAAATCTAAAGCCGCTTTTGATTCCCGCCCCCTTGAACGCAGGACCACCAATGAAACACAGAGACCAAGTTGACGCTATGTCCCGCGCACAGCCTTCTTAAGCCCCTTCCCCCGATTGTCTCTAGGTCATTTTAACTCAACCGGCAAACCTCAACCGGTCCTGCGAGTGAAGGGGAAGGTACCTTAAAACAACTGAAGATGGGTGATCAAGCTATTTCTTTCGCTAAGGACTTCTTGGCTGGTGGCATTAGCGCTGCCATATCCAAAACAGCTGTTGCCCCCATCGAAAGAGTGAAACTTCTGCTCCAGGTGCGTGCAAAAACAAATTACTTTGTCCCCATTCTTTGCAATTTACCTCCGTCTAGTTTAGCTTTTGATATGTTTTGAATCGTTTTGAATGTCTTTCATATGTTGCACAGATATTGCTGACAGATTCGGGCTCTGATTAGGACTTCTGCTTATGTCTATAAGTTGGGATCCAAACGAGGAAAAATGGTTCGGCTGTTTAATAAATGAAGTGACACCTCCTGCGTAATATGCCAAATAGCCAACCAAAGGTCCAATAGTTCAGGACATGCAGTCACTGCGTTATTTATTCAATTTGAATGAATAACAGAGTTGCACATAATGTTATCAAGGTCGCGCAAGGGTAGTCTAGAACTGAGCCTGAGCCAACACTTTCCATTGCACTGGGCCTTCAGTCACGAGTGGGAGGTGGGGCATAGTTGTTGAATGGATATCGTAGAGGGCGGCTCGTTGGAATGACATTAAGGTGTCAGACCGCACTAAGACGATTTTAAAAGTCTGGTGTTGTGTTACCAGCAGTCATGCGCCCAGTTGGGAAGTTTTTTTAAATTGTGCAACCACAATTCAGCAGAAGTATTGTGCATTTGTTCAGCAGTATTGAAGCAGTTCCTCAGAAGTATTGTTCATTAGTTCAACCGTATTGTGCATTAGAAATTATCTTCTGTCTTGCTCCACAGGTCCAACATGCCAGCCAACAGATCACGGCTGACCAGCAGTACAAGGGCATCATGGACTGCGCCAGGAGGATCCCCAAGGAGCAGGGCTTCCTGGCCTTCTGGAGAGGTAACCTGGCCAACGTCATCAGATACTTCCCCACCCAGGCCCTCAACTTCGCCTTCAAGGACAAGTACAAGAACGTGTTCCTGGACGGCGTGGACAAGCACAAGCAGTTCTGGCGCTACTTTGCTGGTAACCTAGCGTCGGGCGGCGCCGCCGGAGCCACGTCGCTGTGTTTCGTCTACCCCCTCGACTTCGCCAGGACACGCCTTGCCGCTGACGTGGGCCGGGCCGGGGCCAGTCGAGAGTTCAAAGGCCTGGGAGACTGTCTGGTGAAGATCTCCAAGTCTGACGGTATCAGGGGTCTGTACCAGGGCTTCAGCGTCTCCGTCCAGGGTATCATCATCTACAGGGCTGCCTACTTTGGTGTCTATGACACGGCCAAGGGTGAGTCCTCAGCTTGTGCTGCCAGCCCTAGGCCTAGCCCTAGCGTCATGGTCGTCTTACGCCTGAATTTGTATGTACGTTGGCCAACTGCCAATAATTGTGGATGCATTGTTGTTCACTGTTCTTTTTGATACTTTCTCTTCCGCAGGCATGCTTCCCGATCCCAAGAACACACCCATCTACGTGAGCTGGGCCATCGCCCAGTCAGTGACCGCCGTGGCCGGTTTCGTGTCCTACCCCTTCGATACCGTCCGTAGACGCATGATGATGCAGTCCGGCCGCAAAGGAGGTAGCCGCCATTTAATTTTTTTAATGGTTACATTTAAACGTTCAATTAATGAAAATGTTTATCAAATGTTTTGTTTCAAATTTCCCATTCTTCCTAAGCTGACATCATGTACTCCGGCACCATGAACTGCTGGACGAAGATTGCACGTGATGAGGGCGGCAAGGCCTTCTTCAAGGGGGCGTGGTCCAACGTTCTCCGAGGCATGGGTGGCGCTTTCGTGCTGGTTCTGTACGACGAGCTGAAGAAAGTCCTATAAGTCGTCGCCGTTCGTGTCCACGGTTTCTGTTGTGACGACTGTAACATATCTTGTACATTTGAAAGAACTGAAATACCACTGTATTTATAGGGACCAGCTAGTATGTTCTTACTAGTTGTAGCGGGGAGTCTATTATGCACTACTTTGTTGGCCACGTTTGTTTGTTTCCGACCACCTGAATGTTAATCCTTCACCAAAGGAATGTAAAAATAAAGACAACCTTCTAATTTAAACGTCATTCCCATGTTTATTTCGTTGCAGCTTTTTCTCTTGTCGGGCCTTTAATGTATAGTCGTATATTTACAAGATGTAGCCTCCCCTGGCTACAGCTTTACTTGGAAGCTATCACATCATGCTGAGTGAAACTCGATCGTTGCTACACAGGGTCAATCTCATGGGCTGTGATTGGCCTTTAACCAAAGCCAGCTGAAGGGTTTGAGCTGCAATTTTTTGATATTTCAAAGTTCTTTTTGCATATGGCAGATGCAAGACGTCCTGGTTTTCACTGCATTGAATGTCCTGGCTCTGCATGGGTTACTGGAAGGAGCAGTGATTACCTGTGCCAGGGTGGATTACTTCCTCTTTCTAAATTGACTTTAGTCTCCCATCATCACGCCTTTTTTCTCTGCCTCTGACTGGTGTGACTAACACTTTAACCTTGAGCTGGTGGAGTCTCTCTGCTAATTGGACATGCCTGCTTTGGGAGAGGCACAAGCATGACCAACTAAAACGACAGCCATTGTAGGACTACTGTCCATGTAGTACCAGTAAGGTGGTCGTGGGTCTTACTACGGACACTTGAGGTTGGATTATTTGGCTATAGACATAAATTGACTCTACAACGGAGGGTGACTACAGTGATGGCTTTAACATGCTGTTTGTGGTAAGGACTGGGTTTGTGAAAGCAATGACTATACACCAGAATGCCTTCACAGATTTCTGGAGCTTTCACACCAGCTGTGAGGCGACATTGGCTTTTTGACCAAATGTCTACACAGAAGGCGTGTACTGAGCAACTTGCCAGGACTAGCTTGCAGGCAATGCTGTCACTGGCTGCATTTGGTCCCTTGATACGATGGTCATGGGGCTACTAGATTATTTAGAGCTATATTGACTCCATTAACTGTCATGTACACGTGCTGTAGAATGACAAGAGTGCAACACCAAACTGATGCTTAAAGGAACAAGCTTACATGAGTACTAAAGTATTGTTTCATGTGTATTGTGCCCTTCTGGCAGAGCATAGAGATTGTAAGGAAATTACTTTTGTTCCATTATTGTCTATCTCGGGGTACCACAAACTTGCTTTGGATAAATGATGGATGGGATGTCAATGTCTGCATACGTGGACAGCATTAAATTCCCCATCTACACTGGTGAATTGACTGCACAATATAAATCAGACACTGAAAGTGTCTGACCTGAGCTACTATTCTCTGACACTGAACACTGACAGACTGGATTATTGCCTTGGCAAACCTACATTTTTACACACAAATGATTCAAATTGTAATGGTCTACTAATTCGGTTAGATTGTCATGGCAGCTTTGGGACACAAAATTCTCACATTTGCATATCAGTAGGCCTAAACCAGCCAGGCGGGTCCATGGTGGTAATCCTTCAATTACCACTGAGAGCCCCCAAACACACACACAGACACTCCAACACCCATGCATTGCACACACACACACACACACACACACACACACACACACACACACACACTCACACACACACACACACACACACACACACACACACACACACACACACACACACACACACACACACACACACACACACGGAGCTGCCGGCTAACAACCGGGTTACAAGAATGGGCACAAGAAGGATTTGTCAGAAGGAACAGGGATCAGTGCCATTAATGTTCTGTTCATCTGTGGTGTAAGGCACACAGCATGAGTTTGAGGACAGTAGACAACCAAGAGGCGACCAGAAGCGCCAGAAGAAGTGTAGGGCCCAACAATATAGAGGTCCCTGCGGCATGACTAATATTTTTAAATTTGGAAGTGTACTGATCAAGGCAACTTATTATTTACTATTAAGGATATGTATGTACATATAAAATATAGCAATGTGTATAATATGTAACACTCACCGTAACTCATCACTAAAGGCTACTAACAAGTGTTTAAAGTAGCATTGGTGAGTGATAATGATTTTAGATATCAAGAAGAATCAAGGTTGGACATTATATTTTTTATTAAGGATCAAAGCGCTCTCTTTAAACTTGCCGTTAGGCTATATATCTCTGTCTTCATAGGATCCGCTCATAATGTGGGTCGTGGAAAAGATAACGTTGATGGCACAGGAAATGATATGTGTGTGGCCCTTGGTTAATATAATAGAGGTTCGAAAACGAAAGATCAATCTTACCCACACAAAATCCTATGATATCGTGCTTGATTTGGGGATTGGTGCTGCATGTCCAACATACATTCATTATTATGGAGACTGATAAGCAACTTTCCTCTGAAAGTATACTCATTCACTGTTGGGCCACCAAGACATCGAGGTGAGAAAAACATTGTCACAAACATATCTTCCTGAATAGTTTTGAATTAAATTAAGAGAATAAACTTCAAATGAGTATTCAAGCCTAATATATATATATATATATATATATATATATATATATATATATATATATATATATATATACATATTGTCCTAATAATAAAGGCATGTAACTTACAACATTTTCACCTGACCTCTTTTTGTCCACCAGCGACCTCAGGTGGTAGATACAGAGGTCCATGTATTGTCTATTGTTTGAAACCTATGAATTCCGCATGGAAGCAAGAAAGTCAGGTATGTTGGCCAAATGCAAATGAATTGATTCGGCGATTAGAGACCGAAACCACGTGAATCACCTTCAAATAGCATCGCCCACACTTCAATAAACCCCTTTTACATCTGCAACAATGCATCGCAACTCCAACAAGAAAAAAGAAAGAGAAAAACGTAGTATTCTCCAATCGAAGGCAAAGAAATCCTCCTGTTGTTTTTGTGTTAGTACACTAGTCCACGCCCAGACCCCTATCTCGAACAAGTTGGACTCTTTTTAACCTGTAGATGGCATTACATTACCCCCCCTGACTCCAAACCACGCATCTGCTTCCAATACGTAGGGGCTGCTGGTTCATCACTTCTGCTCCGAGTAGCCTGCAGCTCACGCCTCAAGAAAAACGGGATTGTATCAGCACTGAAGATGTGCATAACCAGAGGAGCAAGTGATAGGACTAAACCTATACGTCGAAACTAAGTAAAAGCAATACCACGGGAACTTCTTCGTGGGTGAAAAATAAGAAAGATGTACCCATGGCGGTTATGGATCGCCATGATTATGGGCTCACTGTGGTACTTTTCAGAGTACGGTCAAATAGCGACTCAGTTCGTGTTGTGTGTGCTGTGTTGTTACGTCTCTACCCCGCCGATATTGAGAAACATGGGCCAGGAGAGCGGCACACAAACAGACGAAGCAGCCCAGGAAGACGATCATCGGGTAATGTACATTTTCGCACACAAAGATTAACTCTTGCGGTGATCTGCAAGAATATGCATTGTCAACAATGAGGAAATGTCGTATCATTATAAAATACAAAGGAGCCTTTTTAGCTCGATGAGGTACCCAAGCATTGAGTTGAACATTGCGGCAGTGTGCCGCAAGATGCACCAAGTTCATTAACCAAATGCACTAGGGCTACCCTTGATTTATCAATCGTTTATTGTGGGTAAAGTGACTTCGGACGTTCTGACAACTCAAACTCAAAAATCTTTCAAAGATTGGAATGCAGCCAAAGCCCTCGGTGAATTTCCTTTATGTCAACAACGGATACCATTATAATTTTCACATGCAGGCCTAATGGTTTTTTGAACTTAACATGTTTCCCTTCTTGTTTTTTTTAGGGAAACGTAGCAGGTGCAACATGTTTTGGTTTCGATATCTATCATGGAGGGAATAGCCCACAAGTTCATCAACAGGAGGATCTTTCGTTTCAGCTGCATTATCCCAACGTCAAAAGGTCGCTGAGGCATGGTAGGACTTGCATTTTGTCGCTGGAATTTAACACTATAATGTAAATGTACTTTGACATCTTTTTCCTTCAGAGTTCTGTAACATGAGTTTGAAGGAAAGCATTCGAATGTCCTATAGAGCTCATATAGTCAGACAGTTTCCATTGTGTTATCAACCAAACGGTGTGTGTACAGATGACAGTGTTCACACATAACTTTGCCAAAAGCATTATGCTCTGGAGAGCTCATGTTACAAGGTGGAAGTGAAAGCTGTGTGGAAGTCATTATAGAACACTTTTAAATGCTGTGAAAGCAAACCACAACAGTTGTCCACTGCTACCCAAATGCGTTGAGTTCAGAAGCAAAGGAGGCTAGTTTACTATTGGCTTTAAAGTTGCACACAGAATAAGTGCATATTAAAAATAAATCAATATACACATGACTGTACTTAAATAATCGTGTGTGCGTGTGCGTGTGTGTTTGCGTACGCATGCATGTTTGTGTGTTTGCATACGTGTGTGTTTTTTTTGGTTGCATTATGCATGTTTGTGTGGTCATGTCTCTTCAATGCCCTGTGTGTCCCCCCCCCCCCCCCCCCCCCCAGTGTTTGAGTGTGCTTACAGACAGTTAATCCTCCCATGGTACTGCGTCCCAGAGCCCCCTGAGTGCCAGCCCCTTCATCAGGCTCTGGGCAGGGAGTTTGACCTGGTGGTGGACCGGGTCATCAGCAGGGCCCGGGACTTTGACCTGTGCGAGGCTGTGGTGGGCTCCGTCCGGATCCTGACCCAGCACTTCCATAACGCGAAGCAGGCGGAAAGGTGAAGTTCTTATTCCTGTTGCTGCTTCTATGGAATCCCCTACCAAGTTCTAAATAGTCGTACGCACGCACAAGGCATTACATCATCTAGAGTGGTTTGCTTTGTGGTCTGTTATGGCAGATTTTATTTCACCGGTGAATCATTGACATTCTTTGTTTCCTTGCAGTGTGTCTTTTGACCTGAGGTGTTTTATGGGAAGACTTACTAGAGGAATTTCACCTGTGTCATCAAAACAGTGCTGCAACCATTAGAAAATCAAACTCAAAGATTCTCTCTTCTACACAGAAGAACATTCGCACAAGCCGATGTGAGCTTTGGCCCATTGGCCAGGCAACTTTGCTAGGCCTGCCTGAGCCTGTCTGGTCTTTGCTTATCCTACATTTTTGGTTGAAAACCACACCACTGTGTTTCTACTCCCTAGTATTGTATACTATTGTGTGTAAAGACCTGACACAGAACTATATTATTTACAGAAATTCAACGTTGTGCGTTTCCCTTGTCAACGATCGATTTAAATCAAAGTGTATTTTGTAGTGTACGATTAAAATCGGTTAATTACAAACTCTGCGTCTCGTCCCAGGGATCCCCTGTTCGGCTCCAGAGCAGAGGAAATGGCTGTCCTGAGGGTGTTCTCCGAGGCCCTGGTCCGTAATCTGTTCCCTGAGTCTCTGTGTGGGCTGGATATGAATCGCTGTGCCCTTAATGAGATTGTGGCCTTAAAGGGTGAGCAAGTGGAACATGCACACAAATTACTTCTTCTATATGAGAATACATCCATAATAACCCTGTATCTCTTCATGTAGCGGGAAAGGGGGCGGCGTAATCCCTCATGGTCTGTTTCAGTCCAAAAGCAGGATTGGCATTATGTCTTTTGTTGTTGATGACATGGTGTCATTATTTCTATTCCAAACCAATTTAGCTATTTTCATTGCTCAGTTAGTGTTTTGAATAGGCCTTTGCATGGCCCCTCGGGACATGTGTTTTTCTTCCGCATGCGGCAACCTGTTTGACAGCACACACACACACACACACACACGCACACACAGTGTCAAGTCAAATTTGACAGTTTCACAGTTGCTCTGGATCCCACTATGTATATGGAGGGAATGTCTGGCATTTAATGGTAGTTCCTTAATAAATTCCCTATACAACGATGGAATTTCTATATTTTCTGTCTCCCAGGTTTGGAGCTGCTGGTGACGTGGCTGTCGAACCCGGACCACCTGAACCAGATGGTGGTCGGTCAGCTCGACAAAGCCTCTCCCAAAAGCTCTGTGGAGGAGCTGCGGGGGTCCGACTGTGACAGAACCTCCTCCGCCTCCCAGGGAGAGGAAGAGGAGGAGGAGAGCGAGGGCTCTGAGGAAGAAGAGTGCAGTGAAGTGTGAGCATTGGTCTGGTCTTAACACGCTTGTTTGCTTGTTTTGGATTGAATTGCCGCATTGTGATGCATTTTCCCATCTTGTTCTGGCGGTCGTTTGTAGGTCATGTGAGAACTCGGAAAACTCCTCAAGCCATAAGGAAAAGATGAAACTGAGATGTATGAGTCTGCAAGTATATCTTCTGCATTTAAAATACTTTGGGGAAATCTCTGTCCTGCCTCAACGTGAACCACACTTTGGTCCCATTTCCTCAATGGATCAAAACGGATGTGGTGTTCTCACTGAAACCACCTCCAGTATCGTCTTTCTTGTGAACAGCAGATGGACGTGCCTAGACTTCCACTTTTGACTTTCATGTGACATTAGTGTGACGGTTTAAATAATTGTGGATGGATTTTGTGAACCAAAAACAGCAGGGTGGTTGCAGTGTGCTTTTGGACACATTGTGTGTGTGTGTGTGTGTGTGTGTGTGTACAACAATGAAAGAAGTAGTCTGCTATTCATTCAGACTGACAGTAGTTGTTAGCAGCAGAACATTTTGTTATTTCAGGCAGTAAGAAAACCATAGTCACATCATCCGTATCCTTGAGCGGTTTCAAGTCGATATTAAAGTGTTGGACAACTGTGCTCAAAAAAGCCTAGACATGGTTTTATATTGGTAGTATTGGTTTCTGTTTCCTCACTTACAACACTTGGCAGCAAGGCATTTGGGATAACCTTTGCTCATATCTTATCCTACAATAGGAAATAAATTATGCTTACTCACCAAAAGCATGTGTGCTGTACTGCAACCAAAATGACAGTGTCATCGTTTACTCAATAAATAATCGTAAGGATAAGCATAAAGTAGAACGTCACAACCGTCGTCCTAATTGTATTCACTTTCAGGTTTATCTCCTGCCAATAAATGACTAATAGTCTTTTAAACCATTGTATACCCCCAGCCAAAAAGCTCAAAGAAGGATGGGTCAAGTTTGTGGACAAGGTGAAATACAAGAGACAAAAGAAGAAGGCGACGAAGAAGATGAAGAAGATTGAGCAGGAGCTCATTTTCAGAGCGATGACCAACCAGGGGACGCCGACTCTGGAGGGGAACGGCTGTAGCAGAGTGGCTTCCCTTCGCAGCCGTCAAGACTCTGATCCGGTGAGATCCCTGCACACTATAAACACGGTCACAACAAACGTATTGATGGAAAGATACGGAGATAGAAACCCCGACCGGTTTTGTTGGCTCTGTTTCACCAGGTGCGGGGCGATCTTGAGCACTACCTGGCTAGCGTCCAAGAGGACATGATGGAATTCAAGCTGTCGTACGAGATGTGGCGCATTGGCCATTGGACTGTGAGCATCCCCAATGTGAGTGGTAAATCTCTTTGGTGTGGTGCACAATGACCCAACTGCTGGTTTACTGCTAGTTGCAGCTCTGTAAAATAAAGTCATTGTTAAAGTTGTGTTAATGGTTAAACACCTGTTTCGTGTGTCTGTGTGTGGGGTGAATAGAATAATCTTTATTTATGTGTCACTCCTCACCGCACATTTTAAGAGAGCATAAGTGCATTGTGCCATAATAGGTAGAACATGTGATAGAGGTACTCCCTATCACACATCCAGAGGTCCCGAGGACCAGTCCAAAGGAGTTGTGATACACTGTCGAAGACATTTTCATAGAAACAAGCAAATTAAATCTTATGTCAGAAAGTGTTCTATCATACAATAATTGTATGATTCACACCATTATAAATACTAGTTGTTCAAAAGGTGTCGGTTTGTAACGGGCCGATTGCTTGGCCTTGGTAATTTATTGCTTCTTCCAGCTTACTCCAGAATAGCTCATCCAAACAACTCCGCCCTTGATACTGCGCTTCGCTGGGTCCTCAGCAATACACCCACCAAGGGTGAAGTAAAACAGATGCACAAGTCAAGAAATCCAAGGACAGAAATACATATATACAAACAGAGACTCTTTCCATTTAAGGTAGCTTAAGCACTCATAAAATATCTTAAAATGTGAGTATTTGACGGCCAGCCTTATTGATGGCTGAATTATTATTTTTTTATAGTAAAAAGACATGCTAAATGTTTTTCATTTACATTGTTCACAGCCTGGTTCGCAATGTGGTAGAAAGCTCAGAGCATTAAGTGTGTGTGTGTGTGTGTGTGTGTGTGTGTGTGTGTGTGTGTGTGTGTGTGTGTTAGGTGGACGGGGAAGAAGAAGAGCTGTTCTTCACTCTCCACCTGGAGGAGAGGGACAGCCCAGAGAACCTCAGCTGGGACATAAGGAAGACTTACCTGCAGGTCATATATTTCCGCAACAGATGGCAGGTTAGCATCACGTTCGTGGACACATCATTTAAATTCTGAAGACTCATTTACATTTATGTTTTGCAGATGTGTTCACAGATGCTCCATTAATTACTGCTACATACTGCATTATGCTGAATATATGTTTTCCAATGAAGAAAGTCCCGTTTCAGTTAATGTATTCAGGCATGTATGTTTTACGCCCGCAATCAATTATAAACAGATTGGTGCAATTAAAATCTATAGTCTTTATATAAACATGCGTTGCTTGTGTAGGGAAACACCATGACTTTCTGTCTCTGTGCTCATTATTTCCAGCAGAACCACAAGGCTCTAGAAAACAAGCCTTGTTTCATAACTTTTACGTCATTTGGGCATATACCACAATGTCAAATTGGATTCACATCTTGTGTTGTGTCGATTTGCCGGCACTTCCAAATCTGAAACCATAGTGGCACCATTGCTCTCACAACCTATCATAGTCTCTCTCTCTCATTGACTTTTTGTCAGGACGCCACCGGACTCCCCTCCATTACGTATCTGGAACCAAACTCCCAGCAGGAGGCCAGCGCTGAGCTCCGAGAGGAAGTCAGAGTTTCCGTGGAGCTCTTCCTACAGGTACAACTCACCCGTTAGACGCAATCCAGGCATATATGCCGCATTCAAAATGGAAATGTGCCCTGTGGTATTTGGTATTTGCGAATGTTTTGTTTTTTTTGCTTCCAGGAACTGGTCTCTGATGAGCAGATAGGCCACACCCAGCCGGTGTTTCAGTTCCTGTGCCCCCTGGACAAGCTGCTGAATGAGGAGGAAAATGGTGGGGGGGTGTGGGGTCTTCTGAGTGGTCTGGCCTACCTTTTGACTCCTGGACAAGAGGAGTTGGAGGAAGAGGAGGTAACCTCACCCTTGTTGTTTGGAAAAATTCAGAGTCACGAGTCTCCTCCTAGAATGTTCGAATTCCTAAATCCAGAGGAACGGCTCAAAATGCAATGTTAATGTGGCTGATTGACTTTAGCCTCAATTTGAGATGGAGCTAAAAATGAAAGAATGATGGTGCTAATCTCCCCACACAGCTCGTGGGGAACACAAACGTACACAGTGGGGCACACAAGCGCTTGTAAAATCCCATAGAATGATGCTTGCTTAGAGAGTGATACTTGCAAAAAAAACAAGCTAAACCTGTCGGCCTTGAAATTCGTGCCAGGAATGGAAAAAGTACACGTTATCATTCGTAACACAGCAGCTTGGTCAATCCAAACCCTGCGGTCTTGACGTCACGCCACACAAGGCGTTTAGCGACGTTGCATAATCAGTTCCATTGCTCCCGGGAATGTGAAGATTCGTGCTCCAATGGTAATCGCTGCATATTATTTATAAACATTGATTGATGTCATGGAGGAATTGTGTGTTTTTGAAGTGAGAGGGCGTACGTGTATTTGCATATTTATTCATACATGTTTGAAAAAGTAATTTGCATGGAATTATAATCGTCAACAGTCTCGATTTGCGTCAACAATTCTACGTCAATCCACAAGATATGATTGACATACTATTTGCTTAGTATCAGCTTGATTTAGAATGCGTGTACATTCAATGTAAGAGCATATGCACGTTTTTTAACTCTAACATGCTGATGACACTAGCATTTATTTGGCAGTTTAATACAAAAAAAACTTTAATTTAAGGATGAGTATATAAAGTTATCTTATATTAAATTAAAGGCAGTATTTTACCTCTTTAATCAAAAAGAACCTTGGAAATGTCTCTTATGTCTTTAACAATACCACAGTACCGCCATCATTTGTGACAATGAATGTGTGTGAGTGTTTTAACGACATCATCAACTCACAAACAAATTATTGTTTCGTTACAGCAGAATCGCCTAATTGTAGATGCAAAGGTGTGGTGCTCCCCGGAACCAGAAACCCCAACGTTGAATGCCGAATATTCCAGTGAAGGATCCGGAAAGAAGATCAAGGGCATGACCTATGACATCGTCCGGGCTGTTGGCGACTCTGAACACCCTCCTCCTGGGACGGCATTTGAGGAAAATTCAGAGAACAGCGGTTCAGACTCTGTTCCGCATAACGACACTGACCCGAACAATGCAGACAGAGGGGACGGCGGCTCTATCCCTCTGACTTCCCAGCTGAAACACATGATAAAGGGAGTATCTCTGACCAGGTCGCTAGAATCTCTGTTGTCCCCGAGAGAGGCCGACGATGAAGTCCAGATGGTCGAACTATCTCAACGGTCGCGACACAATGTCGCCCTGCCAGAGGATAGTGAAGTCCTCCTAATGTGGAGACATGCGCATGCTAAGTCTACTAAGAAGGTGGGGCTGCCCTTAAGACTGCCTGGCGGACTCCTCCGGCCCAAAGGGAAGGAGGAGAGTGCTCTGACCAGGGAGGACAATCCCCAGGGTCAGAGGGCCCCGGTCTGCAGGGAGAACCTGGAAGCCACCAAAGCCATTTTTGATCTGTTGAAGGAAATCACAGGTTTGTTCGGATTGTGTTTTATTTATAAAGGTCAAATCTTGATTGATGTGTGTGCAATTTTCCATTATATAATGAGCTTGAAAAGTCATTTTCTGAATTATTTTCTTCTTACGAATGCCAATTTTATTTTTTACTTTATCTTGCAGGCAACTCGATACTCTTAAACATATTTGATGCCATTTTGATGCCTGTCATGCCGATCCTTAAGAAGTGAGGGTCTTTCACACTATTTCCCCAAAGTATTTTAAATGCAGAAGATATACTTTGAATAGGCCATGCAAAGACCTATTCAAATGCAGACTCATACATCTCAGTTTCACTATATACTTTCACATTCTAACTTGTAGAGTGTGTGTTTAGAGTGAAGTATCGCTTTCAATTCATGCTTTGTCTCCCTTGTAGAAAAGTGAACACCTTTTTGACCAAGATGAACCCAACAGAATTGCAAATGGCGTCTTACATAGACAACTTGCGTAACAAGCAGTGGCCAGCAGGTGCGGCCACACACCCAACAACTCCACGTACAGCCGAGGAAAAACAGGAAACCAAAGAGAGAGCACATCAACTCATCAATGCTAAATGTATGCCCCCCTTCTCTTTGTGTGAAGACACAACAACTACTGTGGCTTTTTGGCACGAGTTTCATGATATATGACCCAACAAGTGTTTCCTGTGTTTTGTTCTTGACCCAGTTTCAAGCTACCTCATTTTGAAGAAGACTGATGTGGAGAATGTTTTTAGACTTTTCCAGGACAGCGAGGAGAACAAGAAGTTGGTGTATGTGAGTATCTGAAGCTGACTAATTTGAGTGATGTTACTGCCTTTATCCTAGCCGAGCCTTGTTCATCACTATGATTTGTTGTGCCCTTCTGTGTGAAGAAACAAACATCGCACGTGAGGATAATGTAGAAATCTCAACTGCTTTCTTGCCTGTATTTTTCTGACAGATGCTCCTTTCATTTTTGCTGAAAGAGTTTTTACCACATGAGGACGCCCTGAATGTGAGCGCCAATCATCTGCAGAAAGTAAACCACAGCAGCAACAACAGCAGCCGCATCAACTGAATTGTGAAGTATACAGTTGTTGTTTTTTTCCTCAGGTACCATTTTAGACTACCTCTAGGTTGGACTTTTTAGAACAATCTAGTATTCATTAAAAGGCCATTCACTGCAATTACTTTTGTGGCTTGATCATATGGTTGAATTATTTTATTCTTCTACTTGACCTCATATGCCTTTAAAAGATTAGAGAATTGTGATTACAATACTATTATTTATTTTTTAAATATTGATATGTGTCTCCTTCACTCACCATTTCCAAAATGGCTAGTGGATAATAATCAATTTTAATTTAATTTAGAAATTAAATGCCTTATACATGTTGAATTTTTTTTTGTTAAATCAACGTTGGTCCTTGAAACCGACCTGAATGGATTTCACTCGGGAGTTTGGGCCCCCTTGGGACCCCTTAACAAAAATACAATCTCACTGAAAATATTGAAGCACTTGAAAGGGGAGAATGTTAATGAATTGGGTCACTTTGTTTTGTGTTGCATCTGTTCCAGAATTCATAATGCTCAATAATCGTACAATATCTGACATTCCTTTTTAACCATTTTAATTTAAAAAAAGATGTCCGATATTGAAATAAACAATGGAGTTGTACTCAAACCATTGTCAGGTATGCTTTGTGTTTATTTATTAGATGATAGGAAAATTTAAATTCTACGTTGATATTATGTAAATTATTTGCTTATGCCAGCAACCTTGCTCCTCTATTAAATAGAGGGAGAATAGTGCATCAAAGATGTTTCATCCAAGGTAAACCTAATTATATCATAAGGGAGCCTCTCGTAATAATAAATTGGTATAGGTAATGTTATAGTCAGCCCTTTCTATGTGTTTGTGTGTATGAGTTTGTGTACGTGTGAAGGAGAATAAATGGGTTTATCCTTCTTAATAATTTAAAATGTAGCATAACATATCAAAACCAAGTTACAGAAGGAATATGAGGTGTAACAGTATAGACAATGAGACTGTTTTACCTTATTTGACAGAAGTGTATGAATTTACTCTTATTCATGACCATTTGATCAACAAAAAGATGTATTACGCTAAAGTAAATTAAACCCCATTAGCAAAACTCTCAAAAAACTTTTAAATGTAGCATAACATATCCAGACAAAGTTACAGAAGGAATGTTGGCTGTAAAAAAATGAATGAATTGAATGTGAAGAAAACGTCATGCGGTTCAACCAGTCCTGTTTCACTTGCTGGTGTGGTGTATACACACCGGCAGGGGGCAGCATTCAGCAATCGCTTCTCGTCGTAGGCTCTATTGAGTAATCCAAAATGGCTGCGCCCATAGTGGTTCTGTCAACAGCGTGAAAGTCCAGATCAAGTCCCAGGTATGATAATATAGCGGTAAATCAGTCTTGATCAATAATGCTGTGTGTGAGCTGGATGATGCTTAACATGGATATGCGACCCTAGTCAATGTCGTTACAATAACTCGACAGTTGCATAGAAGTGGACTAATTTAAGCAAACGTTAGCATGTTTAACGTTCAAATAATTACAGACGCTTTAATTACATTTCAATTATAAATGGCGTCTGCGTTTATTTTATTACACTATCCGTCTAAATCACAACGATTGTACTTTATCATACACTGACGTTATCCACTACTGTCATTTCCACTTTAATGCTCTTCTGCTTACTACCTTGCTACTCTTGCAACATCTAACTGACACTTTAGACAACCATTGTAAGATTAAATTATAGCAATGTATGTAGTACATATGTAGCCTATGCATTACCGGAAAGTTAGACACAGTGGAGGGGAATTTGCCTGAATTACAAGGTTGTGTGAAATTCGTCCATGTCATGAAGGTCACAAGATGGCAGTGCTTGCTCCCTTCCTAAAATGTTCAATGGCAAACGTTATAAAATGGGTTTCTTTTTTTTCTTTTTTATAGTATGAACCCATCTATCTGCGTCAAAACAAGTGCTGCTTATGATGAAGTGTTTGGTTGCTTCATCTGATTGTGCCTGATGAATTCATTGTTTTACGGTTGAAATGTGTTGTCCTTTTTTTGGTTACGTTAATATTCTATCTCACTACACCAAAAGTATTCCCTTTGTGATCACTGGCTCCTAGAAGCAAGCAGGTTCTGGTATAAAACACTAAATATCCACGCTCTGCATGTTCTCTTGAGGTTCACCCTATGTACCATGACCGTCAATATTTAGTCTGGGTAAAATAGATTCCACACCAGACTCGTACATCCTATTCAAATAACTGTTCCATTATGTCACAAGCCGATATTGGGAAGAAGGACCCATTATAAGCTTAGCGTGCACATATTTATAAGCTAAGCCTGCTCTTCTGTCGATGAGTCTTGATTATTTTTATTTTTGTTTACATGTTAATATAAACTGGATTCTAAACACATTTTCTTAATGACTATTGTACGGAAAATGGCCTGATGTATATTTAATTGTAGCAGTTTCCCAACAAACGCTGAGACAAAAGCCCAAGAGACATAAGGCGTATAAGGAGTCCTACCATATCCACACCCAAAGCTATCACTATCTGGATAGCAGCTGGCGTCCTTCGTGCCTCAAAATTTATTAATTAGAGAGCCCTAATTGAGAGGGACACTTAGGTAAAGTGCCTTGAAGAAATAAGCCCCTGTTGAAATGCAACTATGTAGCCTAGACTATATCATCAGGCTTTATTGTACAAGAAAATTCTAAAACCACTTGCGTAACAACTAAAAATGTATTAAGAATTTAAATTGCTGCTGGGACCAATTACTGCTTGGGGATAACACAGTGATGACATTCTTCTCACTTACTCGCTCTCTGAGCTCAATACTCACTTGTTATTTCCCGATCGTTTATTTCATCCCTCTACCCTTATCTTCTTATTGATGGTGACATCAATAAATCGGTAGCTCCTCGCCCAATCCGCAATAGAGCTGACTGATGATAATGATGTATTTTAGACATGCTGTCGATAATATGAATGTGGACATTAGCGTCAACCCATGCTGTTATACCAAAAGATGACAAGACACCCTTTAGGCTTAATCAAGAGATGTAACATTTTATGTATTGATGTGAGTAGTGGTTTATTATTGACATCAATGATAAACAACTTATGTATACATCAATGCATCATATTCAATGCCTCTTGATGTAGCTTTAGATGTTTCTCAGTTCACCTCCTCAATGGAACATTCTCTCTATTGCTATTCTGTTGGTGCCAGTCCTAACTGAAGATGGTCCTGAAATTAACACCTGCCAAGACCAGTAAATTGTTAGGGGTGTGTGTGTGTGTGTGTGTGTGTGTGTGTGTGTGTGTGTGTGTGTGTGTGTGTGTGTGTGTGTGTGTGTGTGTGTGTGTGTGTGTGTGTGTGTGTGTGTGTGTGTGTGTGTGTGTGTGTGTGTGTCACACTTGATAGAAATATTACAGGGCCCACATGTCATTGCCGATGGATGCTATGCCGTTTGAGCGACAGGCGTCTGCTGTCTTCTAGTGTTGCCATCAGCCAATTATGTGCTTCAATCATAATGGTGGGCGTTTCGAAGCTGTGTTCTACCACTCTGTGTTGAAGACCAATGTTTTCCAAGGTAAAAAATGGCAGATAGAAATATCCGTCAGCCCGCCACAGCACCTGGGGGAGTGAACAGACTGCGAATTCAACCCACATAGCGACGCTCCATCCAGAGTCCTGGTGCTGGGCGACACGGTGTGATTTGTTACGTTTTATTGCGTTTTTTGAAGCACAGGGATGACTTGTGGATGTTGTGTTGCCAATACATGATTCCTCACAGCAGTCAGAGTTACGTAAAGACCTGCTTAAGGGCAGTCCTACATTCTCTTACCGAGGTTAAAACCAGAATCGCACAAGTTCTGTTTTGAGCCCCTAAGGGGATCTTTCACACTCATCTGGACTTATTTGTCCTGTTTGAGGGGCCCCTTAACACTTGGCATCCAGCAATCAATACGCTGCCTATGGTGTGGTGTATGACGGAGGAATACTAATGTGGAACAACACCGGAATACCGCCCGTCCTTTTGTAACTACATTTGATGTCGGCTAATCCTCTGATCGCATCAGGACCATCTTGACTAGCCCTCGGATCACGGCTCCCTGCTATTAAGAGATCCGGGCTGATCGATTTGATCAGTATTCAACCTGTGCACGCTATTGTGCGCCAACCCCCTCCCCATCTAGAATCCCATATTTTCAAAGGCCTAACAAAACACAACTTTTTTTTTACATTTATTTTATAGTGCTTAGAAGTGGTCGAAGCATATCAAGGCTTCAAGGTCATCGGCTGTATAAGATGCATCTGTTCACTACAGCCAAGCCGACTTTTATTTAACGGCATGAAACTACGTATTTTTGCCATGCAGATAAGGCCATTTTTTTTTTGCAATTATCTCCCGTATCAGTATTCTGATGCCTATTTCTGATGCTAATTCAAACCGACGCTATGGTGACCTTTAGTGAGATGCTTTGTCTAAGAGTTCACAAATGTTAAACCTATGTTGGTTAATGAGACCTTGCAAGACTTACGGCTTATTTTTTCTCTTGCGCCACATTGGTCTCTGAAACTGTGTGGGAGTCATGGTAACCACATAGCATGAGGTATCCCTTTGGATTGGCTACCAAACGAGGAGATTGCTGTTGTTGCTCATTATTGTTGTAGTTGGTAAATGAGCATTGAGGATTTCAACCTAGATTAAAAAAAAAACTCCCAAAGGATCACATATCTGAGGTATTATCCAACGCACCAAAAACATCGGCTCAAAGCCTTACTTGGAACACCAACCAGACAAGAACATGCAGTGTTTTTGCTGGCTTTAATATGACAGAAGAATGTCTCGTAATTGGATCCGAGAATCGTCAGAAAAGCTTCAGGTACCATCTTCATAACACTGAGTAAACAATGCAAGACACAGTCTGTCACTAGTCGAAGTGATCCGGGATATGATCAGATTACTAAGCAGCGTCTCACATGGACGTAATTAGACGGGTATTGTGTGTCAGGAACAATGAAGGCAGCAATTACTAACACAAATTTACATGGTACAAATTAAACTCGTATTAAAAGAAAGCCACAAAAGAAAGGCCTTTTTTTTTTTTTCGTTTTTGTTCGGGACAACTAAGTCCCGAACAAAAACGGAAAAGCCTTTCTTTTTTGGCTCATAAAATGTCAGGCATTTGTAGTGAAACGGAGCACGGGGGCTTTTTGCTCAACAAAATACTCTCCCTTTAGCGTCCTTAATTATGACCTGTGACAGGGAGCTGTGCAGGCCTCACTGACCCCACGCGGGTAATGGACGAGACTTCTGCCATAAAATGACAAAAGAAGCCCTATCTCGACTAAACGCCGCAGTAGCACCGCTGTGTTTAGCCCACGTGCATGTGCATATTTTCTGTCAACAAATGAATTGTTAATCTTTGCTTGTTTGCCTCAGATACTAAGTCGGCATTAATTAGATTTGACCAAGCACTCTGTTGAATTCTGAATACCAGATGAGGTTTGTTGTGTGGAATCACAGTGAATGGATGATGAAGGTTAACAATGACTGGGAATAGAATAGAGTTTTTCATGGTGTCCCTTTTACTCACAAAATGCACAGGCTGATTATCAAGGACTTTCCACAGGAAGGACGTTTCAGCTTTTTGATTGAAATTCTTCTCTCCTCCTTTTTATTTATTTGATATGCAAATGCTTTTTAAATGTTTGATGAATTTGTCAACAATACATTTGTAGAGGCATTACCCACAGTAAAACAAATTGCGCTGCAGCCTACATTCTCTCACTGCAGTTTCCTGGCAGGAATGCATCAGAGAAAACAGTGGCAGATCATGGTTCAAGAACACCACATGCTTTGCAAGGCTCAATTACTTTGTTCACCCAGAGCTTAATCAAGCTCTTAATTAAGCTAAGCCTCCACAATCTTTGACCATAACGTCTGAATGTCAATTCAGTTTTGTAAAACTTGTTCAGGAATTTTTCCTGGTTAACAATTAGCCTTGCATCGTCAGATAAATTGTAAACTGCAATTAGTCTGGATCCTCTCTGTTCGTTTTTCGATTTCCAGAAGGCGGCACCAACAGGTGCAGAACAAAATGCCTCTGGAAAGGATTGGATAGGCCTACAACCAATCATAGCGATGAAACATCTGATGCAGCACTTGGCGGCAAAATAACCTTTCTTCTCAACAAAAGCTTTAACTGCAGTAGTTTATTCTTATTTTAGTGAAAATGTACCATCCAGCGTCTGGATAGCCTAACCAACAGACCGTTCTCCATCAGCCAATGAAAACGCCTCTACTGCACTCCTCTGAACCGTCGTCGTATTACCCCACCTCATGTTAGATAAACGGTTGTGATTGGTTTATCTCATACCGGGCATACATCTTTTTGTTACGGAGGGGAACCAGGCCTTTTCTTGAGAGCAAATTAAACATGAGCTTGTGAGAATGGGGGGTGATGCATGATCCGCAAACAGTCTGTTCTACCCTATTTTACAGAAATCCATGTATTTATTTAGTGTTATATATATGACCATTTGATAAATCAAAATCTATATTAGGCTTAAGTAAATGAAACCCCTTTAACACACACACACACACACACACATGTGTGTATATATATATATGAAAAATAGATATATTACCAGGCGACTGCTGTGTCCATTTCCATTACAGTGCTTTCCATAGAGGCTTGAGCTGTGGACGTAGTGTCAAAAATAAAAAAAAAATTGCGCGGCAAAAAAAAAAAATCAAAGCTACCACGAAAACACTTTGCGATCATTAAGGCAAAGACGGCATTTGTGCACGGTGGGGGGGGGGGGGGGGCGCGTCGGTTTCCTGCTGCTTACATTACTTGCTCACTCAAGGAATGATTTTCCCCTTAATGGCTATATTATTGCGCTCGCAAGAAGGGAAATACTTTTTGCTAATGCAGTAAAAGTGCTCTCAATAAAAAAATATTGTGCACGGATGTGCTAGTTGTGTGCACGCGTAAAGGCATTGTTGCTTGCTATTTTTGGCAGTGATTTGCCACCATAAGTATTGTGGGCTTTGTTTGTCAGCGTCTCAAGAGAATAGAGGCAAATAACCGGGAATAATTGTATGGCTAGTTTTGCATTTACAGCGAAAGTTTCAGAAGGACTGGTCAATTCATTGTATAAGAACGGACAGTTCTAACTTCCTATTCATTGAACCAATTGGACCAGTGCGACCATCTTCGGTGCTAGCCGGCCAAAGACCGTTCTTATCCATGGGTCTGACAATAACAAGCGCTTGGTTGGTTTCCAGTAGGTCTTCAACCTACCGCCATCCGTTGGCCAAGACTATATTTTACTATTTTACTCATTAACTTACACTTTGGTGGTCAGGATTATGCTTTGCCGGACCCTGGATTCGCTTTGGCACCCACCAGAGATAATTCAATGTCCAAAATCACCTTCTGTTGTGTGATACTGTGATGCTTCTTCTCCAACACTCAGCGCTGGCCCGAGCATCGCTCCATCCATTATAAGTCAAAGGAACAGCAATTTTCATCAATCATGCTGAATAACTGAGATCGGCCGGGTCCTCACCCGACCACTTCTAAAGTGTTCGCGCCGACCGCCGGCTAGGTCGAAGTTAAACCCTGCATTTTCTGCGATAGCAAGTCGTTTTGTGTGTCTGGATTGGAATTCTATTCCTGGAGGAAGTTGACGCCTTGGTTTGTGTTCGTTTTTTCTTGCTGCCATTGCAACAAACGCTTGGAGCTGCTGCACAGCCCATCTGCAGCTTGTCATGTTTGATAACTGAGTTTCTTCACTCAGGATTTGATGTAGGCTGCCCTGCTTTTTCCAATCAAATTTCCCAGGAACCCTCCTGCACCCAAAATAAGCACGCGAAACACTGAAATCCCAGTGTTGACGTAAACTAAAGCAACTCACTCACGTATCCACATAGATTCGGTTTCCGAGCGGCCGTCAGTATTCTGCTCGTCACTTTTAAACTGCACCAATGCAGCGGTTGGACTACACGGTGCGCGCCCTCTGACAGCCACCATAGGGGGTTCCTTAGAAGCCCAGATGGAAAGGCTTTTCAGGCAGAACTCACGGGAGGTTTGCAGCTCTGTGGTGGAGCAACAGGGGGCTCCATACGTCCTCATGTGCCGCTGCCTATTTTGCTGATCTAATTGGTTGCCCCTCCCCAGCCCGTTGGTTCCTGGAGGGAAACATGGTTCGACTTTCACTCTCCCACAAAGTACTTTGACTTTATTGAATTCAGAGCCCCCCCAGAACCACCCGTCCAGGCATTAAAACCTCTATTTGTCCCCCGGGCTCCAGCCATTGATCTTTCTTCACTTTCTCTTTTTTTAAATGCCATAGCTGCATTTTTTTCTTCAGTAGATTGTAGGCCTTATTTTATGTCTGTTGCGTCCCTAAAGTACAGCCAACAGTTCAGGCCAGTTGCCCCCGCCCCCCCCCCCCCCCCCCGCCCACACTCCTCTAATTAAGTTCTAATTTGCCAAATGCATTGAGCGGTCGAGTGAGAACGAACACGCTTGCCATCCTTCCGTTGCGGAATGACCCCCTACCCACCCTGTCCACACATGCACAAGATTAATACTTTCTTGAAGCCGCTGTCCAATAACAGCCGCCGACCAGAAGGACTCTTGTCTTTCACTGATGGAGGGACTTCCTCCCTCCCCAGTGCTGGGGAGGGAGGGGCGTGTGGGGATGGGGGGGAGGCGGTCTGGGGCTGGGGAGGGACCGTGGAAGTGCTGGGCCATAGCTCAGGGAGTCAGTGGGGACAGACTGAAAGTGGTGAAGGTGTTTGGCATGCTGCCAGTGTTCTGAGCACACACCAGTTCAAAAATCCTTGCAGGTTGTCCGGCTGCACGCAGCAGAGGCCCACGGCTCGCTGATCATTACCACAAACTCTACCAGAAGAGATGTCTTCTGCTGCGTTGATGGAAGGCAAAAGATTTGTGTTGCTGCTCAACTCCTTTTTTAAAATGGATAGACGCTAGAGTTTAGGTCCGTGGGCGTCAGTTTTGACGTGTGTATGATCTTTCAACCATCAGGACCGTGTAAATGATTTGCAACAGTTATGCGCCGGGGGCTTAATTTTCTTCCCACTTTTTCTATAATTGTTATAAAATATGTTTTCGTTCTCCTTATCCTTCCAGGAGCAAACTGACCCACCACCACCATGTCGAAGATCTCCAAGGCCGCTAAAGCGGTTAAGAAGCTGGATGTGAACAACATGATCCGGGCCATAGTGAGGTCTGGACAGGCCGCCCCTGGACCCCCACTTGGCCCCATCCTGGGACAGGTAAGGTCCCAAGCAAAAAACTCTTGCGTGCCATCCTGTTCCCCTCCTTTTCCTCTTGATTGCTCATCCAGGGTCAAGCCACAGCGCTGCATCCATCCGCACATTGTGTACTTTTTACCATTGAAAGAAATCCCAATCCCACTAAAGGCATCATCTTATTCGACCCGGCGTGACCTGTCTTGTTTGTAGCCAGCTTCCCCACATCTACCTCCCCCCCCCCCCCCCAACCTACCTGTACATCAATCACTCCCCAGTCTCTGCTGCTGAGGGCCTCTGTTCATATTCTCATTCCCATTCTGGCGTGACGGCTCTGCGCTGCCGGGGCCGTCACGCTCCACCTTAGCCTGCAACCTTTTCACTCTGCTCGGGGTCTTCGACACCAAAGGCTTCCACAGTATCCCCAGAACCAAAGGTGTCAGCGAAGGACTTAGACTGTCCTCAATCGTCTTTTTGTTGTTGTTACTGTGTTCGCCCAGGTTTGTTATATCTGCATGTGTGGTTTGCGTATAAGCATATATACGTTTCACTTAACAAGGTGCGGTTAAAGAAGAAGAAATCGAGTTGAACACTTTGCCTCGCGTTAGTCCCCGTGTCTCTGAGCCATGTGGTTGTTTCTGTGTTTTTGAAAGATGTTCAGGGGTAGGGTGCATGCAGTACAGTAGGTACAGTTTATCCGTCTGGGATAAAAAAAAAAAAGACGAATATAGAATGGGGGTATCGCAGCGGCGTGTCGCTCTTGATCACCACATCCCTTTGTGGTGTCACACGAAAGTATTCCTCCCGCACAAAGCCGGTGGCCCACGTCCAGCGTAAGAACTCTGTGGCGGTGATAAATGATGCAGACGTCCCCGTGCCGGCGACGTCCCCCCCCCCCCCCCCCCCCTCGCACGCGGTAACACGGCGGTCGGGCGGACCCCCGCACGCTCTGAGGGATTGATGTCGTGGCGCAGACGGTAATGAGGCACGTTGAGCCACAGCGGAGCAAATCAAAGCCACCATGTTTGTGTTAAGGTGGCTTTTCTTTCTGTTTTGACACATCTCCCTGTTGTTTTTGGCCGTGTCATGTTCGGCATTGTTGTGGCGCGGAGCGAGCGCTTCGACGCAGGCGTGCCTGTGTCTGGGTATTTGTGTGTGGCGGCCCGCTCTATGAACCTTGTTGTGTGTGTGTGTGTGTGTGTGTGTGTGTGTGTGTGTGTGTGTGTGTGTGTGTGTGTGGAAAACTGTAAATAAATGGCATTCGGCAGCCCGCTCCACTTTAGGCAGCGGGCCGGACCCTTTAATCTTGCAGCGTCTCTTCTCCTTGGGTTCGTCTCTCGCTGCCTTTCCTTGCCTAACCACCCGTGACAGGGGAAGTGCAGAGGGGGGGGGGGGGGGGGGGGGGGGGGGGGGGGGAGGGGGGGGGGGGGGGGTACGGCTGCCGGTCGGCCCCGGGGCAAATTTAAACAAACGAGAGAAATAAAAGAGAAAGGGTGCCGGAGACAGGAGAGAACTGACAGAAAATAATTACAGTCCAGGAGTGAAATAAATACGAGCGGGTGGAGAATGGAGAGAACGAATGCAGGGAACTTTGATTGCGTGGGGGAGAGGAAGAGGAAGAGGAAGAGGGGGAATTTTGGGTGGGAGATCCTTTGGACCATAGTGAAGGAGCCGTGGTCACTGGAAGAGGGCTGCTGAGCGCGGTTATCTGGGGCTTAACAGGTGTATCAAATCCAAGGGGGTAGTCATTTGCCCGGCTTGCTCCACAGCTTTTATAATAGAAAAATGAGTAGTCGGCCAATGGGGAGAGCACCCAGAATGCCGAGTGTTTGAAATGGAGAGCGATGGAGGCAGGGAGAGATGAAAGTGAGAGGGTGGGCGAGAGATAGACGCCGACGGTGCGACTGTTCCATAGTGCACATCCTGCCGCAGATTCGCTGGGAGTGAAAACACCAAGGGAAACAGAGTGAACGTTCCCAGAGGAGCCCAGAATAAATATTGTTTTTTTTCACCCGACTGAATGTGTGAATTGGCGTCAACATTTTAATGTCAATATGCCCGCCTCATAAATCACAGAGCAGCTCTTTGGCACTTGAACAAATATGATATCAAATTAGGAGGGAAGATAAACGGGTGAGAAGCAGGCGGAGGAGCGTGGCGTTGGCCCAGGAGCACCACGGGAAGCCCTTTGTGAAACGTTGAAAAAAAAAATCGCAAGATGCTCGCTCCTGTTTCTTTTGTATGATGCAAGCAACCTTGGATTCTGGAACTATCTCTTCCCTCATGAAACCAGGAAGAAGGAGGCTTGCTTCAGTTTATGTTGTGCGCTCAATACAGCGTGACTATCGGAGGTGGGTTTAAACGATGGGTCCCCCTCTCTCACGGTTCCCCGCTCTGTCAACTGACAAAAAAAAAAAAACGTTTTCCCCGGCGTGTTAAAAATGCAACAGCCGTTCGGTGACTGCGGGTTAGCTATCCGAGAAAACAAACCCTTTTGGGATCGTCGCACCGTTTCCTGAACAAAGCGCTGTGGAGGTGAAATAAGATGTGGTGTTGAATAAGCAAACGTTGTTGACGACTGCTGTTTCAGTTTGGTACAGGAAATACTTGAAACCTCGGTGAATTACAAACACAAGGCTAATGTGTAAGACAGTTGAGTGTTCTTGGCTCCGGCAGCCTTTTCGTCGGCCCTCTGCGGCCCCTTAGCGGGGGCTGACAGCCTGCCAATACGGCCCCAACATGATAACCAGCAACACGTCAGCCCCGGCAGAGGAGTATGAAACACTTTATTGCAGTTTGTGCGGCGTCCTCCTGGGATTGTACCTAATAACGGCAGCAGAAGTTCACAGTAAACACGGGGCATTCGTCCAAGTCCACATGGTTTGTTTAATGTGTGTCGACTGACACCCCAGAGGTGGGGTGGGGTTGGGGGGGGGGGGGGGGGGTTGGGCGCGTAAGGAAACAAGGCACTTGACAGTACTGTAGATCTTCTATTCACCCGGCCCCCAGCGGTCTGTCAGCGTGCGTGGGCTTGATAGACCGCGGCCATAAAGACACCATTGCACACATCATCTGGGTTAAGGGCAATACCATCATTAAAGACAACATGTGTAAAGTAAAAGGAAAAGGACAAGGGGCATTGTTGTTGTTTTTTGCCCTTGTTAACATTTATTCACTGGCTTTTATATAATAGGAGATGGAGGGTCGGTTTTAGGACAGAAGTTGTATAAAATAATTGGTTTCTCAACAAGCAGTAGGGCTGTGATGTGGAACGTGGCTATATCGGTTTGTTAGACAAACGTTAACATCCCAACCGTTAAACATCCTACGGTATAAATATTGATGATCGCACGGTATCCATATTTTCCGTCTTATCAGCCTAGAATTTATTTATATTTCTGCTAAAACACGAGTAAAAAGTGAAATACATTTGCCTCTTGTTGTGAGGGTCTAGATTTAAAATGTACACAACAAATTATGCACAATAAGGAACATTGGAGCTATCAATATTTCTTCAATGCTTATTGTATTTTTAGTTTATTTGTTTTTACTTTTTACAAAATTTATAATAAAACAAAATGTGCCCAAAAATACAACAGGACAAATGTGTTTACAGCCGTCGTTGCTTATCCTCCACCATCAGTGTCCATGGATTACCCCAGTTCTGGATGCGTGGTCACATCGACCCACCCGGAGCAGTAGGTCCACGGACGAGTATGTCTCATCGTCTGGGTGCACCCGTGAGCGCCTCCGGTCGTTGTGTACGGCTGCTTAAAAGCACATGGCGCTCCGTGCATGCGTGGGGAGCGTCTCAAATCGAGCGCGCCTCCCTAGAGCTCATGGGAGATGAAGGAGGGCGCCTCGCTGGGTCCCAGGCTGGCCAGGCTGTTGTTTTGGGTGTGTGTCAGTGTGTGATAACGGGAGGCCGGAGCCGACGCCGACTGGGGGGTCTCCCCGGCCTCCACCCTGCCCTGGCTCGGCAGGGGTAAGGACCCCCCTCCTGGCTCGGCCCCGGCCCCAGCCGCCGTCCCGGCCCCCGCCCCTCCGGCCCCCCGGTCCTGTCCCCGCCGCTCCCACGCGGCGCTCAGCTTCACGGCCAGGGCCAGCAGGTTCTTCCCCAGGAACACGGTGGACACCCGGGAGTCCCGGAACCACAGCATCCCCGTGCCCCTCAGGCCCAGCGTGAAGATGTTGATGGTGACCAGGCTGAGCCACGGGTACAGCGCCTCCTTGCGGGGGCCCCGCTGTCCGGGCAGGCCCGCGGAGCCCAGCTCGGTGAGGGCCACGCACGGCAGCAGCAGCAGCAGGGCGTAGCAGTAGAAGAACACCAGGCCCTCCACCCAGACGGGCAGGCCGTGCTCCGCGGGGCCCCCGTGGGCCTCCCACAGCCCGGCCTGCAGGTCCAGCACGTCCAGCAGGTCCACCACCACCCACAGGAGGCGGCTGCGCACCTCCTGCTTGCGGCGCGGCGGGGTCATGCTGTCGGCGCCCGTCAGGATGAGGAAGAGCGAGGGCAGGCAGACGGACAGCAGCAGGGTCAGCGTCTTCCGCGCCAGCGGGTCGGGCGGCCGGCGCTCCTGCCGGTAGTTGTGGCAGACGAAGAAGAGCTTGAGCTGCAGCAGGGAGAGGAAGAGGAACCAGAGGGCGTTGGCGAAGCCGCGGTGCGGCGAGCGCGCCTCGGAGACCACCCCGGCCGACACGAAGCGCAGCGCCACCAGGAAGCCGGCGTCGCCCAGCAGCACGGTGGCACACTGCCAGCTGCTGGGCCCGGGGAGGCCGCGGGCCCCCAGCATGCTCTGCTCCAGCAGGTAGAGGTCCACCACCGCCATCGTGCTCACTGTCACCAGGGTGGATACGCACACCTGGGGCGTGGGCACCATGCCTGGAAAGAGAGGCAGGAACATCAGGGGGCGCAGCGTGGCGTTCACCGCCTGGTGCTTTGACTCTCACACCGTATGAAGGGAGAGACTGAGCTGCGGTGGCCCACTTTTTTTTCTTTTAGTGGGTAGAATCAAACCCGGCATGTCTGAGTCACCACAGTCACATAAAACACACCGGGTAAAACGTATGTTCGGTTTTGTTTTTGATATGTATTTATGCGGAGGTTTGCGCAGACCCTAATTAAAGAATAACGGGTCGGTTTGATGTCGGTTGCCTGGTAGGAAGACATTCACAGCCTAACAAGCTGTTCGTTCTGGGTTGCATCTACCTGATGGATACAGCAGGGAAGGGGGTGTGTGTGTGTGTGTGTGTGTGTGTGTGTGTGTGTGTGTGTGTGTGTGTGTGTGTGTGTGTGTGTGTGTGTGTGTGTGTGTGTGTGTGTGTGTGTGTGTGTGTGTGTGTGTGTGTGTGTGTGCGCGCCATTGAAATAACCCTATTTTGAAACAAACTATATTGAATTTCTTTCTCATACTTTCTTTTATACATATTTCACTAATCGTGTTTGTGATAAATTCATTACTCGCTTTGCAAAGGCGCCCTTTGTACCACCTTTCTTCTTTGTTTCTGGAGCCTGATGTGCTCGTCGCCTCCCCACCGTGCGCGGGCGCGCGCACACACACACACACACACACACATACACACACACACACACACACACACACACACACACACACACACACACACACACACACACACACACACACACACACACAGACCACGGTCCCACTCCACCGCCTGCGGCTGCCTCAAATTACCGTCTCATTTCAACTGAATATTGATAACGCACTATTTGTTCAAGGATAATTTCTCTGAATTGTTCCTCACGCTGGGTGCACATGTCAAGCTGGGGGCCCCGATGCTGTCTGAATGTGAGTATTTGTTTCTCTGTTGCCATACCATATCTCATTCAGGGGACAGTATTAAGCCTCCAGTATTGATCCCCGTCTGAGGGATGATCATCGACTCCGGCGTGGAATCGAACCCGGCCTTTCTTTTTATTGTATTGAGCCGAGGAGATGGCGTTGGACCGCTATAAGCCCGCTTCGGGAGCGGCCACCATTATCGTCTGGGTCCACAGTCACGGCGGCGAGCCACTGACCCGATCGATGGCATGGTAATATGAAATCATTAGCGTCCGCTGATGTGGCGCAAGCGAACGCCACTGCTTTAGCGCGATCGAGCCGTGAGAGGGTTCGAGGAGAGGGAATTGGACCGTCTCTTGAGTGAATCGCCGCATGTGTGGAATGTGATGTAGATGATTTTTGGTCGGTGTTGGTAGACACTAATCACTAATCGCTCTTTCACACTGATCTCGTTTCTGAAAGGGAGGGGGGTGGGGGGCTGGGGGTGTTGCAGTCTGTCATCTGGAGTCTTGGAGGAGGGCTGCCGAGGTCCAGATTAAATGTGTGTGGTTGTGTGTGTGTGTGTGTGTCTGTGTGGGTGCAGCACATTGGGAAAGGAGACACACTAGCCATGAAAGGCATGAAGGGGGAGAGAGAGAGGTTTGAATGCAGTGGGGAGAGAGAGCCCCAGCAAAAGAGCCTACATTAAAGATGAATAGGCGTCTTGGCTGTGCACATGCCTAATAAAGGGTTACTGCGTGATGGTAACGGTTCATAAGCAGGCTCGGGCTGGGTGGCAGAAGGCCCATATAAAGACGAGGTGGGAGAGAGTTATGAAGAGGCAAGATGGAGGGAAATGGAGGGACTTCCAGCCACTTGGGAGTAAAGCCATGGGACAATGATAACCTATCAGGAATCCCTCTACCTTTTAATACCAGAGGCGAACATGGGCCAAGAGGCAGACACATCGCTCAGATTTAATCTCAAACAGAGACAGAGACTGAGGATGTGACATATAACTGATTAATTTCCTCCGGGGGAAAGAAGAAGGGAAATAAATGGATAAAAAGGCAGACAAAAGCCCTCACCACTGACCGTCTTATTATCTCACTAGCGCTTCTGTATAGCACCCGCTTGATTCCGAATCCAAGACACAATCAGGTTTCAACACCCAAGACACATCAAGTCTGGGCGACGAAACCTGGGATGCGGCGCAATAATGACATTAAAAAAAAAATATATATATATATATATTTGAATTATTATGTTTGCAAGAACTTTGTGTGTGTGTGTGTGTGTGTACAAGATCTCTACAGCTGTTTAGCCGTGTTGGAGGCCTTCCGTTATCTTTAAAACATTATTTTGGTCAATAGTTTCAAGCCTGCACCTTTCACTTATTTTCCTCAGGGAGGATGTCCTCTGCCTCAGTTAGCCTCTGCGCTTCGGTTTTTTGTTTTATACAACATGGTAATCCAGGTAATTTATTTTTGTTCTGAGTGAGGGAGAGTGACATGACACTCCCTCATCAATAACCACCATCATTCATCAGCCTCCACGCACGCACACACACACACACACACACACACACACACACACACACCCCCCCCTTTTCTGGGGTGCTGCAGCTGACAAGGAGAGACACTCTATTTCACAGTCTATTTTGGCTCTAAGTATGAGTAATGGCATGTTACGGTCCATATGTGAGGTATTTTTATAGTTGTTTTTTTATTAAGATGCATGGGCAGGTGAAACCATTCACTCTGCCCTACTACTTTTTCCATATCCACAACATTTGCTGTGTGTGTGTGTGTGTGTGTGTGTGTGTGTGTGTGTGTGTGTGTGTGTGTGTGTGTGTGTGTGTGTGTGTGTGTGTGTGTGTGTGTGTGTGTGTGTGTGTGTGTGTGTGTCAAATCGGTGTTTCATTATCATTGGTGTCTTGCAGGTCAAGGTACGGACCTGCGGATGAACAGGTAGCGGAAGGATTTAGTACTTAACACAATTCATTATCACTAGCATTTTATAGTGCCTTGCACTGTAGAAAGACCTCGCCCGAATAACAATATACACCTATTTGCAAGTGTCACACAAGTCATTTAGAGGAACCGTGTTGGGATAGAATAACGGCTCTGTTTAATTTGCTAAAAGATGAATGGCAAGCGACACAACCTGTGTGCAATTAATGATAATGCGTTGCTCGACCTCTGTTGATCACATCAACGGCAAATCACCAGGGAGCACACAACTGTTGATTTAATCCCCCTTCATAGTCTAGTTCAAGTTTAAGCTCGGTCCTGATGTAATATAGGCCTACATTCATTTAGATTCTAATCGTTTTCTTTAAATTATGCAGGCTATTAAACCCCCGCCCCCTCCCTCCCCTTCATTTATCACAAACATCCAGCAATGCAACACCTGTTTTATTACTGCAATAGCTTCGGTATATCATCACAATCGTAACAAATAAATCGTATAATTACCCAAATCATTCGTATTGCGCCTGAGCTGTAAATCCACTTAGGTGTGTGGAGAGCAAGTGAACCTTTTCGCAGTGCAAGCCTAAATCGACGGTAGTCCACGGTCAACGCTGAACTTGCTCCATCCACTAAAGTCCTGCCAAGTCGTCGCATTCGCATTTAAGAATCGTGCTTCTTGTTTTTTTCCCTCTCGAAACTATAGTAGGCTACGCTATCGACCGTCGTATAACAGACAGAAAAGTCAGTGCACAGTGCTGCACTACACCGGAGTTTTATAAAAAAAAAAAATGGTCTCCGTAGCCATCCAAGAGACCAAGATATTTTATTCCTCTGTAAATATGTCATGTCCCTCTGCCGGTTCCGTGGTGCTCGGTGGAGCTCGGTGGAGCGGGAGCCGCCACCTCTCCGTACTGTCTCTGTTCTGACTCCCTGGCCTGGCGGAGAGGGAGCTGCGTTGAGTTCAGTGCTGTCGAGCTCTGGTCGTGAGGTGTGGGTGCTGAAAGTCGGTCAGAATCGTGAAAAAATTGATAATAAGTGCATGCCGGACTCAAGAATCCCCCGCATGGCGATGTACCCCGTTTAACAGCGTGACGCGTCTGTTGCAAAACGAACGTAGCATTTAACAACAGCGGGGCACCGCGTTATAAAAAAAAAAAGAGAAAGTCGCATTTATAACTGTGGTATTAATTTGTAAGCAGGCTACGTGCTCGCGACTCACCCCTTTTCCCCTCCCCTCGCTCTCTCTCTCTCTCCCTCCCTCCCTCCCTCTCTCCCTCCCTCCCTCCCTCTCTCCCTCTCTCTCTCCCTCTCTCTACCCCTATGTCTCTCTGTCTCTCTCTCACATACACACACACACCCGTTTCGTCTGGCTCCCTGCCGCCACCTTCTTTTTTTCTTTTTTAGCTGCGGGACGTTGTGGAGGGATTTAGAATATTTTGAGGTCTGCGGTTACAGGATATTGCTGGATTATGGTGATCACGAGGGTGTATCTTGCTTCGAAATCACTTCTGCTTTACTTCAACGCTATGCCTCATTTGCCTTTCCGCCCCGTAGGGGAGAGCAAGACAAGTAGCAGAGCGAAAGATGTTTGAAGCCCGAAGGCTCATTTAGACCTGATGGGAAGGCAGATGTTGGAGCTTTAATACACCTCCCCACAGTCTGGCTATTCGTTTCGGGAAATCGATTTTCCTGTGCAGCATAGTTGTTAGTACTGCAAAAAAAAGAAAAGAAAAGGAAAACGTTGCATTTTGAGGTATAATCCATGGAGGCAAATATGTTGGGTGTCCTCAATTATTAATACAATCCCAAGCAGGCGAGGTTCTGAGAGGCTTTCATCTCTTTCAGCACATTGAAGAGTGCCAGACCCTTAGCGGCGAGAACTTTGTGTTAATAAAGTTATGTCAGGGACTTAGACGAAGGTTAGCACCTCACTTCAGCCATAGATTACTGTTCATCCAGGTGTACTTGGCCTATGGGTTCTCCAAGCGTGGACCCTTTACAAAGGCACTCTTATTACGGTGGCCTCCTTTCAGAGTCAGGACTTTAATCAGACCCAGAGAGGCAGAGAGGCGCTGGAGAGTCATCGGTCTTGTCAGATTCAGGTTCGCGCTTCGCTGGCTTCCCAGTGAAGAAAGATTTCCCATTTTCCTAGCCACGGTGTATAGTTTTCTTTCTTTGTTCATTCTTTGTGTCGTCTCAACCCCCAACCCCCCCCTCTTTGTACACTTGCTTCTTCTAGCTCTGTCAACTTCTTCTAATGCTTATTCCACTCTCACCCGCCCTCGCTCTCTCACACACACACACACACCAACCCCCCCCCCTGTGTATGTATGTAGCTCTCGCTACATACATACACAGAATAGACAATACTCACTGGCTTTCTCTCTCTCTTGCCCTGTCTCTCTCTCCCTCTTAACTCACACACACAAAACGGTAGACAATATTGACTTACCTTCTCTCTCCCTCTGCACAAACACAATAACGCAATACAGGAGACGCACAGACCCAACAAATGTGTACTTTCTCCCTCCACAGAAACACAAGTCATACACAACCGCGGCACAATTCACATTTGCTCTCGTGGCGGACACACACACACACACACACACACACAAACAAAGCCACTTTAACACGACGAGGCAGTAAAGAGGGCACACTGGCTACTTCTCCTCCGCTCCCTGTGGGTGTGATTGAAGGTCACTGAGTTGTGGCTGGGATTCAGTGGGGGGCGATAGCAGGGGCTCTCAGGCAGGGGAGTAAGAGGAAAAACAAGAAATAACAAGAAGGGAAAATAGGCAAGCAGGGTTGATGGGAAGGTTGGGGTTGGCGGGTGGTGCGCATAAGACCAGGTGGAGATCTGCAAACGCACATTGGTCGGGTGGGTGGGTGGGGGGGTGGGGGATTGGGGTTGGAGACGACCTTCCGGCACAGTCAGACTTGACAGGTTGCACCTGCCCTCCTGAGCTGGACCTTCCGTCTGGGTGCTGACTGGGTGCAAACCTCTCTCTCTCGCTCGCCCTCTCCCTCTCTGTCTGTGTCTGTTTCTCTGCGCCTCTCTCTCTCTCTCTCTCTCTCTCTTTTGTCTGCCTCGGTCTCCCTCTCGGGGACGGGTTGTGCCATTCTAAACCAGCTGGTAGTTAGAAGCTCTGGATAAAGCCGCATGTAGGTGTAAATCCTGTTCTGTTCCGGGGAGGCATGGCACCAGCTGTGCCAGCCAGCCAGCCGGCGTCGACGTTGCAGTGTTATTAACATTTTACAGTCCTTTTTTCTTTTTCTTGTTTCTTTCTCCCTCCCCACTTCCCCCTTCTCCGCCGTCTCTCTCCTGTTCTCTCCCGCTATTCCTTTATTTATTCATTCCCAGCTTCCACTACCCCCCTCCCTCGGTCCTTTCCCTCCCTCAGCCTCCCTCCCCTCCCCTCCCCTCCCCTCCCCTCCCCTCCATCTCTCTGCCGGTTGTCAGCAGATCTTAGGATGCCTCCGTCATCTTCAGCGGGTGGAGATGTGGAGAGGGCCCCGGCCCTGGCGGCGGGGCAGTGACCACCTTCACGTGATTAATCACGGGAAGTGGCAGGAAAAAGCAGCAACACTGTCAGAAAGATTGCGTGCGGAACCTAATGGAGTCGAAAATGTTATGCTTTGCTGTGATGCAATCCATTCTGTGTTCCCCTCCGTTCGTCCGTCCCCCCCCTCTCTCTCGCTCTAACTGATTCCGTTGTTTTGGTTAGTTTTTTCCTCCTTTTTTCTCTTTCCCTTTTCTGCTTTGTTCTGTCTCGAGCGAGATGTGTAGGCTTTATTTACTACTGCGGAAAAAAGCCACAGAAAATCCACACGGATCAAATGCCTTTCCCGCCCGCGTCGGAGGTGTACGACTCAAACGGAATTCGTCGAAGTCTGAGTCGTGGAAGAGAAATGTATATTTTTTTTCCTTTCCCGCTGGTTGTTGTTCGAGGCATTAACGTAAAATCTAACGCTGTACGTCGTCGTTCCGCCGTGTGCCTCTTCAGCCGGGGGACCAATACACACGGGCGCCGTCGTCGGGACTCGAACGAGAGTTTAATCGAGAGAGATGGGGGGGGGGCAGCAGGTGTGGCTCCGTGTGGCTGTGAGGTCACCTCCGCGCTGTGACCCCGGTGAGAGGTGTCAAAGCCAACCGGCTGTATGATGCCAATGGCGATGGGTCTGATCTAAACACGGGCTGGAGAGGAAAAAACTCCAGAGCAGAATAAATGACCACGCTAATGGAGCTAATGAATGGGCATGTTTCACACGCCAGAGTTTAATTAACCTCGCCTCCTGCCTTGCCCCGTCCCCATCCCCCTCTCCCCCTCTCCCCCTCTCCCCCTCTCCCCCGTCTCCCCCTCTCCCCCGTCTCCCCCTCCCCAATGCCGCCTCTTCCTGAGGGGAAATGTTTCAAGCGCGCCGGTTTTGCCAAGGGGCGATTAATCCTGGCTGAAGGCGCCGCCGTACCCCAACAAGGCCTCGGCCAATGCTTTCGTCCTTAATTTGGTTTTATCTGCATGTTGTCGCACGCTCCCCTGAACGAATTCTCTCCTCTTGGCCCCGCACTCCTTCTCTCTGCTATCTCATCTCTCACCATCTCTCTCTCTCTCTCTCTCTCTCTCTCTCTCTCTCTCTCTCTCTCTCTCTCTCTCTCTCTCTCTCTCTCTCTCTCTCTCTCTCTCTCTCTCTCTCTCTCTCTCTCTCTCTCTCTCTCTCTCTCTCTCTCTCTCTCTCTCTCTCTCTCTCTCTCTCTGGCTCTCGACCGCCCACCTCTTCCATCTCTCTCCCTGCCCGCCGCGGCCCGCGCTGTGGCGACACCTGCGGCTACGCGTCACCCGGCCCACGCAGTCAGCAGTCCGTGGCGACCCTAATATGCACGTATATTCACCCCTCTCCCAATGCGCTCGTCAGAACCGGAATTAGGTTCAGCCGTCGGTAGCAAGGAGCAGAGCGGGTGCACGTACGCACGCACGCACGCACTCACACACGCTTAGATCCTCGCCGATATTCATAAGCACATCCTTTGGCCTTCAGTTGTTTATCTCCCATCTCCCTGCAGGGCGCTAGCCTTGGTCGGAAGCAACACATTGCGTTTGTTCAAACACGGATAATGCTCGGGGTTCACATACTGGAGCCTGTAAACACACATATATATGGCGGCCGCCTCGCTCTCCCCCGCCGTCAGACTCTCTCGCCCATCACTGCTGTCACCTTTTACTCTCCAAACACATCAAGTTGGCTTCCATCAGCCCCACCCCCCAGCCCCACTGCCATTCCCCCCCCTACACCCCCCCCCCCCCCCCCCCCCGCCCCACCACAGGCAGCCATCTCTCATGCCAGAGCCATATCTTGTTAAAAAGAGTTGGTGAAGCTGAAAGGCCAATCACATTACCATACATTGGCCCGACGCGCACACACGCACGCGCGCACACGCACGCGCACACACAAACACGCACACACACGGCGAGCAAAGGAGTGCGGGAGAATAACACTTCATAAAAAGGGGGTCAAATAAAATAGGCAGTGCTGTGATTTAAATATTAATTGCCTAATTGCTCCTTTTCTTTTTTTTTTTTAATTATAACAAATTTCCGCTGTACAGCACCACGGCGCTGCTATTACTCTACAGAGCTGCCGGCAGCAGTTTGACGGGCGTAACATCGGCACGAGATTAGCATGAACCGCGTCGCCTGTGCGCCCAGAAGTCTTTGAAGACTAGGGGGAGGGAGGGCATCAAGAGCCAGAACAGAGGGCCCGGTCGGGCTACGGCCATTTTATGCTGTGGAGAGCTCCTGACTCTAATCTCTCAGAGAGCGAGTGTGTATTATTTATATATATATTAAATATATATAAATATATCCGGTAGGCTGGGCCCAGGGGATGGTTAGATGTTCAGATGGACAACACTAGCGCGCTCCAGAGCTGAAAGGCTAAGCGTTGGGGGAAGTTGCGTCAGCCCTCGCAACCTTTTGCTTTCATGGCCGGCCAGCTTTGTGCCTCTTTTTCGCTTTTTCTGTTTTTTGAGCGAGTGCCATTACAGTTGGCCACCAAGACCTGCCCAGGGAAACCACTGTGGCCAGAACGAGGGAAGCCAGCGGTGGAACTCCTCTGCTCTATATTGTCACCTTACCTCCACGAAGCCTCGGGCCTCTTCGAGAACCTCTTAATTAAAGTAGGACAACTTTGCCTCTGGTGCAGATGGAGTGCTTCCCTCTCTCCCCCTCCCGCTCTACCCCGGCATTAAGGGTCCTTCTATACACTGGCCTTATCTTCAGGTCTCTGGGCAGGATGCCCAGAGACCTCTATGCTTCTCCTGTATGCCTTTCTCTCTCTCTGGTGGAGAACCATTTCTTAGCAGAGTCCAGACTCTGCTCCAGAAGCTTTTGTGAAGCGCTGACAATCGTCTATCTTTAGGGTTTTTATTCTGCCTGTGTAACGTGTCTCTATCTCGCCATCTCCCTCCCCGTCTCCCCCATATTCCTTTCACTCTCTCGCTCTCTCCCTCTGTGTGCTTAAAGACTCTTTTAGCAGAATTATCTCTGCTGGAGAGGAAGGAACTGTCATGCCATATGGGCTTCCCAAGTCCAGAGAGACGTGAGTGTGCATGCGTGTGCGTGCGCGCGTGTGTGTGTGTGTGTGTGTTGCCTGGTTATCTGATCAAGGATTGAGCAGAGAGCGACAGCGCGAGCAGGCTTGTAATGCTCAGGCACCATCAGTCAGTGGCCCGGGGGTTTGCCTTTGAGTGGTTGCGCCGACAAACACTGCTAATATTAATCCATATTTAATTAGAATCCCGCTTGTGCTTCCTCCTCCCCTCCTGTTCAACCAGCCGCTGGGTGTAGGGACGCAGGGGGGTGGGGGGGACACAGGATTACTAAGTGGGGTTGTTTTTTGTGGGTCTGTGTTTGTCTGTGTTTGGAAGGGGTAGTGAAACAGCCTGTGTGGGAAGAAATGTGTGTGTGTGTGGGAGAGTGGAGGGGCACAGAGAGTAAGGTGAGGTGAAAATAGTGGGGGGTGGGGATAGAGCGTGAGTGGAGGTGACTCTAGGGGGGGGGGGAATTGGTGGAGGGGGGAGGGGTTGTGTGTCGGCTCCAGGGGCTAAAGAGGGTTCTCATTCCATTAGGGTGTGGTAAATTGTGATCTGCATCAAAGCCCTCAGCCCTGAAACAATGGCTCCGGCGCCGCGCTGAGATTCCAATCGGCTCGGTGGTTATTTAATGAATTCGCGCGGCCACTCCTCTTAGCCGCTAACGAAGTGGCGGCGGGGATGGGGAGAGGCGGCGGGCGGTGCATTTAACATTCATCAGGGGTTCACTCATCGAGGACCGGGGTTTTTTTTCATTCGATTTATTTTTCGGGGCGGCTCCTCTTTTTAGCGGAGTTGGTGTTCTGAGAAGTTTCCGCTCCGATAAGTTCAAACGGACATCGTCTCCTCCCTGTTGTCGGGGAGGCAAACATCTGAGGGACCATGACTTACCGCTGGCTGGCTGGCTGTGTGTGTGGCTGTGTGTGTGTGTGTGTGACGGCTACGCTCTGCTGTGTGCTGCCCTGCAAGGACCGATGGAGGCCCCGCTAGTGCGTTGCATCAGTGAACAGAAGGAAGAAGGAGCTCTGCTCTCTCCTGCTGTCTTCCACTGGCTCTCCCGTCTTTCTGGCTCGCTCTTTCTTCATCTCATTCTTTTTGTTTCTTGATCTCCATTTCTCTCGCAGTCTCGCGTACTGTCTCGGCTTCTGTGCGTTTCTCTCAGACTTCGTCTTCTCCTTTCGGAGAAGAACATTGTCTCCCTTTCTCTCCCTTTCTCTCCCTTTCTCTACCTTTCGTGTTTTTCTCTTGGTCCTGGCTCTCTTTTGCTATTTTCTTCTCTGTCCTGTCTGTCTGTACGTCTGTTTTTCTGTCTGCCTGTTTCTCTCTCCTCCACATTTCTGAAAATTAACGTTTAATCAGTATCGCGCCGTTGGGGAAAATGGCCGCTGAAGGTCAGTTAAAAAATGGCCCGATATTAGTAATTAGATTCCTTATTAGCCATTGCCGGTGAGGTGGGTTTCGGAGGAAAACCCGGCTTGAGGGATAGAGATAGAGAGAATAAGAGAGAGAGAAATGCAGTCGTCCAGAGTGTTGACTTAATGTCATCCATCCATTTTGCTTTCGTTGGCCTGGTGATGGCAGAGGGGAGGGGGGGGGGGGGGGCATTCATCACTTGGTCCCTCTAGCTTTAGGCACAAACAAGCATTCTGTCACAGGCCGCCCAGAACACACACACACACACACACACACACACACACACACACACACACACACACACACACACACACACACACACACACACACACACACACACACACACACACACACACACTGATACACACACACACACTGATACACACACACACACACACACTGATACACACACACACTGATACACATTCTCACACACAATGCATTCTCCTGGAATAACTGTAAGGACCTATACTGATGCTGACAGCAAAACACTGCAGTGTATACCACACTCTCCCAGAAAACACACAGGCACGGAAAAACACACACATACATTTGCACACAGTATACATGCACGCGCAGCATACACCCACTCACAGAAGAAAAAAAATAACTGTATACATTACACACGCACAGAAAAATACACACAGTATCGACTAATCAGCATACCTACCCTGCCCATGAATGTGTGCACATATTGTCAGAGCTCTCGGAAGTGCGGTGATTGATTGATTGACTGCCCAGGTCATTTGTATTCTAGGGGTGGGGAGGCGGTGTGTGTGTGTGTGTGTGTGTGTGTGTGTGTGTGTGTGTGTGTGTGTGTGTGTGTGTGTCTGTGTCTGTGTCTGTGTGTGTGTGTGTGTGTGTGTGTGTGTGTGTGTTGCAAGTCCAGAGTCATAATGTATGAGAAAAGCATTTTGTTGATCATTCTTCAGATTCATTCATTTCCAGATCTATTCTCCCTCTCTCTTTTGCCAGTCAACATTAGAGGGACTATGCAAAGAACTGTCGTTGGGGCCTGTGTTTCCTATCTAGCTAATTTGCATCCGTTGTCCCTTGTCAGGGAAAAACCTCAGAAAACAATTCCTTCATTCATTTGCATAACAATAGTACATCCCAATTTAACAAATGCTCCTTTCTGCCCCTTCCGCGTGTCCAGAGAGGCATCCCCATTGGGCAGTTCTGCAAGGACTTCAACGAGCAGACCAAGGAGCTGAAGGAAGGCATCCCGCTCCCGATCCGGATCCACGTCAAGGTGCGTCTGGTCAGCCGCCCTACCCTCCAGCCCCACCTCGAACGGCTAATTCCGTGGGCCGCATACCGTTATCAAAGCGCCCTCCATTATTCATATTCGTACCACTGAGGTAAGCTTTTCCATTTTGCCATTTGCATTCATTAATGGAGCAGCACCCAGAGGAACTCCGAGTCAGAGAGCATTAACTGTGTGCAGGAGACCTGAAATTGCTCTGAAACCAGCGCTGCAATTTTGTTATTAAGGTCCCCCCCCCCCGACCTCGCAAATATATACACACACACGCACCTCCCCACACACGAATGGTATGTTTGTTAATGGTGCTTGTGGAAAAAAGAGGCAGCTTCTCACTTTGATCCAAATAAATATCTCTAGTTAGGGCTGACTCCTTCTGGAGATAATCAGGGCGGGCCTAATCTCTTAACAAGCGGGAATTGGTTTACATGCAATATTGAGGGCCGGCTCTTCTGACTGCCCACTTGCTCCATCGTGCCGGCGCTTCGCTGCCATCTGCTGGTGTCTAAGGGTGCCAGAGCCTCATTAATGCCGTGGCTGTACTTTTAATTGCATCCCATTTTCTCTTTATGTGGTCCTTGGCTCCGTCTTTATTGGCTATTTGAGAAACGTTGTCAGTTTTCCGCCTTTATATCTTCGTAGTGGTCTTTTAGGGGCTGTCGTGTTTTAATGACCTTATTAATGTACACTGAGCTTTGTCATTTCACCCACACAGACACCCCCTTGCCCCCCCCCCAGTCTTCCTCTATCCCGCTCATCATCGTCAAATGTAGTGGGCGGCCTTGACGGGGCAAAGTAACAGCACTCAGGAGGATTGAAACGCTGTAAACGATATACTTTTAGCGGTGGAAAGCCTGTCTACATAAGACCTGTCCAGCCAGGGTCAAGGCGGGACGGTTCAGCTGCCAAGCTATCCACTCAATAAGGCTTCAGTGCATCTCGTGTGTGTGTGTGTGTGTGTGGGGGGGGGGGGGGGGGGGGGAGGTGTGTGGGAAAGTGTGTGGGGGAAGGTGTGTGTGAGAGAGGAAAGGTGTGTGTTACGGGGAGACTGGTTTTTAAACAAAAAGCAAATGTCTGTATGTTTTCTCTTCTGACATCACCCCCCCTCCCCCTGCAGCCTGACAGGACGTACGACCTGAAGATCGGACAGCCCACTGTGTCCTACTTCCTAAAACAGGCGGCGGGCATCGAGAAGGGGGCTGGCAAGACAGGTGAGACCCCCCTCCACTTTCACCAGTCATGGGGGGGCAGCAGTGCCTGGCCCGGGGGGTTCCTTCCTGCCAGTGATGGATGTTTTATGTACGAGGTCCCAGAGAGCCGGGCCTGTGCTGGGTCTCCCCGGTGGAAAGCATCTGGAAAGAGAATAATGGATTCACAATTCTCAGAGCCCCGACCAACCACCCACGCAAGCCACCTTCTGCTGCTAGTCACTGACAAGTCATCCAAAACCTCATCACACACGCACACACACACACACACACACACACACACGCACACACACTCACCGGTGCTGTATCGCAACTCAGGCATTGTTTGTTTTGGATAACGAGCCATCTTCTCCTCTTGAGTCTGAATGAATCTGTAAGCCGTTATTGATTTTGGTTTGACGAATGAGTCCAGTGTTATTCTGTTTTGTGATATTTCCTCATTCGGCCGATGTATTTTCACCCTGGGTGTATGTGATTAATGAGAAGGCAGTGGTTCAACCCCCTGCTTAGATTCTAAAACATAGGCTTCGAACCTTTTGTCTAGGAGTCAAACCGTCTACAACCATTCATCCTGGGGTCCTTAGGTCCTGTTTGACATAGGGCAGCTAGATTTATGGAAAAAATATAATGATCACAATTATTTTGGTCACTATTGAAATCACGATTATTCAAACGATTATTTTTCAGTTTGAAAACATGATGCATTTATTCTACATTTCTCTCTAAAAAAATACTTTAACTGAGAACTAAGAAATTTCCTCTTAAAAAAAACACAAATTGTTCAAATAGAATAAAGTAGAAATATGTTCTAGCTTTTCTGCAATTTCTATAAAACATTTAATGAATAAAATCAATATACAATATACTTCTGCCCGTCAGGCCACGAGACGGCGGGAAAGGTGACCCTCCGGGCCGTGTACGAGATCGCCCAGGTGAAGGCCCTGGACGAGTGCTTCCGGGTCCGGGACGCCTCCCTCGAGTTCGTCGTCAAGTCCATCATCGGCTCGGCCAACTCCCTGGGGATCGAGATCGTCAAGGAGTAAGACGTTTAGTGTGTGTGTGTGTGTGTGTGTGTGTGTGTGTGTGTGTGTGTGTGTGTGTGTGTGTGTGTGTGTGTGTGTGTGTGTGTGTGTGTGTGTGTGTGTGTGTGTGTGTGTGTGTGTGTGTGTGTGTGTGAGATGTGTGAACCCATTTAGTAATCCTGTGTCCCCCCCTAGGGCTGTGCGATTACGATCTCATAACTAATACAATCGAGTTGAAACGTTTTTTTTGTTTTATTCATAAAATATTTTATAGAAATAGAAGAGCTGGATACATTTTTGTACATTCTTTTCGATTTGAACATTTTGCGTATTTTAAGGGGAAATTTACACCCCAGGAGTTTCTCAGTTACATAGTTTTTGTTTTTTTTAGAGAAATGCTTAATAAATGCATCGTGTTTTCAAACACAAAAATAATCGTTTGAATAATCGTGATTTCAATATTGACCAAAATAATCTTGATTATGATTTTTCTTTTTCATATTCGAGCAGCACTAGTCACCCCCCCCCGTCCCCCGTCCCCCGTCCCCCATAGAACAGCCACGTCGGGCTAAACAGGCGGGGTGGAGGAAGCACAAGCTGGATTCTAATTAAATATGGATTAATATCAGCTGCGTTTGTCGGCGCCACCACTCAAAGACACATCCCCGGACCACTGACGAGGGCACTACAAGCCTGTGCTCAAGCATCGCTTTCTGCTCAACCCATGAGATAGATAACAAACCACCTCACACCGACACACCCCCGCACCCCCACACACACGCCCCGGCTTCCCCTCGGACTTTGGGAAGGGAGGGCATGAAGTGAAGTCTACGGTGTGACCGGGGTTGGGGTTAGGGACGCCCACGCCCGCTCACTGCCTCCTTGTCACCTTGATGAATGATTTAAAACACGCCATCAAAGTTGCAATGCTTTACGCGGTCTCCTGGCTTATTAATGTGTCTCTGCTCTCCCCTCGGCTGCAGTCTGTCTGCGGAGGACTACAGGGTGTTCCTGGAGGGGAGGGAGGAGAAGCTCAAAGCAGACGCGGTCGCAGCCGCTGCCGCCGCAGCCCTGGTCAAGAAGAAATGAAGAGCCACCTCCTCCACCTCCTCTTCCTCCTTCATATCTTCCATGTATTTATGTTGATTTTTCCCAGGAGAATCACACACTTCAATCTGAAAAATACCACCACTGTATTTCTTTGTGTGTAAACCATCACTGTTTTGTGTGTATATCCATTTTTTCAAATAAATGCTTTGCGTATGATTTGGGCCTTATATATTATTCTGAAAGTTGTGTGCCTATTGTTATTCTGGCCTGGGGTGGTTCTTCAGCAAATATATGGTTATGACTTAATAAAATGTAATTTGAGTTCATTAATCCGTAAAGACAGTTAATGGAGTTTCCCTGACCTCATTTGTGTTGCAGTTTATAGTATTTCCAGTAGGTGGCCAAAAGATATTTTGAGTGTCCTTGAAAGCGATGTTTACCCTCAACTTATTTTGTATGTGAGCGCATCAACGTTTGTTTTCTCTTTTATTCGCCTTTGTTAATGTTTGCAATAGTATTTATTACCCGAGATGCCGACGGTCAATATCAGAAAGAGAAGTATGGCCTTTTTTTACAACTTTTCTCACTTGTTAAGATGGATCGTTTTAAGAACGTGTAAATACTGTACATTCCAAATGCGTATTAATTCGATATATATTAATATACATGTCGCTTGGAGAAAACTTTGAAGGAAGGGAAAATTGGCCCATTAAGTTGCCTGCTTTCATATGAGGCCTATAATGTATCCATCCGTGCGTCAGAAAACCTAGGCCTACACATGAATTGTAGGCCTGAATTGTATACCTTTTAGAATAAACACTTGAGTAGGAGATGCTATTAAAACTAAATCGAGAAAAGGTTTCATAAGCGCAAACGTTAAGTAGTGCAGTACAATGATCAACCAGTAGATAGCAGCAGCAGCCTTTCTATCGCCTTTCCGTCGCCTGTCATACACACTGCGGTAGCTAGTGATGGAACATTATGTTCGGTTGCAGAGAAGCACAGTGGCGTGTGAAGGGCTTGTCTTTCAATGAACGTTTTTGTGAGGAAGACGAATCTGTATTTCATGAAAATGAGACAGTTCGAATGAAAACCCAGCCAATCCATGAAGCCATAGCAAGCAGGATAATGGTCTGGAAACAGGTTCCTTTTGTACGCTTAGCCGACGTTTTTTGTCCCGTCCTCTACCCCATAAGGATCACCTCCTGATCTCTTGTAACGAAGCATAAATTTGTCTCGCATCCCTCTTTACAGTACCTCTAATTTTAGCCTCCTTTCCTCCTCCCCGTCTTTGTCTCCCCTCGCTATCTCCTGCCCTCCCCTCCCAGAACCAACTGAATGGGATGCTGAGAATAAGGGAGGTGGCTCCCGAGTAGCATCATGGCTCTCGAGCAGGAATGCCTATATATGGAGCCTTACCACCATCACTGGGCAGGTACATCAGAGCGTGTAGGCAACATATTTGTAAAGGGGGGGGGGGGCATTGGGAGGGGTGTGTGTATATGAAAGTATGCCCCTCCACACAATGGCTCATCATATGCAGTGGGAGTCCAATTGGCTGTGTGTGTGTGTGTGTGTGTGTGTGTGTGTGTGTGTGTGTGTGTGTGTGTGTGTGTGTGTGTGTGCGTGTGCGTGTGCGTGTGCGTGCGGCTGTACACATGCGCACTAGCCGCCAGGAGCATGTGCGTCACTGTGACTCAGAAGGTGCCTCGTTCTTGTCTCGTCATGCGTGTGCGTCAGTGCTGTTGCTGAGCGGAGCTCGCTCCGGGGGAAGAAATGGGAGGGAGGGAGGGAGGGAGGGAGGCGGGGAGGACAGAAGGCGGGCCAACGTGGGCGATGACGATGAGGGGTGGGGATGACGTCGAGGCAGGGAGGGGGGCTGAGCCCAGCGGGGTAGGACTGGAAGTGACGACACTTTCGCAGCAGTAGCATTAAGTGCACTTTAATATAAATGCATTTGTATGACGACAAAATACACTTAGCAACACGATAGAACACTGATCCACAATGTCCATTTATCGCTACGATACCATGTATATAGATACTCAATCATATGCCATAGAAATGTCTCTCGTATATCTATATATATATGTACAGATACAGAACGGTAGCTTTTTCATATAAATGTACAAATGTGTACAACCTTTCTCCCAAAGAAACCTTTGTCCACAGATTATGCATAAGCATTAACATATCTCTTTTTTGAAATATCACACAAACAATGTAATCATCTTACACATATAATAATTTAGCCTTGAATAGCTAGAACGTAGGAATCAATCCTTTACTTGACCGTAGACAATTCTACGTGAGTGCGTCGACACCAATGGGAATAGTACCATTCTCAACCCGTGTCGCTTGGAAACTGAATACAAATAGCACCCCTTCCCGAATTTCATTTTTTAAAACAAAACTTTTTTCGTAGTCTAACCCCTCTCAAAAAAGAAGAATCACTCATTCACTTAGTCAATTTGTGTACCTCAGACTACACACCACACTCCAGAGGAGCGTCGATGCCGCGTGTCCATTGGGAACGGACGTGGGTCATAAAGAGAGAGTTCAGAGTTCACCAGGTCACTGCCCGGTCAGGGCGGTCAGAGAGATGGCCGCTATAAGCTGCCAGCATTGCAAATATTGATGCTGCAAGAATATCCAGCCACATGTCTGTCACCTGTCTTGAAGCCAGGAGTTGGAAACCTGGCCACCCCACTTTTCAGAGTCCAGCCGTGGCGGGGGGTCACCTCGCCGGTTGTGACTCCCGCTGTGTTCCGTCGATTGTATCCATGGAAACATGGAACATTCTGGAGATCTTCACATGCTTCTAAAGATGTTCCGTGTTTTTTGTTTGATTGTTTCATTGCACGTCACTATTGATACACAAGTCTTAAGATGGAGATACATATGAAACATTAAAGGATGGCAGCGCCAGCAAACTCAAACCTCAAAGTGTAGTGGCTTTTTGGGTTGATTCTCCATTTTGTGCGTGTTTTTTTTTTGCAGTGTGTTTGAGTATAGAAAGAATCAGAGCAGAAATGGCTCTTGGAATTTGATTGACGTCGTGACAAGGCGTCAAACTGTAACATGCGAGTCATCGATAGTGGTTAGCAAGCCCGAAGTGTGTTGGAGAATCTGTAAACATGTTACTAGTACATTTGAGGCTTGTGTTTGCGTAGCTGCCGGTCAGGCATCGCTGTTATATATCATTCCCCCTACAGAGCTAGCAAGAATCTTTTTGTTCACAACAGATATTTTTTGCTTTTTTTCACTACGAGTGAATACAAATGCGCGTCCGGTTAAAGTTAAACAGCGCTTACACGTTCAGAGGAGTTTCTCTCTGTCTGTTATCTGAAGCTCGTGGTACAAGTAGAAGCTGGGTAGTACCGCATGCACCCAAAACTCAGTCAGTGATGGGCCCACGAAGAGGCAACGCCATGGTAACGTCGTAGTAATACACAGAATACTGACTCGAACCAAAATATAGAAAGCTCATCTTTGTTCCCAGGAGACATGAAGGAGTTAAAGTCCTTAAGTTGTATATACATTATGTATATTTATACACTTAATTATTTTTTACTTTTCAGTAAAAGGTGTCTCCACAAAATATGACAATATGCCATACTTAATGAAGTAAGTCACAGACTTATTTTAGAACGGAGAAACACTTCCACTCCCATCTGAAACACAAAAGAAGAGGAAGAAGAGAAGGAGAGGTTAGCATTGGCTCGCCTCCAAGGGGAATCGTGTCTAATCTTTTATCTGCGCCATCAAACACAAACAGGGCTCGGTGCTGCTCTCACCTTGGTGGAAGCACTGCGGCGATGGGTGACACTGGAGTTGATACAACTCAGGTTGTTGCCCTAAGCCAGGGGCGATCGAGGCACCTGCCCCAAACATGGGTTCCAGGACAGCCAGCTCCTCCAGGAGGGACTGGGTGCAGGACGTGGCCGGCGCCGGCGAGCCACGGGGCGAGGCGCAGTAGGCCGGGGAGGCCATGGGCGAGGCGGTGAGCACCAGGGGAGGGGAGGCCGGGATGGACGAGCAGGAGGACAGCGGAGATGACATCACCTCGATCTCCATCGGCTCCTCGCGGTCCGACCCCTCCCCGCCCGCCGCCGGCTCGCCCGCGGCGCTAGGGTGCGCCGATTGGACGCTACAGAAGTGGTGACCCGCCCCCTCGAAGAAGGAGGAGGGTTGGAGCCAGCACGCGGGGGGGTGGGGCTGCTGCGGGGAGGAGGGGCTGGAGGGGCTCGGGGAGGGGCAGTGCAGGTCGGGGGAGCAGAGGCCCGGCGAGAGGGGCGGCGGGGCGGCGGTGAAGTCGTGGATCAGGGTCTCGAGGAGGTTCTCCTCAAACAGAGACTCGTCGTCGTCCAGGAACATGGGCACGTCCAGCCCCCGCCACGCCTTGATGGGGTACAGCTCCCCGAGCGCGTGGGCCGACTCGGCCTCGGAGACGTCCAGGACGGGGGAGGGGGGGCAGGAGGAGGGCGACATGGAGGGCGGGGAGAGCTTGGACAGCAGCGGGTCCAGGTAGAAGCCCTCGGCCAGGGTGCTGATGTGGCGCGCCAGCAGGGAGATCTCCAGTCGCTCCTTCTCCCGCTCCCGCTCCAGGGAGAAGAAGGCCAGGCCGGACTGCTTGCCGGGCGAGGCCTCGGGCGTCAGGAGGCCCTCGGGGGGGTAGTGGAGGGGCCCCAGCGGGACGTCTACGTACAGGGGGCCCCGCACCTCGGGCAGGGTCATCACGGTGCAGTCGCCGTCCCCGGGGCTGTCGGGGGTGGGCGGCAGCTTCTCGTAGAGGGCGGCGTTGTAAGGCTCGGCGGGGAAGAGCAGCTCGCTGCTGGGCGGCAGCGGCATGGCCAGGGGCAGCTTGGCGGACAGGGTGGTGGTGCTGGTGGTGGTGGTGGTGGGGGTAGTGGCGGGGGGAGGGGTGCTGGAGGAGCTGGTGGTGGGGGCGGACGGGGAGACGGAGGGGCCCATGGAGGTGGAGGCGGCCGAGGTCAGCGGCGGCGTGGTGGCGCCCGCGGGGTCAAAGCTGAAGAGGGGGTCGCCGAACAGGAAGCTGGCCCCGCCCAGGCCGGGGGTGTAGGGCGGCGTGCACACAAACTCCTTGGTCTGCTGGGCCTGGGGGGGGGGGGAGGGCATGGGGGGCAGCGGCAGGGGCAGGGCGGGCAGCGGGGTGTCCAGCTGGAAGGCCGAGGGGAGGAGGATGTTCTGCGCCAGGAAGTCCATGTCGGTCACCGTGGCGACGGTGACGGGGGTGGGGGAGGCGGCGGCCGAGGCGCCGGGCTCCGGGGCGGCGGCGGCGGCGGCGGCGGCCGAGTGGAAGAAGCTGTCCTCCTCCAGGGAGGAGAGGCTGGAGCGGGGGTCTCCCTCGCCCAGCTGCATGGGCTCGGCGGCACTGCTGCCGCTGGCCGCCGGCTCGTCGGAGGAGCCCACGCTGCAGCCCGCCGTGCTGAAGTCGAAGGACTGGCCCGACAGGCCGCTGCTGCCCGGGGTGAACACCTGGTCCGGGCTGGACAGGGTCTCGGGGGACTGCAGGCTGAGGCCCTCGGGCTGGGAGGTGCCGGTGCTGAGGACCAGGCTGAGCTGGGTGTGCTCCGAGCTGAGCTGCTGGCGCACAGACCACGCCTCCGCCTCGCTGCAGGGGAGGGGAGAGAACGACAACAGCAGATGGTGAGACCGGGAAACGTTTCAGTGGACCATCACGCTCCCAAGCTTGAGTCGTGTGTGTGTGTATGTGTGTGTGTGTGTGTGTGTGTGTGTGTGTGTGTGTGTGTGTGTGTGTGTGTGTGTGTGTGTGTGTGTGTGTGTGTGTGTGTGTGTGTGTGGGTGGGTGCTCATGCTTTGGTTCTGAGGGAGGCGTCGCCTGTTACCTGATGATGTAGTTGTTGCTGCTGATGGGGCTGTCCCCCCCGGCCTCCAGCTGCAGTACCATGTACAGCCACACCCACGACTGGTCCTCGGCCTGCAGCCGCACCACCATCTCCGCTCGGCCCTCGCCGCCCTCCCTCACTGTGGGGTAGAAGAGGTGGAGGAGGAGGATAAGTACACAGCGAGCTGACATCACCCTGTAATCCCAATTAATCACCAGGCACCCCCACTGGTGTGCGGCCTGTGCCAGCTGGAATGCACTGGCATTGTGTGTGGGCACAGCATTGAGTGTGTGTGTGTGTGTGTGTGTGTGTGTGTGCAGAATGGCACGACGCTCAGTGTTTGTTGTTAGCTGGTGGCTAGCGGCCTGCGGCACGGTGGTAGGCTCCACTTACGTAGGCTGCGGTGCTGAGCCGAGGCGTGCGACAGATCCTGGGGGTGCAGGAGGCTGTACCAGGAGTGGGAGCGTAGCGCCGCCGCATCAAAGCCCAGATAGGAGCTCACACTGCGTGGGCGAGAGAGAGAGAGAGAGAGAGAGGGAGAGAGAGAGCGGGTTAAAGGCCTGTTTCTTATACAAGTGACGTTATCGCTGATGAACACATTCTATTGACAATCTTTATGGGAAACTTGATGGTAAAGTGAATGAGGTTGTGGGGGGGGGGGGGCACCACCTCACCTGTCCTGAGCGTCCTGGAGCCTCATGTCGCGGCCGTGCAGGGAGTAGAAGCAGGCCAGGAAGAAGTTGCCCTCGGCGGGATGGGGTTGGGGGCCGGGCTGGGGCGGGGGGGGGACGGGGGACAGCTCCGCCCCGGGCCCCCCCGAGCGGGCGGGGTGGGGCTCCAGCGGGGAGCAGAAGCACACCCAGACGGGGTTGGAGGTCCAGTAGGTGGAGGAGGTGGTGGTGGAGGTGGAGGTGGAGGCTGAGGTGGAGGGGGGCGTTGCCAGGCAGCGCGCGCGGATCAGGACCAGCTTGTTGCCGGCACTCTGACGGCGGACCGACTTGGAGGTGTTGAAGCGACAGCGGAAGAGGCGGTCTGTTGGCGGGGGGGACAAAAGGTTTCTCGGTGAATAGAAAGTACATCAATAACCGGGCTTGAATGCAGAGAGGGACACAATGGACCGCATGAATGGGGACAGTGTTGGGGTTTTTCGTTGTTTTTTTTCTTTCTTTCGGCTCACCTTGGTCGAGGTTGGAGACGTTGGTGAGGTTGTTCCTCATGACGAAGTGATCCGTAGACTCGATGATGTCGTAGACACTGTCGCCCTGAGCAACCAAATCCACCTGGAGAAGAAGAAATAAGGAGAGGAAAAAATACCGTCAAATAAATCCCTCACAGAGTTTTTGGTGATATAATGAGTGAATACAGTGCAACACTTCATTCATAATAATAATAAATAATATAAAAATAAAAATATATATCACTCACCATTGAGTGTCCCAGGTGGTCGGACACGCTGTCCGAGAGGTACAGCAGCTTGCCTTCCCCGCTCACCAGCATTAGAAACCCGGGCAGCGCCTGCACCAACTCCGACAGCTCGTGGAAAGACAGAAATCTCGCGCTCTCCTCGAGACTCATGGCAGTTCCCGATTCTGAAAGAGGATTCACCGAAAAAGGATTCATTATTTTTTAACCACATGTAAATCCAAACGCAACCGTCTAAACACACCGCCTCCTACGGACCGCTGTCATTGACCGCTTGCGGGCAGCGGCAGAACCATGGCCAGAGCTCTGCGCGTCTCCTTAGCGCTGGAGCGTTTCAGCACTGGACAGCGACAAACAGCCTCATAGCGCTATGAACCAATGTTCTAACAATCAGCTTTAAGAGACCTCACCAGCATCCATAGAAGGGGATTCTCTTTTTGAGAGCCAACAGCTAGAAATACGCATTTGCTTGTTATGCAAGAAAACACTTGTTGATTCTACACGTACGTCCGCAAACCAAACGGAGATAGAAACATCGAGCGTGGAAAAATAACAGCGCGTCTCCTTTCCCACGCAGCAACACACACTGATACACGGATCAACAGGTAGTGTCGTGCGATGTGACTGCACATTCTCATCATAGCTTACCTTCGCTGAAGAAGACGGATTTCCTGGTGTACATGCACGCCAGTGACATGATGTGCAGGTAGGACAGCCGCGCTTTATCGGCGTCGGTGATGGGCAACAAGTCCTTGAGGTTCCGGATCTCCGCGTTGATCTGGTCCCGGCGAGCCTTGGACGCTCCCTTGGTCGAGCGATACATAGTTGGCCGTGGAAGTTTGGCCCGTTGGGGATATTAAGACGATCAATCCCCGGGGTTGTTCAAGTTAAACAAGCCTGTCTTTCTGCTGGAAGTCTGTCTGTCCTCACTGTCTCCAGGAGATGTGATAGAGAGACAAGGCGGTGGAACAGCTGGTAGCCCTGCTTGTTCAAGTCTTACTGGGTTGTCATCGCTTTTATAGTAGAGTAAGGGCTAAAAAAAATAACCTTCTCTTGTTATTAGATTTTCCTATCCTCACAGCTCCGCCACAGCGTCCAGCTCAGGTGCTGCTGGCCGGCTGCTGGGTGTCTTTCCCACGGTGAGAGAGTGCTGGTGGTTCGGCGGCGGTGGGAGCCGTCTCTCGCTGTAAAGTCCGGATCCCGCACATCTGATTGAGGGACTCTGCTCGCCTGCATCTTATATAGCCTGGGACTCCTCTGGAGTAGGGGGGCTCCCAACGCACCAACACCGACGTAAACGGGAGGAGGGGGGGCTCAGGAGGAAGGGAGGGCTAGGGGGGAGTGATGTATCATATCAATGCGAGCGAGGCTGAGTCGCTCTCCTCCAGCCCGGGCCCCCTCCCTCGCGCGTGCCCTCTCCTTTCAGCGGCACTCTCCCGACGTCAGCGCTCTCCTCGGCTCGCTGATGACGTAGGTCTGAAATCGGGAGCTCCGGCGACGCAAAAAGCCCGATTTGGACAAAACCGTGTAGGGGGCGGAGCCTAGAGCGAAACGTAAACGGAGTCACCGGACTCCGGTGTATCGGAGGGGGGTGGGTGGGTGGATTTGGGAGGGGGGGGGGGGGGGGGGGGACAGGATCTCTGTGTTTAGTCTGGCGCCTATATGCATAGACTTTACCTTTTGTGTCTTAGCTGTATATCTTTCTTCAGCTTCAGGCTGCTGTGTAATTGTTGAAGAATTATCATTATTATAGGGACGCGCTTGTGGGTTTGATATTGATCATGTTGCTTATAGACTCGCAGCCTTTACCGATGCATGATGAATGATAACGTTATGAATGGAAACACGTCTGGCTTTACAGGCTATAACCGATTCGCGGTATCCTGCGATTGTAAATATTATGTTGTTGCTTATGAGGACGGATTTAATCATTATCCCCGTTTATTCCCTTCATGAACAACGATTGAAAGGTTGCAGGTTTATCGCATTTTTGTTAGCCCCCGTCTTGCTCAAATCCCTCATAATTTTCCTCACCTCTCCGACAGAAAATAAAGGAGCAGCTGATCAATAGCCAACCAAATTCTGTGAATGACCAGATAATGTGATCCAAATGGAATCTGTGGCGTGCAGGACAAACACCGACCAGGGTGTGGGCATTAACTGACATATTTCCCGCGCCATTTATTTATGAGTCCCATAGGCTAAATAACCTCATCTGTGGAGCGCGACATACTCTACTGCAACCTCCCTGAATGGACCGATAGATATTATAAATTATATATCGAATGGCATCCATGAGGCGCGCTGCAGTTATTGCGCATTTAATCCGCTGCATGTGGCACGTGATAGAAAACGCACCGTTCCTAAAAATAGCTCTTACCGGCGACTGACGTATCAGAGTTTGAAGTGCGCCCCCCAATCAGCCCCGGCCGTGCTATTTATAGCCAGACATTCCACTTATAGTTTGAAATACATTTCATAGACTATAGGCCGGGTGTACAGGTTACTTTAAACCTAATCTAGTCCCAGGTATACCTTCTGCTAGACTGTTTAATGGTAACACAAGAAGCCTGTACAATAATGTAAAACTAAAAATGTAAAATAATGTCATATTATTATAGAAATCATCCAGTATAATTTCTTTAATTTGCAGATTATGTCGTTTATTGAGAGGTCACGCCCTGAAACCTTTAAACTACAGGCACTCATATGCATTGCATTACATGCTGCACACCAGCCCCTATGATAGCTGGGGATCCAATAAACAGTCTGACACCCTGACAGCGGAAATCATCTCTATTAGACCCAGGTATACACAACAAGGCTAGAGATTTAGGAAGAAATTAGATATACAAATATATGTTTGGCATATGTATAAATACCTAAAGGGGAAACATCACATATGTAAACTTTGTTTCTGTTATGTTTTGGTCACATGTTTGCCTGATAACTAATTAGTCTTCTTTGGAATACAATGGTCAGTTATTAAGACAGGTTGGATTGTTCTAAATATGAATATCACTAAACAAGGTTAACCATAAAGATATATACTTATAGCACCTTGCCACTTCCAAATCCTTACATTTGAGGCCACATTCCTGCAAAACTAATTTATATATTTTTAATTACATTTGAGACAATTTCATGTTGCATGTTTCAATATAAGCATATATAACCTTTGTTATTTAATGGAAGTATTCAATTGTAAAACAGCATATAAGATTTAAATCCAGTCATCCAAAACCTTTTGATGCCCTGTCCAGATGAGACTTACCACACTCCGTCATATCAATAGAATATTTAGTTGATGGCTCACCCCAGCAAACGGGGACGATCAGTCACACCTAAACCAGAACACCAAGTCAAGTCAAGTACGTTTGGTTTGTGTTGGCACAGGCGCCATGA